>NW_009954140.1:477383-507987 GCF_000747805.2 Chaetura pelagica | reverse complement strand
GGGGGGGAGGCCCGAGGCAGAGCCGGGGGGGGGCGATCCCGCCGCGCTGCCCTCCCGTCCCTCGGGCCGGGGCTCCCGCGCAGCGCCGTTCCCTCAGACACCCTCCCCTGGCGCCGGAGCGTTACCTAGCGGCTGAGGAGAGAGAAGGAAAAAAAAAACCAAAACACAACAAAACACCCCAAAAAGGCGTCCGTGCACGTGCCGGGGGCTGCGGGACAGACCCCGCCTCAGGGCAGCCCCGCGGGGGCCCAAGGCCGAGCCCCCCCAGCGCAGGGGGCTCCGGGGACGGGGCTCGGTGCTGCTGCGGTTTCGTTCTCCGCACAAGGCGATCCCAAATTCTGGACTTAAAAATCCCTCAGGAAGTTTGCCTGGGTCCCTTACAAGCTTCAGCTGCTGCCTCGACCCAGCCGGTTGTTTGATGCTGCTTCACTCCTGCTGCTCGTAGTCCGTCAGAAGTTCGCAGCACACTTCATTTTACCTCAGACACCCACTTGTTTTATTTTCAAAAGCTGCGAGCCATGTAGTTCTTGGATCACATTACCCCTGTTTGTCCGTTGTTTGGGAGCTTTCCCCTGTCAGGATAACACAGGCCATTACTGATAAGAAAAGGCCTAAAAAATCCCACTTAACAATCCCATCACGTAAAGCTCCAGAAGTTTGTCTTAGGTGATACTGTCTACCCAAAAGGCAGCTGGAAAGAAAGAGAAAACCCCCAGAGAGGAGCAGATAGGGTTTTAGTTAACCATTTAAGACTCACTGAGTTTTCACAGGACAGTTTGTGCCACAGATATTTAAGTTCGTCTTACTGGTCTTAAGTTAGCAGGATAGCAGCAGGTGAGCCTAAGCACCCATCCATCTCCCCAAGGCAGCTACCAAGCAGCACATATTTTTCACATTTTCTGAGAAAAGAAAGCTGCTGTGGCCTGCTTGTCCAAAATGCTATTATTTCCCCCATAAATCATATAATAAAGTTCCTTGTTGAACAGACAGTTCATACATGATGAGATGCAATGTTACAGTAGAGCTTGATCTCTGTGAAACACTTCAGGTTTCTTAGAAAGGCAAGTTTCTGAGTAAACAAACTTACTGAGCAGCTGTTCTACTGCATTACACTGTAGGAGTTGCTCAAATATAGCAAAATTTAAATAATCTAGCCAAGCAAGCTAGATTCACTTTCTAAGAAGCCTGCTTAATACAGCCACTCATATAATACATAGCTACACTATGCTGTTTTTAGGCAAGATGCCTTTTATAGTGCTTTATATTCCTTTCTTGTCTTTTACTCAAGCACATCAAAACACTTTACATAATATTCTTGTTAACCCACAACCTTTTAAATAAAAACATTACCAACATTTTTTTATCTGATGAGAAGATTAAGATATTACTGCTTTTAGCCTAGGTTGAAAAACAATATTACTACTGCAGGTGGAATCAAGAAAACAAACCTCCTTCCTCTAATCTCATATTACAGCTCTACTGTTTTAAGTCTCTGTATCTTTGAGGCCACCTTTGCTTCTGTTAAGAGTCCTACCCAAGCTAGCTGCTAAAAGCCACAGCAAACACAGCACAGACCAAGCTTCTTCAGGAGGAAACACAAACCTGGGGAAAGGGGTGGGTTATGGGGGTTTATATACCCCTGTAGCTGGGTGGGGCTGGCCAGGTGAAAGGCCAGAGGCCATAGGGAATTGGCCAAAAGGGTTGGGTTGGCCAAAAAAGAGGTCTCCTAGGGCTTAGTCAGCATTGTGCTACAGGGAACAGGGGTTGCTTTGGGTTGGTTGGATTAACGTCCTTGATAATGTACAGGACCATTCGTGCACTAAATAGGATACTTTGGATTCTGTCCAGAACACTCTTGAGAAGACAGTGGAGATAAGTTCTTAAGGAGCTGCAGAGAGCCCCTCTGTTTTCCTTTCACAGTAGAGTGAGTCAGCTCACTGCCCTATTTCTAGACATAGTTAATCATACAAGTGTTCATCATAAAACTTTCATGGAGCTTGTTGTGAGAAAGTAAAATAGACAATTCACTGATCTGATCAGCACCTTTTCTGTGTAAGGGCTCTGCTTTGCTCTTGGGGGGATGTGTGAGCCTGATATTGTTGATGGCCTCAGGTGCCAGGCCTGCTTTGGGGAACTCCCAGAAACATCTTCCCATCGCCATGACACTTACTAAATCTCTCCATATGGCAAGCACTGGTGTAGGAGTGGTTTTACCTAGATTTACTATAAACAACTATGCATGTAACACCCCCTTATTTATAAACTGAAGAGAAAAAGCTGCACTTTTATCTGTGAGTCAGAGTACATCAGCAAATAGAAGGTCATATAAATACAGCTCAAGCTTAATTTTATTTTGGCCTGCTGCCTTTTGGTAGTTTTCTAGCATTTCAGAATTTTGTTAATTTTTTTAATGGAGGTAATTACAAAATCCTGGTTACCATAATAACCAGTATCACAATATTGCATGATAGCTGTCACTTTTGCAGTGAATTTTTCCACACACTTGCTGTAAAATATTTTAGCTGTCATTTAAGGCCTTGTGCCACAAAGCAGATGATGTCTCATCGCTCCACAGAAGCTGGAGGGCTCCTTAGAACACTCCAGATTCTTCAGAGCCATGCAAATACTTGACCTCTACTGAGTTGATAATACTTAACACATACACACACTAATTTAGAAGATCTCACTTACTTTACAAATAAATTAAGTTCACAATTTATCTCTGAAGTAGATATTGAAATTCCTACCTATAATGCAGAGTTGTTGAGGCAGACAATGTTTAGCTGGCCCAAATCTTGACAAGTTTTTTCACAAGCAGATACTGAGGCCAAGAAATGTGGCTGCCAGGTTCCCCAATGGGTCTCAAAGCAATTGACTCTAGCACTTGGTGCACCTTTGGAAGCCCATATATCAGCAAATGTCCTGGTGTTGCTAATTATCAGGCAGGCATCTGCTGCTCAGGAGTGGGAAGGCTGTGTGGTTCTGTGGGATCAAAACAATCAGCTCTGATCTGAGCCATTTTCTCCAAGACAGCTGCTTTTTCGGTTTTTATCTGCTCCCCCGTGTTTCTATTCGTGGTGACAGATCAAGCTCCTGTTCTTGAGGAATTCACTTCTGGCAGCAAGAAATGTTCAGACTCTCCATAATTTTCATAGAGTAATCTATGTGGGGAATTTTCAGTAAATAACATGAAAGCATCAGTGATTGAACACTTTAGGGAAAATAGTTTCATTAGGTTGATTTATTTTTCTCCCTAAAGACTTGCAGCTTCTGAAACACATTTTTCTTTCCAGGCATATACAGGTTGTATAGTTATCTGATCTTGCTGTTTTGCTAGTTATTTTCTAGGATCTGTATGTAATCATAGAATCAGAGAATGGTTAATGTTGGAAGGGACCTTAAAGATCATCAGATTCCACCCTCCCTGCTATAAGCAGGGACACCTCCCACCAGACCAGGCTGCACAAGCCTCATCCAAACTGGCCTTGAACACCTCCTGGCATCAACAACCTCCCTGGGCAGCCTGTTCCAATGCCTCACCAATCTTTCTGTGAAGAAATTTTTCCTAATATCCAATTTGAACCTCTCCTGGCACAACATGACCCCATTTCCTCTTAGGTGTCCTTCCTAGCACTGAAGGACTTCAGGGTGGTGTTCCTAAGCATGCAGATGATCTGCCTTGAACTGTAAGGAATGGCGTGTTTTGCATTCATGATCACATTTCATTTTGCTGCCTAAACCAGATTGTCACTTCTGGCACTGCAGCAAATCCTGCCTCCTGCCCATCTGCCCTGCCCTGCAGCCAGAGCCACCCATGAGAATGATACAGGCTCATTGGATTAGCACAGACAGTCTAGGGTGTTTTTTCTTGTTCTGCTTTTGTGACTTGGGCTTCCAAGTTACCCAGTTGTGTCATGGGTAATTATGCTTTTGAAGTCTAGATCCAGAGAGAAATTCAGGCACTTAATGTTTGTTTGAACAAGTGAGAGCACAGTGCATAAATCCATCAGGAGATCTACAAATAAATCTTCTGTCGGAGGGGAGTAAAAAGTACAATCATGGATTTATTTCTTTGCCTTTTTCTTGTTAGTGACCATTTTCTCCTTAAAATGATCTCCTGCCTTTCTTATTTTGAAGTCACTCTCAAAGACAAGATACTGAGGCTCTAAGCTGCTCTGTGCAAGCACACAGCTATGTTTTCCTCCTTCCCATTCCCAGCCCTCATTGTCAGCTTCGCCCCAGTAACTTTGTCTGATCCTCTCTTTACAATTGCTAATTGGCCTGGCAGGGATATGAGGTGACTGAAAATAGCTTCATTCCCTTGGTGTGTACACATTGACAAGGGTCACAGAACAGAAAAGTAGGGCAGAGTCCAGACCTATGGCTCATTCCAGCCACCTGCAGCCAAAAATTGGCACTTGCAGGTGGTGGTTGCTGTGCTGCCAACAGTTCTTTGCTAACCCAAAATGCAGGTGCAGGACTTGCCTTCATGAGAGGAGATACTGACATTCAGTGTGGGGCAGCAGAGGCTTTCTCAGTAAGCTTTGGATGCCTTTTGTTTTCCTTGAAGTGATGCAGCATCATGGAGAGTAGTGCTGTGTGTGAATGCCACACGAGGAGATCTCCAGAATCTTTCTTCTTTGAAGAAGGCAATATGGTAGAGACCATAAATCCCAGCTGGCAAAAGCCAGTCGTGTTGTATCTAGGAAATGCGTGGGTGGTTTGGATCAGTTTGCAGATCTAGCTGCTTCCTTGTTTGTTTGGATTTACAAGAAGTATATGTCCAAGCCATGAGTTTATGAGGGATATTAAAAAATAGAACCAAGAGTTACTAACCACCAGAAAGACTTTCCCAAGATCAGTCATGGCATAATCTTACAATATCTCATTGTGTTTATATAAAAGATAATTTTCTGGAGTAATGTACACAAATCCTTTCTTTTAACCAGAAAAGACATTTTGCATGTGTGGAAGGAGAACAGATCAGTGCCAAGGGAGATCAAGGGGAAGATGGGCTAGAAGAAGGATATGAGTTCCGAGCTGCTTCCTACCTCATTTCTGTTAAGAGCCCCAGGTTTGTTAAAAAGGAAAAAAAAAAAGAAAAAACAAGAGGAAAAAAACCCCCACAACCTGAAAAAACAAACCCCGAAACCCACCAAAACAAACAAACATCCTAGATCCCTGCTAATCTGGAATAGTTTTTATGACTTCTGGCCTATTTAATGGTGTTCAGATCTGTGCTCAGCCCAGCAGCACAGGTTTGTCAAAGACTGGATGTGTTCAGCAAATGGAAGAATCATTGCCTCAGGCTCCATTAGAGATTAATGGGACAAAGCTCCTGGTGGATAAGAACAGCAAGACAAATAGCCGTGGGTGACAGCATGCTCCAACACCTGGTGGAATCCAGTGCTTTGTCAGCTTTTTGTGGAGGCTTGCCCAAAAGTGTGTCAGGGCTGCAATAATACTCTGAGCTGAGGGAACTCGGTTCATCTACTGCTGCCAGTTTTTGGAGGGACTTAAGCTAATGTGATCAGTCCTGAATAAGAGGAGGGCTGATGTACTATCAGAAGCACTTCCAGCTCCCCAGTTCTCCTGAAGACCAAGACCAATTGTTTGATTTGAATTTTGTGAATTTCACCATTTCCTTGTCCTAAACAGAATGATTGAGGAGACTGACTGCTTCCCCTTCTGCTTCCACAGATGGTGATGTGGCAAGTGTAGCCAAGCTCACCTCTACCTAGGAGACATTCTCCCCTGAGGAGCAGTCCCCTTTTGCTGGACATGCTTACAGAACTGTACAGCCATGGACCTCAAGGAGAAGTGTCAGGTAGGTTTCCTGAAAAGGGTCATGCCCAACTTAAATATTGAATCCTTTTAACTGTCTTTATTTTGGGTCAAGACTCACCATTTGATGTTATTTTGTGATGTTATAGTCCATGAGTAATACCAAAGTTGAGAGTTCTGTCACCTTGACATTCCTAGAGATGTACATGCTTTTATCAGTAGGTAAGTCCTTTGCAGACTGGGAAGACTGAGGTACCTTGAGGGAACACAGGTATTTGCTGTCACTTATGCTGTGTCTTTTTGGGGATTTAAGGCAGGGCTTTGGGCCCTTGAAAGCTTAGCTTGGTTTTATTTGAGAGGCTGAATTCAGTGAGAAGGTTTTTAAAATAACATAAGGTAATGAAATAATCTGAATCCACGTTTCTGATCATAAGTGTATGTATTTCTTGGGCAGTTGCATATCTTTCTAGGGTATGCTGCAGGATATTATTTCTAGATCTGTTTTAGGAAGTGCCAGATAAGTCTAGATATTGTATGGAGGGGCAGTCTGCCTCTTGCTGGCTTTCCATAATTTGAGCTTCAAAGGAAAAAGAAGAGGATGAGATCTTTATGAATAGCTGCTGTAGAAGCTAAAAAGACATCTGCTGTGACTAACAGGAGACTGTTAACTTGGCAGAGGTTACTGCTTTCCCAAAGTAAAATTGTTTTGATCACATCACTGAGTAGTCACATCTCTCACATCCTAGCCAGGTTTCAGCAGCCACCTGAGTTTTAGGTGTATTTCTCACTCAAAAAAGCTAACTTGTCCTTATTCTGGCTCCCAGTCAGAAATGGGACAGACAGTTTGAGACCAGTGGAGGATGTTATACAAGCCAGGCTCTCAGGTGGCTCTGGTATGAATATTCTTGACTTTCCTTTTTGGTATCCCTCTCTCCATCACACTGAAAGCCTTGTCTGCCAGGTGGTGGTTGCTGTCTCTGATACACTCCATGCATCCCTTCCATGCTGTTTTGGTTACAGGGCTTCCAGCACCAAGAAGTGGTTTTGTTCATTAGTGCAAAGTACCTGTGAGATGATCACCTAGACCCAGACTTGCTCTAAAAGATTAGTAGAAGAGTGTAAGTGACTTAAAAGGTACTCGGTTTTTCACACTAGCTCTAGCACTTGCCTACTAGCCTTCTTACTTGCTGGGGTTTGGGTTCTGTAGACCAGGAGGGTCTGTTTTTACTCATGCCTGAACCTCTTACCATGGCTATGCTCAGAGGACTTGTTTGAACTAGGTTTTTTTAATATCAAATTGCTGTATTACTACAGAGGTAACATTCCAGTGAGGATAATTATCTATTTATTCTCTTGTTAATGACATCATGGCCTAATCTGGTACTGATCATGGCAAGAGATGATGCAATTACCATTTTGTGCTGGGGTGTGTTCTGTGCAGGGGCTGAGAGCACCAGCACTGGCATTGCTGCAGCCACAGAACACAGTGTGGGCACTTTCACTGCAGGTCACTGCCTTTGGTTCATCTCTTTCTCTCATGACATTCTTCACTGTAGAATGCAGGAGGAGCCTATCAAATTGCTGGACAGGCAGCAGAGGGGACAGTATTATAACAGACCTTTAAAAGGCCTAGGAGGATAGTGTCCTGCACAAGGAGACTGCAAGGTATCACTAATAGTCTCCTCTCCTGATTTACTGAAGTTTTTTCTTTCTCCTTTCTGAATGGGGATTAAAATTGAAGGCAAAAATCAGCACACTCTTTTCAATGGGAATTAAAATATATAATTGATACATACTGCTGCATTTTATGATGTTGAGGAAAGACCACAGTTTTGTTCTTGTTAGCAGCATATCATTTGGTGTTAAGGTGTTCACTCCTATTTTTATTCAATACTGCAGATCCTTCTTTCATCCCCTTTAAGGTGGAATCCATCTTCCTTTCCAAAGTGAAGAACTTGCTGATAAGGAAACAAATTAACCTGCTATGTCACCTCAGTAGGAAATTTGATGTGATGGATTTTTTTTTTAAATGCTAAAAATAAAATGAACCCAGGTGGAAACACCAGTCCCAGATCTAGATAAAAGCAATCTCTTTTCTCTAATATAAGTGTGTGATGAAGAGTTAGCACTCCTGGAACAGAAGACATGCTCAGAGTTCTGCTGCAGCACAGACATCTGTCACTCAGAAGATGAGAGACTTGTCCTCTGGCTCCAGTTAGCTAATACAGTTCTGTTTTCAGAAATGGCTGAGGATCAGAGTGTGTCAGGTGTAAGCTAGACTGCCTACCAATATTTGCCAGAAGCCAGACACTGCAGAGAAAGGCAGAGTACTTTAGGAGCAGTGCCAAAACCTTCTTAAATTAAATGTGCTGATATCCTTTTCTCTACCCTCTTCTCCTGACTTTCTAATTTTCTGTGTGTTTCTGAAGTGAATTTAAGACTTGTGAAAGGTGCCAGAATCTCTGCTCCAAGACCCACTCAGCAAATACCCAGACAGACATCAGCATTGATTGCAACAGGACAGTGTTAGGCTCCTGAGTTTGACTTAGGCTGTATTTGCAGGAGCACCTTCTATTAAAAATTACTGCCATCATCCATAGCACAGTTACCAATAACAACTGAGCTCTGTTATCCCAGTGTAATTGTTGGAGCCTGGATACAGCACTGCCCCTCCTGGCTGGAACCCAGAAATTATTTGGGGAGCCTGTGCTGAACTCCACATTGCTGCAGCCACAGCACTGTTGGTCCTGAGCCATGTTGTTCCAGGATGCCTAACCAGAGCTGCAGTCCTGCCTTGGACTGAAAAGTAGCCCAAGTCCTTTGCTGCTTCTCATCTTGCCAGCAACTGTATCTCCGTTTCTATTCCCTGCTGTTCTCTAAAACCTCAGCTCTTCTTCCAAGGGCTTTTCACAACCTGATCCTTTTTCCACTGCTGCAGCTTTTGCATGGGTCTCAGTCCCTGCCTTTAAACTCAGCCTTTTATTTCAACCAACACTTCTATCTTAAGATCTCAAGTTTACAGCTTCTGCTCTTTCATTCAGTTATTTCATGCACAAATGCATATCCAGATGCAATTTATGATACCAGCTGTTATCAGAAGGAAGCTTCATAGCACAAATTACTGCCCAGCACAAAACACTTCAGAGCAAGGTCTCTCAACAGTAAACAAGAGACAATTTGGTCAACTTCCACGTGTTTTTCACAACCGAAGTTGGAGTTTCAGGGCTGGGATGTTGTGTTGGGACCTCTTAACTGCATGAAGCTCAAGAGTTATTCCTGGTATTGCACTGTCACCAGCATGTTGGTTGGTTCACATTCATTTGAATCTCCAGAAGGTGCAGAGCCATGGGAAGCAGCTCAGCAGGGACTAAGATAGGAAGGGGCTGATACAGATACGTTGTGTGAAGGTTTGCCCCTTCTAGCCCCATGTTGTTGTCGTTGATCCTTTCTTTTTTCTCCTTACTTTTTTTCTTTGTGTTGAATTGTGTAGGTGAGTAGTTTCTTAGCAGGAAAAGAGGAAGGAAAGAAGGAAAAATGGTGCCATTAGGACATGTTGTTCCTTTCTGTGGCTTAAAATTGTTGTGTAGGTAACAAAATGCCCTACAGAAGGATGAAGGATGTAATTCCTCTTTCTCCGTTGCTTTCTCCTGAAGTGACATTAAAATGCAGTGTCTACTTCCCTTCAACTTTGGCTTTAAGGGCTTTGTGAGATTGCATTCTGGTGTGCAACTGGGTGCTGACACAGGTGGTGATGAGTTCCTTCAGGAGTGTCTAAATACAGACACCTCTTAATATCTGCACTTCTGGCTTTAAACACAGAATATGGGCATCTGAATCCCAGGAAAGGGAAGGAAAGGAAATTAAGAGCTTGGCTAGGAATGGCAGGTGAATCCTGACACCTGTACATAGTCTTCAAAGCTACATGGTGTGCTGAGGCTGGAAGCCTTTCCAGTGCCTGTCTGTTCCAATCTATACACACTGCCTGTAATCCTTGGGAAGCTATTGACATGGTTCTGGGCTGGGCCAGTTCTTTACTCCATTCTATGTGGAATGAAAGTAATTGATTTAGTGATGGCTTTGCAGAACTGGGAAGCCTCAGACAGAATTAGGACAGCACTGAAGTAGAAGCTATATAAAAACCCACTTATAAAGGTGCTTCCCTCCAATGATGAGAAGGAAGCATTCCTCTAAAAGATGAGAATTAGAAGGTTCATTCCTTCTTCACTTCCAAAGGCCTTTTTATTCCATTACCTGTTGTTCTACCCTGCCCTTCTCTGTCTACACTAATCCTGTGCCTTCCCTGTGCCACTGCTCAGGTGTAAGTAAACAGGGAGCCCCACGTATGGCACGTAACAACAAAGAATTATGTGCACCTTTTGGTTTAGATTGTGGATGTACAGATATTAGATGCCAAGAGGGGCCTCTGCTGCTTTCTCTGTAAAAAAGAGAAGAAAACCTGTAACCATTTCAAATTGTTTAAATAGTAAATACTTGTATTTTTAAATTGAGCTAAAAGTCAAAGCTGTGAAGTCATCTGGAAAGCTCACTTAGATTTATGTAGAGCAGTTAGTATTCCTGGGTCTCTCCATCTCAGCCTAGTCTTTTTCCTTGCCTGCTCAGGTGTTCCTTTCCCTGTAGTGTATTTTATAGCACTTTGTCCTGTCTAATTTGCCATCTGCTTTTCCACAGACCCCTGTCTGTCAGCATCAGCTCTTACTGTGCATGCATATGCAGGGACCCAGGGATTCTGGCTGTGTTGGCTCTATCTGATGAATGGACCATTCTTACAGACATCTGGTGCTATCCTGAGCAAACTTTCTTCTCTCTTTGCCTTCCTCTGCCCCCTGCCTTTCCATCGCTCATCCCCCACCCCCATCCACCGCCTCCTTGCTGGATCTGCAGCGTGACTGGAAACAGGCTGAATTAATCAGCAGACTGGTGCTTCACTCTGCTGCTTCTGTCTCACTCTCTGCAGCGCTGGGCTCTGCACAGTCTTGCTCTCTCTCCCTCTTTGCTCTCTCATTTTCGGAGGGCAGCAGCAGTGCAAGTTGCTGGGGAAGTGGCACAGGAATTTAGCCCAGATGATCTTCAAGCAGTCTGATCTCTGGATCCCCCACCAAGGCAAATGCCACAAAGTAAGTTTCTCTCCATTTAAATTCAAAATGGCTTTCCCTCTCTCCCTCCCCAACCTGCATCCTGTCTGATGTGATGGTGTATCAAGAGCTTTGAGGTTTTGGGGAAAGAGGTTATGGCAGGACATGAAACACTGAATTACTGTTTTAGCTAGAGAATGGCTTAGTGTTGGAGGTGATGGGGGAAAGCTCTGTTTTAAACTGCAGATTTAACCCTAGAACCAACAGGAGGGACCAAACATGATTTTAGCTACTGACTCCTGCTTTGCTGCCCCTTTGCCTTATAACTTAAATTTGCCTTTTTCTTCTGTGTGCTTTGATCTGTGGTTGTTGAACCTCCTTACCCCTTTGAAATGTCTCACACCTGCTAGGCTGTATCGTAGTTTTAGTCTCAGAAGTCTTCAGATACAGAAGTAGGGATCAGAAGGAAATTAATGGGGGAATGAAAGATGTCCTGAAGTTCTGTGGATTTCTGAGCCTTGCTGGCCCTCTGAGAGGGGATTAGCATCCCCTGGAGTAAGCTCTGCATTGGCATAAAGTAGTATCCTGTGTGTTGAAGCCAGAATAAATATGGATCCCTAACTGCTCTCTGAACTTGGAGGAATATTGTAACTGGATAAATTACAGTAATTAGAGCTCAGTAATTGCATAGTACAGGTAAGCTTCAAAGCACTGCGTAAACACTACCTCACTCTGCCAGCAGCCTGGTGGGGCAGGTAACTATGGTTGGGGATTTGCTGCTGCAAACAGGTCTGAAGAGACAGACTAGGGAATGTAGGATTCAAAACTGGGCTGTTACCTGGGGAGCAGTTGCCTCTCTCTACCATTGAGCTGCTACTGGCTGAGGGGGAAAGCAAAGCCCTAAGCTTTGCATTACCCATGTGGAAAGGTTGATTGTGCTCATTGGCATCTTACTCTGTGCTTTATGGGGATGTAATATCTGAATCTCATCTGGATTGAAATGGACTCTGTTCATACCAAAATGCAGTGGTGATTCAGATGGATGAGTAGCATTGTTTGGCCAGATCTCTTGGAGATCTGTGCTCCTTCAGCTGTGTCTCTTTGCAGTGTAAATCTGCAGGTCCTGCTAGCCATTGAGCATCAAATCCAGGGTCCACATTGGAGCCCCTGCAGGCACCCAGTTACCAAACTGGGAGGCTCTTTTGTCCAGGGGCAGGGAGAGGTCTGGGCTGCCTTTCATTCTGTTGCTGCAGATGGAGGATGGAGACAGGTGTGGACTATTGCTCTGTCCATTAATTTGGGCACTGCTGTGCTGAAGACTTTGCTTGTTTCATTTGATTTGAGATCAGCAACAGCTGAGCCATGGCTGCCAAGCTCACCTCAGGTGGTGTTAAAACCAAGTTTAACAGCTGTGTTCGTTGTGCATTCTGTTACCTTTCCTGGCATGTCCAGTTTTAAAGCTCCTTGATGGTGTTGCCCGAACTGTGCAGGTATCAACACATTTCTTTTTTCTGAGCCTTCCAGTAGTGTTCAGGTGGGTTGGTGAATATTACAATCTTCACAGTGTCTGCAGTAGGTGGGGAGTTGGTATTCCCATTAAAGAGATGAGAAACTAAGGTGCAGAGGAGTATCTGCTTTTCACACTGCCATGCAGAAATCTGCTGCAGAAGGAAGAACAGAATCTAGCTGTCCTGACAGATAGTCCAGAGTCCTAATCAAAAGTCATCCTATGGAATAGGAACGTGTCAAGGTGGAGGCTTCAAGCAGTCTGGATCACTAGAGAAGCACTCTTCCTAGGAGTCAGGGATCAGATGTCTTCTGAAAAGTAACCATGTGAACTCTAAGAAAGGCAAAAAGCATAATTGGGACTAAGAATGTAGGAAGTAAATGGAAATACTTGTCCAGAGAGGCCTGTTCATTGGCTTTGCTGGCTACATCTCTATCCCTCTGTAGCATGAAGATGCCATTTCAGGCAGCCTGAGCACCAAGCAGCTGCAGTTGGGCAGAGCTGTGTAGCATCCTGATGTATGATTTGCTTTAGAATAAATAAATCCCTCTCTAGCACTAGCCTGCTGGAAGAAGTGTTGCCCCAAGAAATTGTATGCTGTCATGCATATGATGTCTGCCATCCTCTGATGAGACCCAAAAATCACCACTATGGGTCATATTGTGCCTTATCCTAATCCATAATCTGATTACAGTTCTAAATGCAAATATATTTGGTGGGGTTACTCCTCTTGTGTTTTTGAAACTGTGAATCCTGCTTACATTTCAGGAGGTGTAATCCCTCAAATAGATTAATAGCGTGCAAAATGTCATTGTTAAATTAAAAACTGCTTTCTTGTTTCTGCTAAGGAATGCAAAATAGGTCTCAGAAAAAGGACAAACATTTCTGCTGCTCAGTTGCCTGCTTCCAACTGTCTAAATCTGAAAAGCAATTGAAGTGTTAAAAAAGGGGCCTAGTGTGTGCAGCCTGGGAAGAGGGAAACAATCTGACAGCTGCCTCGTAGGGGTTTCTCTACCACTGAATCCAAGGGGTGGAACTGAATCTGTGAAGACTGAAGCTTCTAGCAAATCTTCTGTTTTCCATTCCTGCCTTTGTTTAAATAATCTTTGTACAGGCAGTTACACTGAAGTGTGCAGCAGTCTTGGGGAGAAGCCCTTACTCTGCAAGGTACTGAACCCACAGAGGATGGAGGATGATTCAACCCACTTTGTGGAGTTGAACCAACTCGGTGCCTACAGGAGCAGCTGGAAGGGTGACTTCTTAAAAGCAAAGAATGTATTTGTGCTCCAGTATTACTTAAAAAAAAACGTTTGGCACATGTGATACACCACTACATATCATATCATATATCATATCATATTTCTCTGACATTTGCAAGCAAGCTAAGCAGTAATTTAACATGTAGGATATTTGCTGAAAGTGAAGAAAAGAGGAGCCAATTCATGCATCTCTTCATCTGTCTGTCCAGTCCACACTTCAGTGCATTCATTTCCTCTAGAAAATGAAATCACACATACAAAAAAGACCTGCTGCACTGTGTGCTTTTTCCTTAGCAGCCATCCTGCAGGTCACAGCTCCAAATGAGACACATTAATGTCTGCAAGGCAGAAAGTTACCACCATCCTGTGTCTCCCTGTCTTCAGCCAGGGCAGGGGTCAGCTCCGGAGGAGTTGTAAGTGCACTTAAGGCTCTTGTGCTCGCCAGCCTTTTGGGACAAAGGAGGAAGCAACTGCTTGTTCTCTTTGGGACATGTTTTCCTTTAGGCATGGGCAAAATGAAAGCATAGCCTTTTAAAATGCCTTCTGATACCCATCAGGGGTTTGCTTTCACTGTGACATGGCATTTAATGTCTGATTTTTCTTTTTTCTTGTTTTTGTTCTTCAGAGGAAACCCTGTGCTAAGGCAGCTTGGGTGGGAAGGTGTCTTGCTGTTTTTGTTTTGACCTGAAAATTAGCGGATTATGCTTGGAATGCAACTTTACAAAGCAAAGATGTGAATGTTGAGGTTTTTATTAATGAACTGGCACCTCCGGTGAATGGCTTCTTCACCCCAGGGTGCTCACCTCCTGTTTCATGTCAGGAAGAGCACTCAAACTGATGAAAGGCTGGGAAGATCCCTCTGGGACAGTTTAAGAGCACCTAGGTTTGCCATACAGAAAGGTTCACTTTAGGGCATTTGAAAAATGCCTCATTAGCAGTTGATGACTTAGCAGGACAGCTCTTGTTCTGAAAACCTACAGCTGCCCCTTGCCAGGAGCTCAGGGTGGCTCTTCTCTCCTGTCCTTTTTATTCCTGGGCTTCAAGGTCTTTTCCTTGATGCTCACCAGCAGTAGGTTATCCGAGTCACTGCAGGCAGCCTTTCACTCACATTATTACAGTGTTTACCAGGCTGGCTCTGCCTGCTTTGCCGAATACTCCATGCTTTATGTGTCAGGGTGGGTGTTTAACAATCCCTGCCCTTCTTGCTGTTCTTCCTCCCTGGCCCTGCCACACTCTGCCCTTGTCCTTTCTCACCTGCTACAGAAACCTTCCTTTGTGGCTGCCCGTACCTGGACTGATACTGCAGCAAAACATCCTGTGTAAAGACTGGAGCGGGTGTGCAAGTATTTCAGGAACCTTGTTTTATTACCTCTGGATTTTCTGCCTTTTCCTGTTGGCTGCCTGCTGTGCAGTGGCAGTTTCTCTGTCCAGGCAGCTTAAGCTGGCAGGTGTTGGCATTAAGTGCAGCTTTCATTTCTTCTGAAGCTCGTGATGTGTCCATTGGAACCAGCTCGGTGTCTAAACAGACTTTTCTTTTCAAAGTCCTTTTTGTTATTGCAGCCTTTAATTCCATGTCTTTTATTTATCTGTTTTCCCTGTTCTGGAGGGGTTGGGTGGTGGTATGGGTGCTTTGCTGTGCCCCACACAGCCAGAAGTCAGCAGAGAGAGAAGCCTTGTGTCCCTTGCTCTGTGTTGCTCACAGGCACTCCTGTTTGCAGCACTCCTGTGGTGCAGTAGCACATCTGCTGCCAGCTCTGCTGCCTGCCATCTTCTCCTCTGGGAGCCTTTGAGAGACTCCTGTGTTTAGCCCTGTGCTGATGTTACCTGGGCTGCTTCCAAGAACGGCACAGAACTGCTTCCTCTATTCCTAAAACTGACACAGAATGAAAACTACAGCAGGATTATTTTTAGTCCTGTAAAAGTGCAGCTAAAGCAGCATTGTTAGTCTCTGCCTGGCTAGAATTTGCTGTTTCAAATTGTCCCTGATAGGTAGGGAGTGTCTGTGGTAGATGGTAGTTTAAAGAGCGTCTGGCTGCTATGTTACAGTTTTGGATTGGACCATCAACGCAAATGAGTCCAAAGTCCAAGATTAGTGTCTCGTAAATGTGCATCACAAAACCACTCAGTTAAGGAACAGGAAGAAAAGTGCAGCTGATGACTGAGCTGCAGTGGCAGAGCTGGGTGTGTGTGCATTCAGCTCCTGAAGAGCAGAGCTGCTGCAGCCTCAGACCATGGTGCATTTGGCAGGGCTGGGAAGAGGTTGTGAATGCAATAGAAGGAAGAACTGCAGCTCCTGCCTGAGCTGTATTTGCTGGACTGTGTCCCCATCGGTGAGAGGGACTCCTAGTTTGCTTCTTCTCAGGCTGCTGCCTCTGCTGAAGCATAAGTGAGCAGTGGTCTGGACTCTGCCCCCATAGCCCTGTATGTTCACACAGCTCAGCACTCTCTGTAGGAGGAGCTCGTGCTGGAGTTGTGTCTGTCTGAACTGATCCATGGCCTAGCACTTACATCTGGTGGTTTCTGTGTCAAAGTAGCCACAGAGGCAGGATTTGTAACCAAAAATTCATAATAAGCAGTTGTGGAAATCAGACCACTCTTGTTTAGAACTGCAGGTACTCTACTACATAGTTGTTACTAACAGAACAAAATCCAGCCTGTATCATTAAAACTCTACCATAACTGTGCTCTGTTGTCTCTACAAGCCAATACCAGTTCAAGCCTGTGTAACCTCTGAGCTGAGCAGCCTCCCTTTGTGTTGTCCCCAGCCTCTGCAGATTAGAATCTTGTTTCACAGAAATGACTTGGCATTGTGCTTTGATAAAAAATTTATCCCTTACAGTCAGAACCGGTTTGTTTACCTGATATTATCTAGGTGCTCTAATTCCAGCCAGCAGTCTAAAGTTCACAGGAGGGAAGATGACTTCAGGAAAGTGGAGAATCAGACTGGTGATGCTGAGTGCAGGGCAGGGTGCTCGGTAGGGTGCTCAATCAGCCACCAGGAAAAAGCCTAAAAAGAAAATAGGAAAGTACTTAACAGTTTGTTTTTCTGGCTCCTCAGGATGAGATGACCTCAAGTTTGGGCCTTAGCACAAAGAAAGCCCTCACAATCCTGAGAGACCAGTTGTCAGCACTGCTGGAGGGGCACCAGAAGGAACGGAAAAAAGTGACTTCATGGAAGGTAAGAAACCAAACAGGTTGGGCACTCGATCTCCCCTTCTCAAAGTAAAGCTGAAGATTAAACAGAAGCTGACTGCATTCCCTCCTAGACTGCTGCTGCAGAATGTCCAGGTGTAGAACTGCTCAAGTCGTTGGGACCAAAGTAATTACTTAAAGTTATTTTTCTCTCAAAACTTCTCTTCTGGATTCTGGAGCTTTCCAGAAGCTTAGCTTCATCTCAGAAGGATCTAAGGGCTTCAAGAGCTGCTAATGGCAGTGTGCCTAGGGTGTCTGTATCAGGTGGAGGGAAGGAGCCATAAAGCTCAGCAGTCTCCCCTTGTGTGTGCTGAATACAAAGTGCTAGTTATGCACAATACTGAAGTGTTGAAAGTATTCCTTGCTTGGTTGGTGACAATGGGCAGCCTGGCACAGAAGCCTTTTCATTCTTCCAAGCAAGAGTAAAGCAGAGAATGTTCACCCAGACCCTCCAGCTGAGCAGTCCTCAGTGCTTTAGTGTTCACACAACTGGTCTGGGATGCAAGGTGTCACTTTCAGGGGTTTTACAAAGTTGTGTTCACCCTGGGGTGTCGACTGCTGCCTTTACACTTTCTCACTCTGCTTTTTCAAATGTCTGGCTCTGTGTCTCATGAATGCTGACTGTCTGCTGCTCTCCTTTTGTAGGAGGTGTGGAGGAGCAGTTTTCTGTACCATGGTAACCGTTGCTCCTGTTTCCACTGGCCTGGTGCATCTCTGATGCTTCTGGCAGTGCTGTTGCTGCTGTGCTGCTATGGGAGCCAGCCACAGGGGAGGTAAGCGAAACACCCTATCCTAGTTAACAGAAGCAAGTTAGTAGTTTTAGTTTTTTCTACACTGTGTGTGGCTAATGTGTTGTCCCTGGTTCTATCTAGACATTAGCCGTCTCACAGTGGTAATTCTGCCCCTATCAGTCTCTCTCCCAGAACTTCAGCCAACTTAATTCTACTTCTGAAAGACCCATAGAGTGTCCTATGGAGAGACTGAGATTTTTTTTTTTTTTATACAGCATTCCTAGATCTGGAGAAATCCTAAGGCATTTTCATAGTTGGGAAGGATTTTGAAATTGGAGAAGTTGGTGGCTCATAAGAGAAGTTACTGTGCTGCCATATGTGCCATAGCATGCCTTGACTGTACTCATATGGGTAATTTTTAGTTGAGATGGGTCCTTCTTCTGGTAGCATTATTCTAAAGAAGAAGTGTGATTATAGCTCCCCAGCTTTTCTTTTTAAGCCATGAATGTGGGATGTAGGAATAAACAACCAAGCAGGTGCACATTTATCTCTGTGGGTGGCTGGCAATGTGTTCTACTGATTTACTCAAACCTCATCTGTTTTCTGTTTTCTTCTGTTTTGCTGTGCAAAGCCAAGGTGCTGAGATAGTTAATGCACTGGCACTCTTCTTCCTTCTCCTCTTGGATCTCTTCATGATTGGGCGTCAGGAGAGGCTGAAGTGCCGGGAGGTGGAGAGGAGACTTCAGACAATCATTGATAAGATAAATGGTGAGGTCTCATTCATCTAGTTACATTTCTCTTTTCCTCCCATTGGATTTTTGGTCTGAACCCTGTCACATATGTTACTAATTGAGCTTACTAGCCTCCTCCTGTGTTACACAGCAACAGGCTGTGGGAATTGTGTCCTACTCACGGTTGTCCTGTAGAATAGTTATTTTGAGCTGTCATGTGGCCCTGAGCTTCCAAGCTGTGTTATCAGGTAGGCGTCTGTTTTGTCTGTGCTTTGGAGTAATTCAGATCCTCAGTATCTTAAAAAAATACCTGCCTTGCAGCAGATGATAAGAGAAAGATATGTGGGGTTGTACCAAAACACAGAACAGAAGGAAATCAATTGGTGTGTGTGTGAGCACCATCTCAACAGGGGCTTTTTGAACCAGAGGAGCAGTTCATTTCAGTACAGCAGTTTTAAGGAGGCCTTTTGCTTTTCCATTGAACAGGTTCATACTTAAGTTTATAAAATGACTGCATTTAGTTGTTAATACTGAGTGGAGAGAGAGGGGGGGAAAAATATCAAGGAGAAAGAGAGAGATGATAAAAGATCATGGGAATGGACTGAGCTTAGCACTGGAAGGTCTATAGCCACTACAGGATGTAAATTGATGTACCATTGGCTCCTCCAGAATTGTTATCACTCAGTTCTTTCATACTTTGTGCTTTCAGATGCACTTGGCAAAGAGGTGAAATGGCCAGACTCCATGTACCCTGACCTCCACATGCCTTATGCCCCTTCCTGGTCCCTTCATTGGGCCTACAGGGATGGTCATCTTGTCAACCTGCCTGTGAGCCTGTTAGTAGAGGGAGATGTCATTGCTCTGAGGCCAGGCCAGGAGTCGTTTGCTTCTCTGAGAGGGATTAAGGTAACTTGCTTATTTCCCTGGCCTGTAACAATATATTTCCCAGAATTTTCTGTCTGCTTTGACCTTCTTCTTACTACTTACTTGTCATGAAATAACAATATAAAATACCTGGAGTAGAAGCATATTGACAAATCAGTTACAAGATCTATAAAGAATTTTGCTGCTTGAAGAAGATTGGGAAGAGTTTAAAGCCTGAGCTTTACCTTTGTTGGTTTTTATTGTAACTTTAACTCCAAATGTCACATTTCATTAAATAAGTAGACATGCCTGAACACAAGCATTTAATTTTAAATAGTTTAGCTAATGAATTTTTGAGAGCTGAGAGAGGGAACTGTGATAAACACATGTTGTGTCACTTGCGGTGGGAGGGATCCTGCTGGACTAAACCTCCAGTCCCTCCCAGCAGGATTCCACCCAGGCCCTGACTGTGCAACCTTTGGGCTTTCTGCCTTTTTTTCTAGGATGATGAGCATATTGTTCTGGAGCCAGGAGATCTGTTTCCACCTTTTTCACCTCCTCCCTCCCCAAGAGGAGAAGTGAAGAAAGGACCTCAGAACCCTCAGCTGTACCGTCTCTTCCGTGTCTTGAAGACCCCAATAATTGATAATGTCAGGTGGGTTAAATACAGTGCACAGCTTGTTTATGTCCTTTTTGCTGCCTTGTGTCTGCAAAGAGTGAGCCTTACCAGTCCAGGGCAGGATTTTTTAAATATGCTGTGCTGTGTCTTCTCTATTACCTGGAAATATGTCTGTCACTCTTTGTCTTCTGTTGTCCTCTCCAACTGGCAGGTTAGGCTAATATATAAACCCACATATATGCCCAGTATTACTGTTCAGTTCATTCCTTTATAACTAAATTTGAACGATGCAGGGAGGTCACAGACTTCATGCATTTGGTGTAATCAGTGATGTGACACCCTTTGGTCAAGTGGAGATGTGGATATCTGTGTCGTGTAGGAGTTTTAGCACGTTTTGGGGTGATGGAGCCTTCCTGTTAAGTGAGTAAGGAGACCTGGGGAGTTTGCTCAACACCACTGCAAATTTACCATGGCAAGGGCAAGGCTTGTTATTGTAGAGCTTGGCTTCTCTTTTGAAGGTCACCCCCTCATAGCATAGAGTGAACTCAGTGTTCTGATGAGGTCTGTTGGAGGTTTACATCAAAGAAAGTGCAGGGTCAGGGTCTTGGTTGCTGAAATCTCAAGTTGTTTTCTGTTTTTCAGGTGGTGTCTGGAAATGGCTTTGTCACGTCCTGTGACAGCCCTGGATAATGAGAGATTCACTGTACAGTCAGTGATGCTGAAATATGCTGTCCCTATTGTACTGGTAGGTCTCATTTCAAGCCTTTGTTGTTGAATATAGCCATGCTTTGTCAATAAAGGTGAAGAATTTGCAGCCATCAACAGGAAATTGTGGCCAGGCCCCAGCTCACGCTGCTGACTCAGTGTGTACCTTGGGTAGTTCAGAGGAGCAAAGATGCTGAGCCATCTCGCCCTGGGAGTGGAGGGAGGAACTCCAGCAGCAGACCAAGTATATCTTCCAGACCTTCCTAAGGCTGAGAAGGTTACAAGGCAGTGAAAATTCCTTTCCTACAAGTAGTGGCAGGGAACTGACTGTCATCTCTGGATTGCAGGCTGGCTTCCTGATCACCAATGCTGTGCGCTTCATTTTCAAAGCCCCTGGAATCGCTTCCTGGCAGTACAGTCTTCTTCAGCTACAGGTAAAGGAGAGCTTTGAGCTCCACTGCACCTCCCCAGAGCACCACTGAGACTGATTTCCTCCCTAAGTGACTTGCTTCATCCTATGACAGCATCCTGAGTATGTCCATGTGTGCTCTGGACCCAGGAGCCTTGGATGGGGCTCTGAGCAACCTGATCTAGTGGGAGGTGTTCCTGCCCATGCAGGGAAGTTGGAACTAGATGATCTTTATGGACCCTTCCAAACCATTCTATGACTCATTACAAACCCTTAAGGGTGGGTGTGTCTCCCCTCCTGTGCTGCTCCTTGTGTTGCACTGATTACAGTGCAAGCATCTCCTTCCTTCCTCCCACTGCTTTTTACCCATTCTCTCTCTCACCAGTGGAGAGATGTCATGTGAGAGGTCTGACTTCTTGTTGTCTCTGCTTTCTGGTAATTACCATTTTTTTCTCAGGTGAATGGTGTCCTACCCATCCTCCCGTTGCTCTTTCCTGTCCTGTGGGTTCTTGCTACAGCCTTTGGAGAAGCCAGAGTCTTGGCCCAGATGAGCAAAGCCTCATCCACCTCATTAGTAGGTATCTCTCCACGTCAAAGCATTGCAGAGAAAAGGGCAGGAGATGAGAAGGGCTCTGTGAAGACAATAAATTCAGCAGAAATGTCCACATAATTGTAAAAGCTTTGCATCTTTGGTTGTCCAGCTGTGCCCTCATCCTGGAGCACAGTGTGGCTTCTTCTTGAACAGATGTTTTCATTTTTTCAACCTGTTTACAGATATCCCAGTGCAATAGGAAGCTCCAGTGATTCCATCAATCTCTTCAAGGCATGTGCTTTCAATCAACTAAATGCAATCTGTCAAAGGGGTCAGCATGGAGATAAATGCCCTGTCGTGGCTATAAGTAGGGAACATTTAGCAACTGAGAAGGAGTGCGATACCTGAGATCCTCTCTGCAATCCCCTCTTTTAGTGTGAGGGCTGAACAGCCCTTTCCTGAGGCTTTGGGCTTTGCTTGCAGGCATAGGCTTTGCAGTATGTCAGGGCATAAGAGGAACTTCTGGTGGTTTGGGGAGTGGAGTTTGGATACACGATCCTGAACTGGATGTGCTGATGCGTGTCTCTTGTCCTCTTCTGGTGGCAATGTTTGTCTTTTGTGCTGACTTCTGTTACACCTGTAGTCAGAGTTTCTCTCTCTTTCTTGTCCTTCCTTGGCCTCCTTGACCCTGGGTCTGTGTTTTCTGTTCTGTTTCCTATAGGTTGTACATGTCTAAGCTGCCCATGTCCCAAGAGGGAGGAAAGTTTCCTCCCACAGTGGCATTTGCACCTTTATAATCTCTTTTCAGTGTTTTCTCCACTTTACCTTCCCCATCCCTTGTTTTCTGTCTTTGGAACCTTCCTCTCTCCCTTCACACCTTGCTGTTTGGCTGGGAAAAGTCAGAGCTCCTTGGCTTCTCTGCTTCATCATACTCAACATACCCATTTACCCTGTCACTCATAATGGCACCTTCCTTGTGTTCTTCCCTGTCTTCTCCTTTTTCTTGTCCAGGCAACTCACTCTGTCCAGCCAGCTCTTTCTGTGACATCTCAAACATGATTCTCCATCCCTGCTGCTGCAGAACAACTGTTGTGATGTGCCTTGGTTGTTCTCCCCCTTCACAAGGGCAGGCTTCTCTTGGCCTCTGTATTTCACTCCTTCCTTCTCTCTACTCTGTTCAAAGTGTGACAGGTAAGACCCTCTTCCTCCCCAATCAACCTGGCCTGTGTGAGACTCTTCTCCACCTTCTGCCCCCTCCCATCATGTTAAAGCTGTTTGATTCCCAGTTTTTCAAGGCTATAGGTGACCCTTGTGACTGGTTGATCAGACATCCTGCAGGACACAAACCAGAGGCTCCCTAAACGAGCCCCTTCCTCAAGTTACATTACTACAGTTGGACTACAGCAGCATTTCTGTGAGAAGGACATTTGATGTTGGTTTCAAAACATTTGTACTGCCTTTGATAGGTTGTTTCAGTGATTATTTACCTTCACTGCTAAAAATGGGCATTCTTTGTTAGTGAGAATTTTTGCAGTATCTGATTTACAGCCCTTGGAACATTTACATCTTTTGTCTCCTAGATTTAAGAGCACGTCAATCAAATTTCTGGTCTGCTGTAGCTACTCACATTCCCTTTTAACCATGTCTTTGGTTAAGTAAACAGTTCGAGCACCTTGAGTCACTAGAAGCATATTTTCCAACCCTCTGATCTTTCTCTTGGTTTTCCTCTTAGCTTTCCCCAGTGCTTCAGGATCACTGTAAAATTACAAATCTCCAAAATCCACAAAAGATCCCAGGAACAGTTGTGCATTGCTACATTTCAGAATAATTTTGACTTTCTACTCTGTGTTCTGTTGTTAGTGCAACAAAGGATCACATTAGATCTTTTAGCCACTGCTTTCAATGGCCAGGCTTTGTTCAGCTGATAATCTACAGTACCTACTTTCTAAAATAGCATCCTCATCCTCTAAGTCCAACCTTCATTTTTGCTCCTAGGTATGCAGCCTTATTTTTGTGCCTATTGATATGCATCATTTTGCTTATTTACCAAGCATTCCATACTGTTCTGGAAGAGTGGTCTGTCCTCTTTAGTATTGGACCCTGCACCAAACATGGTGTAGTTTACAGTCTATCAGTAATGTTTTTTTAGTTTTCTTTCAGGCTATTAACAAAATAGCCAGAATTTGTCTCTGCTTGAGCTAGTAAGCAAGTAATTCCTCAGTTTCTGTTCCATTTGGAGTCCATTCCCAATATCTTTAATATGGGGTCTGTTTCTCTAGCATTAATGTAGTTTTTGTTAGAAAACCAGTAAAGCATTTTGTATCCAGTCGAAGTACCAAGTGGTCTATGTCATAAGCACTACTTTTATCAGTCAAATTTGTACTTAAAAAAAATTCACAGTAGTTTGATAAGATTTAGAACTCATAAGCTTGTGTTGTTTGGCACTGGTTGTATTGCACTGCTTTTATTTTAATTGAGCTGCTCTGTTTTTCTGTCTGAAATCAAAGTCTGTCTGGGGTCCTGTGATAACTTGGTTTGTTCTCTTTACCCTTTTTAGGCATTGGCACCACATGAGCTTTCTGCTATTGCACTGGCACTTAATCCCTGCTTCCAGCCTTTTGCAAAATCAGCAGTAGCAGTCAGAAAGTTGTCCAGACCTGCTAATTTAAACATATTTACTTTCAGTAGCTAGTGTTAGAATGGAAAGTATTTCAGAGTTATCATATGCTATGATTATATCACTGAATAAGGAATGGCAATATTTATTTAACACATCTGCCTTGCCTCCAATATCACTGGCAATTTCACTGTCTTTAACAAGCAGTGGACTAGTTTTAATTACCAAAAGGCTCACCTTCTCTTCATTTAATGTGAATTTTTACTTCTATTTTAACTCACACTCAAAACTGGACTTTTTAGTTTTACTGTGGGATTGTTGCTTTCAAAAATGTTGATAAAATATTGTTAAATGGTTCGTAATTATCCTTCATAACTCTTAGTTTAAATTATTTCTGACAAATTTGTCTTGGCTTTTTTCAGCTTTATTAAACTGATCCTTTTAAAGTGCCAGATACATGCATGAGTATTTGAAGTGTTGCTTTACTTAGAGACAAATGTAATTGCCACAGTCACTTATGTGTATCAGTATATGTAAATTTAAACTTTTTTTCTAAATTACACCTGCTGTTAAATGTCTTTGTGCTGGATGCACAGATTTTGAGTTAGTAAATTTCTTGGTGTAATACCAAAAGCCCCATGGTAGTGCCTTTCTCTAATTTCATTTCCTACCCACATCCCATTCCCATCACCTCATTTCTCTGTGTCCATTGGGTTCCAGGCACCTGCTTTTACAACCACTCTTCTAACTCCTGTCTTTGAACTGACCCATATAGCTTAAAAACAGATCAGTCAATCCTGGCCTTTTCTGTCTAAAAATAACAGTCTAGAAAGAGCCTCCTCTAGGCCTAATTGCTATTATTTTCTCTGTAGACATTTAGGTAATGACTGTGTCTTCTGCTGTGATATGCAGCACCAGGCACTTTGACTGTGCTTCACAAGTAGATAAAGACAGAGTCCATTAAAGATTTAATTGCTTTGATGAATTATTGGTCTGCCTTGGTACAGTGATTCCCATGGAGCAGGACTGCTGCCTTTTTCTCTCTGAAAGCACAGTATTTAGGGAAGGATGTTCCTCATGACACATTTCTGAGCACAATTATAGTAACTGGTCTCTTCTCTTGCTGCAGCTTGCTAAGTTTTCAGAGGACACTCTCAGCAGCTACACAGAGATGGTATCTTCTCAGGTACTATTATTATGAATTGTTTCCTCCACCTTCACTGCAGAACTTCATTATATCCTTTCCCTTCCTCTCTGATCTCCTGCTTGTTCCTAGACCCTTTTTACTTGTGTCTGTTGTCCATTGTCACTCATCTGCTGCTTTAATTTGCTGTGCATGCAGGTTGCATGTCTTTCCCCTACACCTTCCCATGTAGCTGCTGCTCGGCTGACTAGAGATGAAGGTGACTTTGATACTGAGTCTAGTTGTGCTTTTCTGAATATTGCAAATGGTTTGAAATCAAGTTTTTGTGTCCTGAAGAAAATACCTTTTTCAAGTCCTCCTGTTCCAGAAGTAAAGTAAATCTTGAGTGGTGTGTGTGAGAAAGAAGGGAAGTATTTTGCTTGTACCTGAAAAACCTCCTTTTTCAAGCCAAAACTAAAGAACAGAGGGATGGTGGTCAGCACCAAGACCAGATGTGAAGAGGAAAGGCTTTTGAAAATCTGATCCTGTTTCATAGGAAGCTTAAGCACTTTACTAGCACTTCCAAAGCTGGGGCAAATAAGCACTCAGAAGACCTTTTTCTGGGGGAGGAGGATCTGCATCTGACTACTCTGTAAATTGCATCATCCAGATTAAAGAGGCTGGTAGAGGGAAGACACTTTTCTGTCTAATCTGGCATTAAGATTCTCTTTTCCATAAGAAGGCAGATGGACTCCAGGAATAATTAAAAATCCCTTGATATCATAAGAATCAATTCAGTATCTCCTCCCTCCCAGTCACACGGAAGAGTGCTCATGGATGCACACACACACATGCTTCTTTTGCTGAATAATTTTGTCTTTCTGTGCCAGTCCATCATTTAGCTGAGATGTTTTTTAGGTGTTACATGGAAGTGACTTGAGCTGACCTTCAATTAAAAGATCTGCTTCTTTCCTTTTGTACCTATGTAACATTTTTCCTTATGAGAAGCTAGTTGAAAGAAGAGCTTTTTCCCTTCCTGGTGGATAGCTCATGTTTTGCCTTCGAGCTTATTGTAGTAACCCTTAGGATGTAAGGAACTTGATCTGAGGAGCTTTGGGGGAAGTGCTCTGCAGTGACAGCATTCCAGAACAACAGCTGAAAAGCAGTAAGATAACACCATAATGCAAACCTGGTTTTGCTGGCTTTAGGAGAAAAACATACAGCCCTAGTGCTCGGCCTGGTCGCTGCCATACAGACTCCCTCTGAATCATTTTCTTGTGGAAGATGAAGGGTTCCAACTTGACATTTTAATTTTGCAAAATATTCCCTTCTTTCAGTTTATTGCCACGTTGATTACACTTCATTAGTAATGACGGAGTAGTCAGGGCACCTTGGCTTTATTTCCAGCATTGTCACTCAGTAAGTAACTTGGGGAAAGTCACCTCACCCCAGTGACTCCACTTACCCCATTTGCAGCATGGGGATTTTAAGCTTCCTGCCTCAAACTCTGTAATCCCAAGGGGATGAGAGTTACTTTAGGAAGAAATGCTAAGAGATAAAAACTGGTTCACCCCAAATCAAATCACTTCAGAACTCCTTCCTGTGGTTTTGGATAGACAAAGGTAGTTTCAGTAAATTCTCAACTCAGCAGTCAGACTGTCTGTTAGCATCCCCTGGAGAACATGAGCACCCTATCAGTTAACAGGTTCCCACAGAGACTGGTGGTTATCTTACTATGTTGCACCTGAAAGCAGGTAATGTCATACTCCCTTTTATCCTTCTCTTCCCTGTCTTTCACTGACTGAGTCTTTAATTGGGTGATGTCCTCTGCTTCCTTTGGCAGGAAATGATACGCTGTATCTGGAGCCACTTCCTCTGTGTCTTAAAAGGCAATTCCCCAACTCTGAGCTTCACTTCCAGCTTGCTCCATAGTCTGGGATCTGTCACTGTGAGTATTGCTTGGTTGTCGGAAGGAGGAACACTGTGAATGCTTCATTTGCATCAGTCATGTTTTCCTTCCCAGACCACAGACTGTTGACAATCAGTTTACCATGCTGGGAGCAGAAGCCCTTCAGGCACCTCTGTTTTTAGAAGAGTTTATAACTGTCCTGCCTTGCCCAAGCAGCATATTTACTGGCTACAACAATGGTTAGAGTTACTCTATGACATCTAACAGGGTGTCTGTGTTTTCCAGCTCTGCTTCGGGTCCTACAACCTTCTGAACTCCTGTTTAAGAACCAACTGATTCTAGTTCTGATAAAGAACTAACTAGTGAAACAGCTTTAGTAGTTGCTTCCTTCCCATGGTCTTCTTGCCTAGTTTTACAATACCCTGGGATAAAATTGTGTTAAAGAACCCATCACTCCTGCTAAAGCAAGGAATTCTTGGATTTCTTGGAAGGTTATGAGGTGTAGTTTCTTAACACAGAAGGTTGGTGAAGAAGAGCCTTGTTTATCCTCCCATGTGTTTATGAAGCTTATGATATTTACAACTATGCATGAACTCTGAGACATGTTTTGACTGAGATTTTGCTTTCTTGGGGGTGTTATGGGATGTTCTAGGTGCTCTGCTGTGTAGACAAGCAGGGGATTCTTTCCTGGCCAAACCCCAGCCCAGAGACTGTTCTATTCTTCAGTGGGAAGGTGGAGCCACCTCATGATAGCCATGAAGATCTAACTGATGAGCTCTCTACACGATCCTTCTGCCACCCTGAGATGGAAGATGAGGTGAGGGCTGTGTGATCCATAATGTAGTATGTTGGCTCTAATCAAAGTTTGACTGACACACACAATGTGGTAATATAGAGGGGACCCTTTGCTTGTTGGGAAGTCCTGTTCCTTAATTCTTTGCTTAAAAGATAAAAAAGCAGCAAGGATGCGATCCAAAGCAGCAGGGGAAGCAGTCGTGGCTTACATTCAACCAGTGAATCACTACTGTTCATTTGGCTGGTCTCTTGCAGCCCCACGAAAGAGATGCTTTGCTCTCAGGCCCCCTGGCAGACACAGTCCACATGACCAATGAGCAAGAGAAGAACAACTGGTCTAGTGACCCTCCAAAGGCTCCTGATGCCCATGGCCACCGAAAGCCAAACAGCAGAAGCAAGCATCCCTCTGGCTCCAATGTGAGTTTTAGCAAGGACACGGAGGGTGGAGAGGAGGAACATACTCAGGTAAGACATGCTGAAGGGGCACACAAGTGAAGCTATAAGATAGACTTAAACCCATAGAGTCTCCCCTTTTTGGGAACTGAGTTGGGAATTCCCTGTGGGATTCTAGCCTCAAGCTCTGTTCATTGTAAGCAACTCAGATTTTCCTGTCTGTTGGACCAGGTTGTTGGTGACAGTGAGGTGCTGGCTTGTGAGGCTGAAGACTTTGTGTGTGACTACCACCTTGAGATGCTTAGCCTATCCCAGGACCAGCAGAACCCCTCCTGCATCCAGTTTGATGACTCCAACTGGCAGATGCACTTGAATTCCCTCAAGCCTCTGGGTCTGAACGTGCTGCTCAACCTCTGCAACGCCAGCGTGACAGAGCGTCTGTGCCGCTTCTCTGACCACCTCTGCAACATTGCCCTCCAGGAGACTCACAATGCTGTGCTGCCTGTCCACGTGCCTTGGGGCCTCTGTGAGCTTGCCAGGCTAATAGGTAAGGGGAAATTGGAAGAGCAGATACAGAGAAATCAGAGCTGTCAATAGACACTTCATCCTTAGAGAGCACAAGAAAAATACTTCCCCAGTCCTGGTTGCTGAGAAGGTGGAATTGCAGGGTTGACTCTTGTTCAGTTGCCAAAAGAGTCTATTGAAGAGATTGCTTTTGGCAAATTCTAACATTGTAGACACTATCAAAAGAGCAAATGTCATCAAAGATATTTCCAGCCTCCTCTGGCTAGGCTTGATATTCTTCTGCCAATCTCATCAGGAGGCAAAGAGTACCTGCTAATGGACAGGCAGCTGCCTTGTCTTTCCAGTCATGCTTTACCAGTTCAGGTGTAAATGATGTGAGGTACCTCAGCTTATTTTATAGATGGGAAAACAGAGGCATAGAGGAGATAGGAGGCCAGAGATAATGCTAGGATTAAAATTTGGAATCTCTTGAACTCACTTCTGTGCCTGTCCTGCAGTGTCACATTTGCTCTCTTCAATGAACCAGAAGCATGAAAGCTGTAATTACTAATAACATCTAGTCCTCCTGAATGTTTTTCATCATAAATCTTGAGCCATCTTGGTGTACATGCACAGTAAGCACTTACATATTGCTGGAGAGATGTCAGAATGAGCACAGGCAAAGTGGCACAAAAACAGAAGACAGGACCTTTCTTTCCCTTTGGTTAGAGCATAATTTTTCTCCTCCTTTTGTTCACCTTTCAGGTTTCACACCAGGTGCTAAAGATCTTTTCAAGCAGGAGAACTATTTGGCCTTGTACCGCTTGCCAAGTGATGAGATGGTTAAAGAAACAATCCTGGGGAAGCTTTCATCCATCACCAAGAGGAGACCACCCCTAAGCCACATGATTAACTTGTTTGTGAAGGACACCACTACCAGTAAGGCTGCCCCCTTTCTTTGGGCATCTGCTGGGGATGGGAGGATCTTTTTCACACAGTCTAAAACATGTCAGACTGGAACAGTCTGGAGTCCCTGTGGGCTGACAGCTTTGCTCTGCCTGTGAGCAAAGACACTCAATAACCCTTGTGAGCAGTGCTGTGGCCTGCTGAGGGGGGCTGTTCTTCCCACCTCTGGCTCACTCCAGAATCACACGTAATTTTAAAAAATGATCTTGGATGACACATAGTAAACCTGTTATCTGGGACCACATGGCAGTGCAGAGCAAGGTGGGGGTTTTACTGGGTTTTTAACAGACTGTATTGTTAGTGAAACTGATACTGCACAGGGTTGAATATTCCTCAGGATTTTAGCTAGTGGTGCTCATCCTTCTGATAAGGCAACTGATAACTCAGTATCTTAGGGAGCTGTGTAGTGTACAACACTGCACACTCTGTTTCTATATTGCATCCTGATAAGAAATCACAGCAATCCCATGCAGACTCATGACCATGATATAACACCTGAAGCCATGCTGACTTCTCCACTCCTTCTGCTCCTTCCTATTCTAATAGGAATGGAAAAGAGGCACAGCTGGGCACCATGAGGTCCTAAAGCATCTCAGCAAGATTTAACAACTTGCCTGGCAGAGCTCTTAGTTGCTTGTTAATAGCTTAAACTGACTGAACTTGGCTCTCTGGAATTGACATATGTTCAATATTTAGCCTGAAATATGGTTATTATGTTGGCCAGAGATTTATGAGGTAAATATCTTCTCTTGCCCAATTCTTCCAAAATGTGTGTATTAATCTGGGGAAGAGCTTTGTCATTTGCCTTGGTGGCTGCCATTTTGCCTTTGTGAGCAAGAGTTTTTCTGGTACTGAGATTCCTAGTGTAGGG
>NW_009954140.1:470982-477301 GCF_000747805.2 Chaetura pelagica | reverse complement strand
GGAAAACCCTTTAATATTGCCTTATTTCAACTCTTCATCCTCATTTTTAAACGGTTTAGAGTCTGGAGCTCAGACGAATGTGTGTGTGACCTGGATTATTCTGTCTAGAGCAAATTCTAAGGAATTTTGCCAGCAGGGGTTAGTTAACCATTGGAACCCCTCTCTCCTGATAGCCTTGTCCCTTGAAACTTCCTAAAATGGCTACAAACAGAAATAATGGTTTATTCAGATAATATCAGGTGAAATCAAATGGCTCTGTTGGTGCAGAAAAGTCAGCCCAGATGCTAATAACTAACTGCTTTTGATACATTAGTTGTGAATAAATCTTTGAATGCACCCAGTCCTGTGGTGTGTTGAAGGGAGATGCTTAATAAATTCTACAGCTGTAGCAGAAAGAGGAGGTAGCTTGTCTGTATGTTCCCTTGCTGTTCCCATTGAAATATGTGTCTCACCATCTGGCATTGTTCATCCCAAATCCATAGTAACCACATGGAAATGAGGGGCTTGCTGGCATCTTCAGGGGAGTTACCACCTCTCCCTTCCTTTGCTGTAGCTGCACTCTCTGGTTCCTTCTGCTCTGACTGGCTCAGCTGTTATGGCATGTTTCTTCCTAAGGAGTCCCAGCAATCAGGAATGGCTGCTTATGCTCCCTGTCCTATTCATCATATAAATCCTGGCCTTCAAGTCCATGGTTTGGGAAGGGAAGAGGCTGAGCTCACTTTCCTGGGAATGACAACTGAATGAGCTCTTTCCCGCTTGTAGTGTGTGCTGTCACTGTCATCACCTCTTAGAAGGTGTCATGTGGGATGCTGGTGATACTGGATGGGAAATGGATTGCAATTGCTGTCAGGCATGAGCATGGGGGGATGTGTGTGTGGTCATCTGCAAGCTCTTGCTCTGTTTCCAGGGCAGAGGTTTTGCATCAGTCAATAAACATCTCTTGTTCCCTCTTTCCTAGCAAGGACTATCTGACCATAGGATCAAGGTGGGAAGGATTAGGTGTTTATACAACAAAATTCACCAGAGCTCTGCACAAGTGCTCCTTTGTGTCCCTAAAACAGGCTCGTGCTTTCACACACAGCTCCTGTTTGTCTTGGAGGTTTGTTATGCTGATAAACTTGGCGTTTGATGACTATTTATAGCAGAAAGCAGAGAGCTGCTATGTTTTGGAAAATCCTCCAGTGTTCCTGAAGGTCCCTTGCCTAGTTTGTGTGAGTGGATTTTCTTGGCTCTTGATTTCACCAACTAGTGTGAGCATTTCCAGTCAACAACAACGCCTGCAAGGAGCCTTTGGGCTCATTTTTCTTGGCAGTGATGTTTTTTTCATTAGATCAGCTTTGAAGCTGTTGGGGGCAAAGTCACAGAGCAGCTGGAGGAGGGATCCTAGACAGAGGAGTCTGCGTGCCTGCCATGCTAATGTGTCAGGGAGCATGGAGGGGGAAGCAGCCCTGCATCCTTAAGTCCTGTGCCTGAGGCCTGCATCAGACAAGTGATATCACACACCTTTGGGAAACACTTTTTAACACCCTTGTCTACAAGAGGGAATGAAAGATTTTAAGTCTGTATGAAAAAGTAGTGGAAGAAAAAAAAAAAAAAGGGCAAGCTGTGGTGTCCATTGATTTTCAGCTCTTCCTTGATCACAACATGAGTTATTTTTTCAGAGTCTGTTGTGTTGAACTTTGACTCATCCTAATTTAACTCATTTTCAGGACACTTTGTGAAACAGGTTGCTATCTGATGGGTCACACTGTTAAATTGTTTTCTGCTACCTGAACAGAAGGTACTCAAAAATAGCTCTTACCCTTTATATCCACCTCTGGCCTAAAATTGAATGCACTTTCCAGTGTTGGCAGACTTTGACCCCAACATCACTGGTGCTTGTACTCTGGTGAGAAGAGGCACACAGGAGTGTCTTTTCTGCTGCTCTGTTGGATACAAGAGCAAGATACTATCCAGCCTTCTGTAGGAGCAGGATTGTTACACAGTGCAAAGGAAGAATAGCAACTGACTACGTGGCTCACATTTTATCACAGCCTTGTTTGAACTCAGTTAGACAAATAGCAGCTGATTATGTATCATCCAGTCTTGAATAATTTCCCACTGGAAACTGAAGACTTGGAACAGGGGAAGGGGGATACCTGGAGTGCATTGAGGCAGTTTTGGGGGAGCACTGGTTTTTAACAACTCAGGGAGCAGTTGGTATGATAGCCCTTTTCTGGGGGCCTATGTTTGTGGGGCTGACTCATTGTTCTCCTGCACTCCAGGCACAGAGCAGATGTTTTCCCATGGGACAGCTGACATCATCCTTGAGGCCTGCACAGACTTTTGGGATGGTACTGACATCTACCCCCTCTCTGGCTCTGACAGGTGGGCAGCTGTGTCACTTGATGCACTGAAAAACTGCAGAGGGAACCTGGTCACTGTTTGTTAAAATTCCTTCTATTGATGCTTAAGCATCAAGCTTCAGCTATTAAGCTATTTAATAGAAGCTTCAAGTAGGTTATGAAAACAAGCTATCTCTGCTTATATTAATTGTTATAATTATAGCAATGTCAGAGATTAGATAGTAATTAGCAACATGTTGGTCTGGAAGACTAAGCCAGTTCTTACTGTATCTGTGAACACATTAGTCTTACAAGTGGACCCTGACTGTGTAGTAGGACCATGAATTATCATTAGGTCATATGCTGGTGGCAGAGAATTTGTTATTTAAGACAAATGTCCCTTCTTACATAAAATACAAAGTGATCAATTCCACCTGCTGTTGACAGCTTCACACCAGCCCACCACAATGACTCACACCCTTCTAGTCCTGCTGTAGTACCTGACAATGTCAGTTCCATTTTCATCTACAGGCTAAATATCTGTTCCTGCTACCAGAGCAGCCCAGTATGTTTATAGTTTCATTGACTAGCAGCACATTGTTCTTGTAAATCTGATTATCCTCAGGTGTAAAAAAACTTATTGATCCTTTTTGGAATATTTATGATCTTAGAATCCAAGGAAAAAAAACTACGTGCAGTCTAATTCGTTAACCTTTGTGAGTTTAACTTAAAGAAGAAACGTTAAACTATTCCAGTGACTGAATATTGACTAAATGGAGCCTTCACATACAGCTCCTGGGACCTAAACTCTGAAAGGGCATAGGAGAAAAGCCTGTTACTAAACTGTCTCTGCCATAGATACTGTTGTCAAGAGTTGTCAGTTCCTTCCTTGGTGTTTATCTCCCTACAGATAAATTATCTCTAATGACTTAAGCTTCTTCTGTCATGCAGAGAACTTCCTTGGAGTCATCTGGCAGCCACATAGAGCATATTATATTAATGTGTATTCACAGAGCACTGTGTTCATGCTCATCAATCTGACTGATGAGCAAACAGAAACATTCACCACCTCTCCTGCTGGAATGTGTGTTTTTGTTGCCCTGTGGTGCCTGCAGCTCAGAGGAGGCACAAACAGTAAGGAAAGGCTTATTTCAAAGTCTGAGCACTCATGGAATACATTTTTCTAGATGCCCAGCTGGTGATTTCTACATTGAACTGCAGTGTACATTGTCAGAAATGCAGCACATTTCATGGAATCAGAGAATGGTTTGGTTTGGAAGGGACCTTACTTCTGCTAACTTTGTTTTTTCTCTCTGCCACCTAGGAAGAAGGTGTTAGATTTCTACCAGCGAGCTTGCCTCTCAGGATACTGTTCTGCCTTTGCATACAAGCCAATGCATTGTGCCTTGTCCTCCCAGCTCAATGGCAAGTGCATAGAACTGGTGCAGGTCCCTGGGCAGAGTGCCATCTTCACATGCTGTGATCTCCCTGGGACGACCCCCATCAAGCAGAGCAGTCGGAGGAATAGCTGGAGCTCAGATGGTATGTGTCTTCTGTGCTGTTTCTAACAAGGTCTGCTGCTGGGCCAGGTGCTTTCTGATCAGTCTAGAGCTGTAATTGTACTTCAGAGTAGCAGATGGAAATTGAGAACTAATAGTTTCTGAAGTAGATGCATTTCCAGAGGAAGTAATGAAGTAGCAGCTGGTGGGCGTGTTTCCAGTTAAGTTACTGAAGCTTGCAGAACAATTCTACTTCTGGGAGTCTCTTTCTTAAAGCAGGCAACTTGAGAGTCAAGATTTCTGGATATTCCAGTACTTGGTTTGCTATTTGACTAATTTTATGGAAATCACATATGTTGAGTTTTTCAAAGGAGTGAAATGTAGGGTGGTATGCAACTGTTCTCCCTTGGTGGGTTTTGTTGCTGTGCTGTAGAAACTGATTCCCACTAGATGAATTGTACCTCTCCTCCAGAACAGCAATGGAAACTGAGAAATAAGCACATACTATTGCAGAACTCCAGTAGGCTTTTCTGGAAAACCAGTCTTAATCTCTTCCTGCCTTGATCTCCTGTTCTGTAAAACGTGAATAATGGGGTTTCCAACAGCTGGGAGGCAGTTGTGCCTGAGTGTTTTCAAAACACTTTTCAGTCCCAAGCTTTGCAAATGTCTGAAGTGTTGTATTATTTTGTTCCTCATGCTGCATTCAGCTGCCATTCACCACATGCTGATCTGGTGATGGAGCAGGAACCCTGTGAAAGAACCTTTGCAGGCTCTTTGGGGGTGTCTGCAGTGCCAGTGGCAGGAACATGATCCATCCTTTGGATCAGCCCCATGTTCTCTGATGCCACTCTGCCTCAGCTAAACTCACCATGTTCTTTAAGCACAGTATGATGTGTTTAAAACACACATGTGAACATTATGCAGCATTCATCCTTTACGTCCTGCCCCTGTTCCCTGTGACTGATCCATGTCTTCTGTTTTGTCTTTTTTCCTTTCCATGCTCACTGTTTCCCACTTCTGTTCTTGGTTACATAATTGGGGATGTCCTGAAACTGCTTCTGTGATTGGGTATGCTGGGACACCTGGATGAATGGGTATGGTGGGACACATGGATGTCTCTTCACCTTTTTTTCCCTGTCTCTGTGCACATCTGCATGTTTCTGTGGATCTGGGCAATGTATCCTTGGGTGTGACCTTGGTGGCCTCTCCCACCACGTGTACTCTGATGCACATGTGGCCCCCTTGTGTCTCAATGTGACTGCGTGTTGTTTGCATGCCTGAAGAAGGGATTGGGGAAGTGATGGAGAAGGAAGACTGTATCCAGGCTCTGAGTGGACAGATCTTCATGGGAATGGTCTCATCTCAGTATCAGGCCCGTCTTGACATCGTCCGCCTCATCGATGGATTGGTCAATGCCTGCATTCGTTTTGTCTACTTCTCCCTGGAAGATGAGCTCAAAAGCAAGGTAAGCTGCCTTTGCTGAGCCCCCTGACCTTGCATGTCCCCTGGTTGTCTGCTTAGAGAGTTTAGCTCCAGTGCAATCTGAGGTTAATCTGACTCAGCTAGCTAACAGCTCCAGAAGGTACCTACACTCCAATATGGCATTGGTTTGCAAGACTCTGGCCTGGACCTCTACACTAAAAGCTTCTGTCTGCTCACCTGCAGGTGTTTGCTGAGAAGATGGGTCTTGAGACTGGCTGGAATTGCCACATATCTCTAACACCCAATGGTGATGTGCCTGGCTCAGAGATCCCTCCCTCCAGCCCCAGCCATGCTGGCTCTCTGAACGATGACCTACATCAGGGTGAGAGAACTGCACCGAAGCCACTTTGAATGCCTCGTGTTTCCTGGATGGTTCTTTTAAACCCATTCATAGGTTCCTGTGTCCTCACCAGATACCTGAACCTTCAGAGCTTTGAGCACAAAACTAGGTAGGCCTGAGGTGTGTGTGTGTGTGTGTGTGTGTATATGAGAGCAAGAGAGCCTTACATTTGTAGCCTTCTACCCTTGCAGGGACCCTGGTCAAGCCACTGAGGGTCTCCTGCCTGTGCATCACTCCCTTTTCTTACTTCAGGTGGGATTTCTTTACTTTCTTCTTCCCCAAGAAGAAAGAGAGCAGAACAGTTAAACTATTGTGTCTCAAAAGAGCAGAGACTAGGCTCACATATTTACCTCTGAGCAGATTAGTCATCTAAAAATACTGCATTTTAGATGACTGAGTGGGATCTAAGTGTTGCTAACCTAGAAAATCAGGCCTCACATTTCCAGGCTTCTGCAGTGCCATGTGAATACACGATGTAGGTGGCACAGGGTGGTAGAGGCAGGTTTGTGCTTGTTGTTGATGCTGCTTCTCTGCTCTAGGTTCTCGAGATGATGGGGAGGGACTTCTGCTGATGGAAGAGGAAGGGCACTCGGATCTCATCAGCTTTCAGCCAACAGACAGTGACATCCCCAGCTTCCTGGAGGACTGTAACAGGGTGAGGCCCCCTTTCCCTA
>NW_009954140.1:466308-470904 GCF_000747805.2 Chaetura pelagica | reverse complement strand
CCTACACACTTGGTGGAGTTGTCATGCCATATCCTGAAAAATCCTTGAGCACAGGTTTATCATGCTGACCCTACCAACCCTGAGGATGAGCACAGATAGCCTAGTGTGTCAGTGCAGGACTTCAGAAGAAGACTTTTGGCTTGGGAAAGCCAGCTTCTGTCAGATCAGTTTGTATCTGATCTTGCATCATTCTGGCAATCATAATTCTCTGAAATGCCTCTCCCTCACACACACTCCCCTGCTTAGTCTCTTTTTTTCTCTTTTTCAGGCCAAACTCCCACGGGGGATCCACCAGGTGAGACCTCACCTGCAGAACATAGACAATGTGCCTTTGCTGGTGCCCCTCTTCACAGACTGCACCCCAGAGAGTAAGTGGCACAGAGCCTGGGTCTGTCCTACTGCTGCCCAGGAATACCTTCCCCATCCATCTGGCTCACCTGGGCAGGGATGTGGCTGAAGGTTTGCAAGAACCCTTGGAAAGGAAAGGGGACACAGCAGAAATCTAAAGGCCACTTTGATATTAATGACCCTCTCCTGCTACCCGTGGGAAGCCAGGTGTTAACTTCATTTTAATGCCACTGTTTCCTAGCTACAGAATGGAGCTAAGAACCACTCCTTTCAATTTGCATGTGTAAGAGACACAAAAGCAAACACCCAAAATGCTACTGCCTTGTATTAAATATTATCAGTGAGGTAGGAGACTTTGATCTCTGCTTGCAACCCTCGCTGCCTTATATAACTTAGCAATCACTTCCCAGAAGAATTCTCCTCTGACAGTTGCTGTTAACACCTTCTGCTGCTTTGCAGAGTTTCTGATGGCAGAGACCAGGGAGGGGACAATGTCTTTATCCCTCTCAGAGGTACCATTTTATTTAAGAGAGGGCCTAAGTGCTCAGCTGGCTAATACCTGTCCAGTCTACAGTAAGAGCACTAAGCATCATTATGACTTGGCATTCTAGGTACCTCTGGGCACAGTGTACAAAGTGCCAGGGGGAACCAGTTACAGCCCAGTCTGCCTCACCAGTCAGTGCCCAGTAGATTGCCTCTCTTTCTGACAGAAGTGGCAGTTCCCTACTTCATCTAAGCCTTGGCTGTGCTGCAGATCTGGGTGCACCAGTGCTCTAGAGAGGTTGTTTACACAGGAATCTGCAGAGGGTGGGTTTGTATTTATTTTGAGGCGTTTGTTTTTTTTGCCTAGAGCATTCTAGAAAATTCATATTCACACTGAGCACTGTACACAGAGCTACAGGAGAAAAATCAGATCAAACAGCAGCTTTGATTTAGAGGCCCTGGGAGGGTCTTGACAAAAAGATGGATGAGGGTTAGAGGTGGTGGTGGGATTGCAGGAACAGGGGCTGGCTCTGAGTCTGGCACTGCTTTTGGAGTGGATTGTTGTATTCCCTCTCTGGCTTTAGACTTGGAGCAGTACTGATGTGCTGCCCAGCTGAATTTAAACTGTGTATTTATTTTAGGTTTGAATTATTTAGGTTAATTGAATTTCTCCTTCTTTATCTTCTAACAAGATAATTTGATGCTGGAGCTGTGTTATGTACCCAGACTGTACCTACAGCTCTAGTGTGAAAGATGTGCTAGAGCTGCACATCATCTCTGGGTCACTGTTCAGTGAATCACAGCTCAGCTCCTGCAGGAGGCAGGTACTCAGAACACTTGGACTGCAATTAATTAGCTACCTAATTGTGTACTCTGACTTTGGATCTCACTCTACATGACTGATCTTATCTGACTGCTTGTTATCCAGACTGGAAAGGGTGTGTGAAAACACTGCATCCCTGTGTGCATAATAAGATAACAAACTGTCTTTGTCCTTCTGTCCTTTGCAGCCATGTGTGAGATGATCAAGATCATGCAGGAGTACGGGGAGGTGACCTGCTGTCTGGGGAGCTCTGCCAACCTGCGGAACAGCTGCCTCTTCCTGCAGAGCGACATCAGGTGGGGCCAGAGCCAGACTCCTCCTCCTGCCTTTGCCTTCAGCTTAGACAGTGCCCCACCAGGCCTGTGGAGTGTGCAGGGGGATGCTCAAAATTCCTCTGCCCATTCTTAGCTGCATTTGTCTCCACGAAGGAGATTTGGGTGGTATTAGTTGGGATAACTGCCTAGATCCCATAAAGATGCTCCTCTCCATCTTTGAAGGGAAGATGTTGCTCTTGCAGGATGAACAGTAAAGTGTTCGTTGCATGATGTGCATGAAAATGCTTCTGGGTTGTGTGAAAGAGTGGAAGTGCCCCTCTGGGTCAGCTCATTGGTTGATATCAAGCCACAAACCCAAATATGTTCATTATTTTTCTGGGAATAATTGAAGTCTTAGGAGACCAATCCAAAATTCATGTCACACCTCAGGACTTTTCTGCCAGCAAGGTAGACAGAGGTAGCATGGACTGCAGTGTTTCTTCTCTGGGCTGAGGGCTTTGACTGATGCTCCTGTGTTGTCCCTTCAGTATAGCACTGGACCCTCTCTACCCATCTCGCTGCTCCTGGGAGACCTTTGGCTACACCACCAGCACCACCATGACTCATGTCTCTGAAGAGCTCACCCCTCTGCAGCTCTCAGGGCAGCTCAACAGCCTGCCTTGCTCCATGTCCTTCCGCCAAGAGGAGAGCACCAGCATCATCAGGCTCATAGAGCAGGTGAGCCAGGCATGTCCCCTCCCCGGTGTCCCCTTCTACCTGCAGCTCACAAAGAGCAAAGCCAGGAGCTCACGTGAGCATTCTTGTCAAGTTGCCCACAGCAACCTGCCAGCATTAGCTTTGCTCCTGCCTCCTGTCCTTTGTTCAGGGAGCACAGAAATAATCTTCCTGCCTGGTCCAAGATGGAGGGGATGGTTTGGGAATGGTGCCTTGTGGCAGCAGAACATGAATGTTGATCAACTGGATAAAGTACAAACTTGCAGAGATTCTTAACCAGACAACAAGACAGAGCTAGGGAGAAGTGTTACCTCAGAAAAGCCACCAGGTTTAAACTAACTTACCCCTTGGCTCAATTTTCTTTCCTCTCACAACTACATCTAGGCAAGAGACCTTCCCCTTTAGCTTACAATGTGTCCAGATCCTCTCCCCTCCCACTTCCCCTGCAGGCCACACGTTCTGGCCCTGCCTGCCAACAATTGATCTTGGCTGGTAACTGCTCCCACCACAACCAGGGCTCTGAGGGCTTGTGCTTCCTTCCAGGCCAGGCATGCAACCTACGGGATCCGCAAGTGTTTCCTCTTCCTGCTGCAGTGCCAGCTGACCTTGGTTGTCATTCAGGTGAGTCCTGGCCTGGCTGGGGACAGCACTTAGCTCAGAGGACAAGAGTGCTGGCAGGGATATAGGTGGCTGCAGTGGGGCAGCCTTGTGAGAAGGGAAAGTGGCCTTCAGGCAGGTTTCCACAGTATGTTTGGGGAAGTTATAGAGAATATGTGATCTCAGCCTGCATTGACCCTCATATAGAAAAAAAAAAAAAAAAAGCATCTCCAGCAGCCTAGAATGTGTGGAGGGACTGTGCCTAGTTATTAGCTCCTCCCAGGGTCGTGGGGGAGAGGATGGTGGCATGATAGGTAACAGGCTGACCTAGCACTGCTCATGCTCTTCTCTCTGGATTGTTCCTGTCCAGTTCCTCTCCTGCCTGGTGCAGCTGCCCCCCATCCTCAGCACCACAGACATCGTGTGGTTGTCCTGTTTCTGCTACCCACTGCTCAGGTGAGTCAAGTCTCCTGCCTCCAAACCACAGAATGCACAGACCAGACCCCAGCCTCACTGCATCCCTGTTAAAAGCCAGCTGACATCACTCACAGCACGTTAAAAAGGTTGCAAGGATTATTCCAAGCACCTGCTTTGACAAGGTGCTTGGAGACACAGACTGGAGCATTTGCATGCTGCTGTGATAGCCCTGCCTGCTGAGAGCTGGTGTTACCTGATGGCTTGAACCTCTAGCTGAAGACCATCTAATCCTGATACAGTTGCACTGATTGGGGAGAGCCTGGGTCCAAGGGTGGGTTTTGCCTGTCACACATTTGGAGGTCACCTCTCTCCCTAACTGCACTTGCCATGAGTGACAGCTTCTACAGCACAAGCTAAGGCAGTGGCCAGATCAGTGCTAATGTTCCAAGTAGTCCGAGGAGGTTATTTTGGTTCAAATGTTAGACACAGACAAAAATGCAATGGTTTTGTTGTCTGAACTTATTACTGAGAGACCAGCTTACCTTTCTGCAGCGTCTCACTCCTGGGCAAGCCTCCCCACAGCTCCATTATGACCATGGCAACAGGAAAAAACTTGACTTCCATTCCTAAGAAGGTAAGCGGTCCATCAGATTAAAATTGTTGACATGTTTTTCTCTTCTACTTTGTCCCAGTATTGATGCCTACCTGAGGCCCTGTGCCTTCTCACCTCCCTTGATGAAGCCATGCTATCCAAAAGCCTGACATGGACAGGCAGGGAATCCCTTAGTGCCAAGAAGCCCACTGAGCAGATCCACAGTGCAGCTTCTCACCTATACTACAGCTTGTCTTTTGCAGCCACTGATTCCGTGGTGGTTCTGCAGGGGAGGTTGGGCCAGTGACATGCCCATGTCATCCTCCTGCTTCTCCCCTGTTCACAGA
>NW_009954140.1:456336-466257 GCF_000747805.2 Chaetura pelagica | reverse complement strand
TTCGGGTTCACTCTGCATGAGTCCTGCAAAGAGGTGAACACTACCAGCCTCAATCTCACAGCCTGCTCCTCCATCATGCTGCACAGGTGAGACACTGAGCCTGGCACACCTCCCTCCCCCTGCAGAGCCTGGTGCTCTTGCACCTTCCCAGGCAGAACTGATTCCCCTCTCACAAGCGTCAGACTCCTGCCTGGTCCAGCTATACAGAGGGCTGGGGGCTGTCCCTGTGGCACTGACAGTGGCATCTTTGGGGGGCTTGCTTGCTGCTGCCTGCTGGTACTAGGACAGCCTGACTCCAAGCTCACACTTAGTTCTCTCAGCTATTAGAAGAGGACATGGCCTGGGATAAATCCCCACTGTTGACTTCTTTCCTGTGTCCTCTCATTTCCTAGCAATGCTGCTGGTGCTCCTGACTGGTTTGGGACATTTTCCAATGCTCTTCTTGTAGCCCAGAAGCTCACAGCTGGCCTGATTGTTTTACACACAGGTAAGTCCCAGACCCCCATTTCCCATTCTGGAGGAAAACTTGGATCCTTTGCCTCTTTCTTGGCTCCCAAGCCAGAGCACAGACTCCCTGGGGGAAGCAGACACTGCAGGGGCCTCAGCACAGGGATGAAGCCTCTTGCTTTCCTAAACATGGCCCTAATAGATTAAAGACAACACCTTTAGTGCTGGTGCTGCCTCCTACCAACCTGGTGAAGTGCTGGTTCCTTTCCACTCTTGCCAGAAGAGCAGAATTCCTCTTTGCCTTCTTGCAAATCAGCGAGCAGCATCCTGCAACTCCCCAAAAACATTCCCTGCCTTAAAAGTCCTTATATGCTTGCTGCCATTTTTTGAAGCACCCCATTTCCTCACCCCAAGCAGCACAGGTGCAGCTGGGACTGCTCTGACTCTGGAAGCCTTTTTAAACCCTCAGAGGGGTGGGGAACCAGCCCCTGGCTGACCCTCATCACCTGCACATGGTTGCCTGGGCAAGTAGATCCAGCTGCTCTCTGATAACCTTAAAGGGCCTCTGCTCCCCTCCCACCACATCATGGGGTGCTGTGCCTTGGTGCCAGGCAGAGGATGGTATGTTGAGATGTGCAGGGTGTCCAGGCCAACAGAAATGCTTCCTGATTTGAGAGGCAGCCCCGGTTGGGATGGAGGTGGTTTGTGTTACTGTGCTATGTCCCTCAGACTGCAGGGAGGCTCTGCCTGACAGATGAGAAAGGCTGTTCTGAGGAGCCCAAACAAAAGCAGAGCAAGTGCTCTGTCCTGTGTTGTGTCTGGGTGTGATGCTGAGCAACCCTCTTGTCCATCTGTCCCCATAGTGTTCATATCCATCACCCACGTCCATCGCACCAAGCCGCTGTGGAAGAAGAGCCCCCTCTCCAACCGGTGGTGGACGCTGACTGTGGCTGTTGTGTGAGTATCCACAGGCTCTGGGGAGACATTCCAGTATGCTAGAGGAAGGAGGGCTCTAGACCTGCTCCAGCACCAGTTTGCTGGTGCTGAGGAAAATGATAGTACATGGCAGTTGTTCTCCACTGCTGAATTGGTGAAGAGACTCTTTTGTGAACTCGGGAGTATCACATCAGGGTCTGCAGATCCTGGGAAGCTCTGCTGAAATCTGCTCTGATTTATGATCTTAGGTTGCTGGGGCAAGTGGCACAGACTGTGCTGGACCTGAAACTCTGGGAAAACCTTGATTCTTCATTGACCTTCAGTCACATTTCCATCTCCCCAGTCTCATGGCTTCTGGGTTTTCTTTCCTTGATCCTTGTGGTTATCATCAATGAGATTGTCAAGCTGCATGAGATCAGGTATGGGGGTGCTAGGGAAGATGGGGAGAAAAGGGCTGAAGCTTCCCTCCAGTCTGGCCCTGAGCTGCAGAAAACTGATGCACAGGGAACAGGGTGGGGAATACAAAGGAAAAGCTGATGACATTGTGTAAATCACCTGGCTGTTGTGTGCAAGCTCATGTTCCACCTCTCAGGGAGGAAAGAGGGTCAGGGAAGGGCAGTGGCAGTGATTGGGAGCAGGAAGGGCGACCAAAATCCCCTTATCTCAAACCAATGAGAGGGAGACAGACAAGGTCTATGAAATACCAGTATGGAACTGGAGAGGGCAGTTCTCCCCTGGTCCCACGAGGCCAGAGAGGCATTGAATCAGAGCAGAGGAAACACGTCTTCACACGGGGCCTGGGCTGGGGGGCTCGTTTTCACGGGAAGTGGCTGAAGCCAAGAATTGAGTTGCAGGCAAAGTGACTGGCTGTTCTTCCCAGTACAGGGAGCAGCCAGAGCTGGAAGTTAACATTAATGAGCATTGATTCAGGAAATGGGTTGGTGAGGAAAAGCATCAGGGATTACGGGGAATCCTGATGGAGACAGAGCCACTGCCTCTGTTCCTGGGAAGGATTTCTGGTCTTTTCTTCGCTGTGGCCCTGGAGATTAGAGTTGGCTGGATGGGGTAAGATAGAAACCCTGGGTTGCTCTCTGGATTCAGTTCCCCTGCCAGGGTATCACAGGGTCCAGGCCAGGACATTTCTTGCTTCTTGGGTCTGTACAGCTCAGGAGTCAGTGGGGCAGCTTTACTTGCTTTTACTCCCTCCATAGGCTGACTTTCTTCTTTCTTCTTTTCCAGGGTCCGGGTCCGTTACCAAAAGAGGCAGAAGTTGCAGTTTGAAACAAAGCTGGGCATGAATTCTCCATTTTAAAGACTCCCAGCTCGAGTTCCCTGGAGCCAGGGCCACACAACCACATCCTGCACTGGGAAGGTGGCTGCACCAAAGGCTCAGGGATTGTTCCCTCACACATGCAAACCAGACAGCCTCCTTGCAAAGCTACATCGGCACCTTCCAGGGGGCGCCAAGCAGGGAACTGCTGTCAGGATCCCCCAGCAGGTATGCAGCCCCTCCCCAGCCTGCTAGGGTACTCTAGGGAGCCTGCAAGCTCTGGTGGCTGTTCAGGCTGCTCTTCCTTTATTTATTTATTACTAGGGGTTTTTTTTTGTTAGTATCACAGTGATGGTGATGCTGAAATGAAGTGATTCCTTCCCTCTGCATGAGCAGATGAGTTTCCTGAACCTGGCAGGAGAATCTGGGGCCAGCAGGGGAGACACAGGGCTGCAGAAGCAAGAGATCTCTTTTGAAACCCCTTTTGTTTTTCCATCTCTGTGTGCTCTCCTGGAGGATGTGTCTGCATGCCTGCGTGTGCCCTCAGCCACCTCCCTGTCCCTGTGTCCTGGGGAAAATGAGCCATCTCTCTTGCAGCTCCAGGAGTGCTGGGTGCCAGGTGAGGACTGGAGCTCACATTCCCGAAAAAACAAGGGTTTTTCTGGGAAGGGTTTCTGGGACTGGGAAGGTTTCCTACCATGGCCAGGCTGTGCCAGGCCTGCCCTCTAGCGTTGTTGCTGTAGCCACGTGCTGGCTGTTGAGTGCTCAGAAGAGGGAGGATACAAGGCTTTGAGAAAAGCTGTCTGCCTTTGACCCTAGTGAGCTGGGGAGGCAGGAGGGCAGCCCTGCCTGCCTGCAGGGGCTCAGCTTCCTCTGGTCCTGTCGAACCAGCTCTTACCTGCTTTATCCACCCCTGAGAGGTTTGTGACTCTGCTCAGATTTGTGACTTGAATTGCTGTTCTGCTTCAGTAAAATGCCTGATAGAAGAGCCATAGCTAGAGAGAAAACTTGAGACTTGCCTGTGCTGCCATGGAGGGAGGGAGACATCTTTCCAGGCAGGATATCTCCATCTTGCAGTTCTGACTAACATGGAGCTCGGAATGTCTCCTTTCCCAGTCTCGGGGTTGTGCTGCATCTGGTGCTTACTCTCCAAGGCCCAGGGAAACCCCCCTCATCACATCTTTCTGTGATAGTGTTTGGAAGTTTCTCCCCTCCATGCTGCTGCCCTCACATCTGTTCCCTGTTCTTCTGGAGGTCTCTTTTGCACTTGACTGGAGGGCTTTGCCCTGAGGGCTGCTGCAAACCATGATTTGCCCCAAGGCAGCACACAGGCTCTTGAGCCTGGAACAGACTCCAGCTGTACTGGGAACACTGGTGCCCTGGTTGTTGAGGGCCACACAGGAGCACACAGGCTTGGCTACAAGAATATTTGCAGCTCATGGAGATGTTGACTCCCTTCCTAGTTCTGTAAACTGGCTAAAGCAGGTAAATCCTGGCACTGTTTTTCCTCCCAATATTAACACTACAATATACAGCTGTTGCTTCCCCTTTGGTACCTGAGACTAACCCCTGGCTGCTGGTCTTTCCCTGGCAGGCAGGGAACTGGCTGGGACCCCCCAGCTCTGTGGCCTGCTGCTCTACCTTGTCTTCCTTAGAGGTCAGCATAACCAGAGCACACACCCTGTGCCTCTGAGCAATACCCTGCTCCCTGCTGTGGGGCTGGCAGGAGAGCAGAGGGGGGCACAGCCAGCCCCTGAGCTCTGGGGACAGAGGATGCTGGAGGGGGGCAGCTGAAGGTGTTCAGAGGCCTGGGCCCTGTTCCTACAGCTGGAGAGCAATGTTTAGATGCCATGCTGCCCCAGGGTGGTGGGGGAGCACAGGGCTGCTCTCCTGTGACCCAGCAGTACCTCCCCTCCCTGGCTCTGCTCAACGAGCTGAGCTGGGCTCTGCCTTCTCTCTTCTGGGCCCTGCAGAGCTGCCTGGCATGGGGAGAACAAGCTGCATCTTTCTGTCTCAGTAAATTCACCAAATGTCAGCTCCAGATCTGTTACCTGAGAAACCAGCTTTATCTTTCTGATGCCAGGGTCACCCAGCAGGTGAGACAGTCTCCTGTGTGGCTGAGCTGGAGTCAGAGGCAGCACCAAGCTGCTCACAGCTATCCCTGCAGAGCAACCTTCCCCCTCACTCCCCAAACCTGAGCTCTTGCCCTGTGCCACTAACTGTTGTAGGTGATAAGAGGCAGCAGATACCAGGGCTTCCTCTTGGCCACACCTTCTTCCAGAGGAGGCACCTCCAAGATTTTTCCTCTCTGGGTGGTCACAAATGTTCATTTTTCCTTAACCCTCCTTCACCTGCTAGACTTGGAGGGAGCCAAGGGGTATGAACAGAGCCTTTTGGACAGGGGTATCCAAGGGTCAGGGTGCACAGCTTCAGGAAGACATTTCCTACATCAAGAGGTTTATAAATGGTGTATATTTTATATTAAATTTTTTGGGATGTATGTAAAAATATTTGATTTGTATTAAAAAGTTGTAAATTGTATTAAAAAAAAGAAACAAACCCTGACCCACAGGCATCCAGTGTATGAACAGCAATAAATGATTGTCTTGGGTAACACACATGGTGAGAGTGGGAGGGAATTTGCACCCAGAAAAATAAGGTGAAAACCTGTACAGCTGCTCATGTCCCAGGGTCTGAATTACCTGTTACACAGCCTGGGAGCTTGATGCTCCTGGAGAACCCATCCTGGCATTTATTCCCCCTTTCTGCTCAGCTTTGGGACAATCTGTCCAGCTGTGAATGTCTCCTACAAAATACGTCTGCTTACCTCATGGTGGCCTGGCACAGCACACGTGGTTGTTCCCAGGTACCACATCAGCCATGTGAAGCCCTCTGGAAGAAACGTCAGGAGAGAGCTGGAGCAAAGCAGGATGGAGATAAGGAGGCCTGGGCCCAAAGCAGGACCTGGTGTCTCTGAGGCTGGAGGAGAACTTTTCCTGGCAGGGGTATCTCAGGCTTCAGGTGTGCCCAAAGCTGGGCAGAAGGGCAGTGGAAGGTCTTACTGGTTCCCCAGCACTAACCACATTACTGCCATGGTGGTGAAGACTAAAACTGAAACTAACCTCTCTGGAGGTGACAGTGAGACTGTCAGCAGGATAGGTCACCTGAGAAAACCCAGATCTTCAGCACTTGAGGGGCAGGATGAAGCTGATCCTCAATGAACTTCAGAGCAAGAGACACGCTTGTGCGGTTTGACACGAAGGACACCACTAGGCAAAACTATCAAAAGGGTAAAATATGCCCCACTGTTTAATAGAATTTAGTCTTAATGGGTGTTAGTGGAAAACAAAACACATGATTAACACAAACAGAGCAGATGGTTTAAAATCTGTTGTCAGTCTGGTGATTACATGGGCTATTTTTTCCCCTCACCGTCTTGCTGCACGGAGCAGGTGCAGCCGGGGTCAGTTAGTCCCAGTTGCAGTGTCCATAACTTACACACCATACAGTAGCTTCAAAATATAGATCTAGAGCTTAAAAAATAGGCATTCTTCTGCAAAATCAATGTTTAATTCCCTTATTGACAATGAGAGCAGCGTGGTGCTGCCCTCAGGTGGCTCAGACAGCGACAGCTCCACCCCAGTATCCTCTTATCCCTGACCCTAGAGTACAAGACTTGCAGTTCTGGTTAGTAAATATATATAATAAATCACATTTAAAATATATACATTGGCCTTTAAAAAACAAAACAACAAAAACATTTACAGTTTATCAACATTGGAAAAAAAAAATAGCTGGGCTCATCCCAGGTTGACTTGTGAGAATAAAAATCATTTTTTAAAAGGTTTCTGCAAACCTTTTGATAAAGTGCCACTGGTTGTAGCTACTTGAAAACAATCGGGTCCACGACGTGGCACTTGCCTGTCAGACACGTCACACACACTCCATGTGATGGATAAATCAGAACCACCTGCTTGCCAGGAGAGAAGTGTCTTCAACCACCTCAAACTGCTGTTAAGTCCCAGCCCACAATATATGATTTGTTACTTTTTGGGGGCTTTTTTTGTCTTTGCTTTTCAGCCTAGAAGGCAGGCAGGCACCTCCCACCTGGACAGCCCATGGCACAAGTGTCCCTGGTGAGCAGAGACCAAGGGATGGTCCAGGTGGGCTCTGCTCCCCTCTCCATGCAAGGGAACAAGGAGCTACAAACTGTCCGATTCCATCATGAACTCCTAGAAAGATTGGGAAGCAACTGCCTCTTCAGCCTCCTTCTCCCTTTCCAGTTGGGTTTTCTGTTGGTGATTTTTTTTTAAGAGGGGGGGGGAAATACGTGGATTATTTATTTTTTTTCCTCTGTTTGGAATTTTTGTAGCAAATGGCACTTGAGTACAATCTTCAGTTCCCTTCTGGTGCTCCCGATGCTTTCATTTGCTCGGCACGCTGAGCGCACGCCAAGTTTCGGGGCTCTTGGACATATTTAGACATGCACTCCTGAAACAGATCCCGCTCGAGAAATCTGTCTTCGAGCTGTGCAGCCCTTCCTCGCCCGCCGGGATGCGATGAGCTGCTGTTCCCTGTTGCGGCCACGGGGCTGGGAGCGCGTCCAGCCTGCGGGCCCGGGAGCTGCAGCCCCCGGGGCGGGCAGGGTCGTTCAGTGCCCCGAGGAACCAGCACAGAGCCCCAAACGCTGCTGCTGCACAACGCTCAGGGGGGCTTTGCGCCAGCAGATCCCTGCGGGGACGGGGAAAAGGGACCATTTTCTCCCCCTCCACAAAAAAAAGGATAGGGGAGAAGAATAAAAAAGGGGGGGAAAGAAGGGAACAAAGCACAGAGCAGCGGGGGGCCGGGGCCGGCAGCCTCCGTGGGGCGGGGGGCTCTGGCACAAACCGCACAGGCCTTTGGCGCTGCCATCATCATCCTCATGGCTCCAGGGAAAGGGGAGGTGACCTCCCGGTCTGCGGAGCATCCGCTGCTTCCCGGGCTGTGCCAGGCCCGTCTCCAGGGGCTTGTGGGTCCCACCGGGGGGATTTCGATCCGCTCGGATTACACGCTGCCTGACGCTGATACGTTTGGAAAAGCAACAAACAAAGCAGGAAGGTTCCTCCTCGCTCTGCAAGCTGCCAAATCGCGACATGCCCTGTCTTCTTTTAGCTGCCGTCAGGCCTTGCCGGGGCTGGGATCTGCTCAGTAAAGAGCCAGCTCGGTGGCGGCTGCCCGGGGAGGTCTCTCCTTTGACACATTGTTGGCAGGGGATAAATAGTAAGAGGCAGGACTCAGCAATGCAGTGGGGAAAGAGAAAGGTCCCTTGTGGAGGCTCCTCGGCTCTGTGCAAGGGAGCGAGGGCTTCTCTGTGGCCTCCAGGACAGTATGTGCAGCCCCTCTGGGCTCCCCTCCTGCTGCCAGTCTGGTGGGAAATGTCTGACCCCCTCAGAAACCAGCCCGTGGCCACACAGGGATGTGTGATACAGAGCCAGGGGTGATCCAGGAGGGGCAGCTGAGTTACCAGCCACAGTGCAAAAGTGTGGGGAGGGAGGTGGCTGGAGGGACCTGGAGACATCACTCGGTGCTGGATCCACTCTCCCTCCATCATGAGGGGCCGTGTCAGAGCAATTGGAAGCAGGGAGGGGAAGGAGGGAGCAAGTTTCAGTCCAGCATCGCGTCCAGCTGGTCAGCCAGGTCGTCGAACATGTTGCTGATGTCTTCCAGGATGTTCTTGGCCGAGTGCACGGCCCCGGGGGGGCTGGGGAGGAAAGGAAGAGTCAAAACACTGCCCAGAGGCTTCAGGTACCGATGGGGTAGTTGGCCAGGCTGGACCCAACCCTGCTGGTGGCAGCCAGAGCTCAGCACACAGCTGGACTCCAGCACGTGTGACCTGGAGTGGCAGAGACACGTGCCTGTGCCCAGCCCTTCACCTCCCTTCACTGGAGGCTTCCTGATTCCACCTCGAGGGGCCCAACCCCGGCACTTCCCTTGCCCCTGGGCTGCCTCACCTCTCCACCTCCTCCGCCGTGATCCTCTTCTCGGCCGCCTGCAGCGTGGCAGCCAGGGTGGAGTTGGTCTGTTCCAGCCGCTGCTGGGCCAGGGCAGCCCCCGGGGCAGCTGCCACAGGCTTTGCTGTCACCTTGCTGCCAGGACCCGCCAGCGACCCAATCACATCTGGCACTGCCTCAGGAGCTGCCCAGGGAGCCATGGTGTGGTGGGAGGGTGCCAGGACCTGCTGGTAGATGGTCTTAGGCCCCGAGAAGACTAGTTTGGTGGATGCCACGGAGGTGTGCTTGGCAGGGACATCTGCAAAGGAAGGGAACTTGTGGCACATGTCCTCCTCTCCTCCCGCACCAAACCAGCCAGGCAGGAGAGAACCTCAGGCTTCACCACTGCCTTGCAGACCCCAAAAAAACACATACCTGGTGCAGGTGTCCTCACCACAGCAGTGCTGAGCAGCTCCACAGGGCTGGGGGCTTTGGTGGGGCTCGGGGCCTTCTTGATCCCCTTCTCCAGCGATAAGATGCTTTTCTCTATCTCAGCAATCCTGAACTCCACCTTATCATCATCAAAGGCATCCCCGGCCAGCCCGGCCCGCGGTGCTGGTGCTGGCACAGGGGGTCCGGCGATGCTCACAGCTTGGGCCTGGGCGTACTGGGGTGCAGGGCTGGCCCCCCCCTCGGCCTGCCCTGCCAGGCTGAACGCCTTCAGCACCGCCTGCAGCGGCTCCCGCTCCTTGAAGCGGGGCCGGCGCTTCACCGTGTCTGACTCCGTGAGGTTGAACTCCAGCACAGGCGGCTCCTTGGCAGCACTGGGAGCTGCCGGCTCCTTCCCGCTGGAGCAGGGAGGCTCTGCCAGCTGAGAACCAGGCTCTGTCTCTGGCACAGCCACCTCAGCCTTGGGGTGCCCGGTGGGCTTTGGCCGCTGTTTGATGGTTAAGTTGCCTTCTTCTGCAAAGGGGATGCACTCACTGGAGCTGTTCTGGGAGGATGAGGAGGAGACTCCTGGCTTAGCCTCCTCCTCTGTGTCCGAGCAGGCGTCCTCCCGTTCACCCTGTGCAGCCACCTCTGTCATGGGAGCACTGGGCTCGCTGAATGTCCGTCTCCGTGGCTTGCTGCTCTCAAAGGGGTCCCTGCAGGCATCAGAAAGCGTGGTGCAGCTGGTGTCACCAGTGTGACAGGTCTCATTGTCCACCTCTGCCCTAGGGAGACAGTCCTGAGCCACAATCAATGGTTTTGGGGCCAGGAGGGGCTTGGGTGGGCTCACCCCCGGTGTCCCCTCCAGCG
>NW_009954140.1:445790-455835 GCF_000747805.2 Chaetura pelagica | reverse complement strand
GCTGTCGGGGATTTCAAGGAGACGTGTGGATACATGAAGACGTACGGCGCCGTTGCTTTGCTGGGGGTCTGGGGAGGGCTACAGGGGGTGACCGCTGGCGTCCCAGCACTTTTCTGAGCCACTGGCCGGGGGTACTGATCCGTGCCTTCAGGCAGGTTCCTCTCCTTGAGGGGGCTGCACCCACCACCACTGGCGTAGCCGTTCAGCCCCTCGGGGGAGACGAGCTTTCCGTAGGGCTCAGGACTGGGCCGCCCCGGCGGGCTGGCCGGGCTCTCCCTGCTGCGGGGCGGTGCACAGGACTGCCCGCTGCTGCTGCTGCTCTCCCTGCTGCCCAGGCTCTCCTGCGAGGGGCTGGAGAGGTGCCGGGACAGCACGTTGTCCTGTGAGTGCCCCGAGCCCCGGGAACGCACCCCGATGCTCTCCTGGCTCCGTGACATCCCCTGGCTGCTCTTGATGCTAAGTGTCTCGTGGCAGCTGTTGGACATAGCTGTTTGGAGCTCATAGCTGAGCTCGCTGTCCTGGAAGGTTGTCATTTTGGGGGTATGAGGGGACTGGCACTCCCCATTTTCCAGTGACTCAATGGTGACAATGTCCAGGGCACCGGGGACTTTGCGTCTTGTCAAAGTTGCTTCTGCTTGGTTGAGGCTTTTGCGAAGGTCTCTGAGCTTCTTGACAGCCAACATGATCTTCTTCTGGTGTCCTACAGGAAGGTTGCAACAGGAAAGGGGTGTTATGTTGGCTCCAGCCCTCAAGACCTTTGTTTCCTGGCCAACAAAAGTCCTGGTCACAACACTGACCAGGACAAAGGCCTCCTGGGTAGCAAAACCCTGATTATGGGAGGAGACAAAGTATGGCCGAAGTCCACCTGGCCCAGCCTGGCTCCAGCCTGCCAAGATGAGCGCTTAGGACAGCCACAAACTGCCCTTTCCAAGTGCACAGGATGTGCCTGCACCTCCCAGCCTGAGGAAGAACAGGGTGTGGGGACCTGGGTGGAAAACTTGGCTGCCCTGGGCCACCCCAGCACAGTGGCAGGGACTCACCCAGCTTGTTGATGCCGATCTCTTGCAGATCCTCCCATGTCAGGTCTGTCACGATGGTGATGGAGTCATAGCCATTGTTCACCAGCTTTTTGTGGTACTGGGGCAACCCGATGGCACTGAGCCAGTCCATCAGGTCAGCCTGCAAAGAGCATGGAGACACTGCCCTGAGCCTCGAGGGATGGGCAGCAGCTTCCTCCTTTCTCTCCCTGCCCCTGGCTGGGAGACTGTGGTTTTGGGGTCTCGCTGGTTGCATTAAGACAGGCTGTTGCAGCACACATTTTTACTTAGAGACTCCCATCCTGTCCTGGGGGAAGGTGAGAAAAGACCTGGAGAAAAGAAGGTGCTGGACCAAAGCTCTGGTGCCAGGGACTCACCGGGATGTAGTTGGGCAGCCACTCAGCAATGCTGAGCTGCCCGATCTCGGTGGAGATCTTCTTCCGGTGGCCTGGTTTGGTGACGCCAATGGCTGTCAGATCCTAACGTGAGCAGAGCGAGGCTGTGGTTGGCAGCAGCACGGGGACACTGGAGCAGGGAGTGCCCACTGCCAGCAGATCACTGTGGGGCTGGGGGGGCGGGGACAAGGACCTGTCTTACCTCTGGGGTCATGCGGCTGATGGTGGGGACATCATAGCCAGCATTGAGGAAGTTGGCAGTGTAGGACTCCAGCTGGAACTCACTCAGCCAGTTAAAAATGGCTTCTGCATCCTGTGGAGAGGACGGGTCAAAGAGCAGCTCATGATGGTGGCTGCAGGGGCTGGAAGGACCTGGCTGCTTCAGTCAAGACCCACCTCTCTCCCTCCTCCTCAAGGCCCAGTCCCTTGTGCCTCCAGTGCAGCAAGAGCTGCACTGAGAGCACCAGATGTGGCCCTCCCACCCAGCACTCCAGGTTCCCACGTACCTTCCCCTCGAGGAGCTGCTCAGGCCGCACGAACTGGTGGGAGAACACCCTGTCTCCGGGGGGACAGCTACCTGGAGGCTGGTGGCCTTGTGGCCCTGGCAGAGAAGAAAGGAGAACAGTCACAGGGGCACCTGGGCAGTGAGCAGCCCCCAGGACCAAGGAGACAGCTGTCCCCAAGGCCTTGTGGTGGCCCTTCCTCACCTGCTGTGGAGTTCAATTGTCCATTGTGTGGTTCTGATCCCAAAAGGTGCTGCTGGATGTCATCACCAGTGGAGGGCAGTGGCTGTGAGAGAGAAGTGAGTGGATGAGGGACCTCCCTTCCTGTCCTCCCAGGTGGGTGCCAGGGTCTGCCTTGCATCCCCAGGAGTGGGGCAGGGGTCCCCACACAAGATCACCAGGCACAGCTTTCCTTAGTTTAGAGTTAGCCCCTTGCAAGAGATCTGAGCAGGATTTGGCCCAGGACCCTTTTTATCCCCTCAGGTGACACAGGACACAGTGGAGATGGTGTGTGGTACAGCTGTGGTCACAGCTGGGACCAGCTGTGCTGTGAGGAGAGGAGGGGGAGGCAATCAAGGACCCCCAGGAGCACCTCCCCACCAAGACCCAGCAGCAAACACGTGTTTAGCGGAGGACACTCAGGTTCTGCAGCCCCTCCTTGGCGAGGAGGGTCAGGGGGGTGACAGGGAGGCTGCTGGGGCTCCATCTGCAGCCTGAGCTAGCCCAGGGAGCAGGGACTGGTGCCTACCCTGGCGTTCTCGATGAGGATGCTGGTGCTCTGCCCGTTGGTGCCCTCGGTGCTCTGGCCGCTGCCGGCACTGCGGATGCTGCCGATGCTGCCCTCGCTGCCCACGCTGTTCCTGTCTCCTGCTGCTCAGGGCAGGTGGGGAGGGATCAGCAGGGCCCCGGGATCGGGGCTAACACAGGACACAGATGTCCCCAGCAGGGACCCATGTGCCAACGGTGACACCAGTAAAAACCAGCCACCCATGAGATCCCTCTGGCCACAGATAATGCATCAGTCCCTCCCACCTCCCCGCATGGCACAGACCGGGTGCCCAGGGCTAGCAAGGGATGCATGAAGGGGGCAAGGGGATGCGGAGTGGCTGAGGACATGGGGAGGGAAGGGGCTGCTCTATGGGCTCCCCTAAACTCCCTTTTCCTGCACCTGCTCCCTCTTGCCTGGCTCTTTTTCCACCAGGAGGTGGAAGGAGAGCCTCCTCCTGTGTCCCCCTGCACGGACAGGGCTGGGGACAGGGGAAGGCCCCCAGCTCTCCTCCCTCCCCAGCTGCACCCCTGACCTGAGCTGTCAGGGCCTGGGGCCGTCCGGGTTAGGGTGAGGTGGCCATAGGCTGGGATGCTCGGGGCTGCCTGGTGAGGACACTCGTCGGGGAGGTGCTGCAGCCCACCAGGGGGGGCTGGGAGGGCCCCGGGGGGACCCTGGCGCTGGTGCACGGGCGCCACGCGGGGGACAACCATGCCTGCATTCAAAGACAAAACATGCGTGGTCAGAGCTCGTGCAGGAGGCAGGGCAGGGTTAGATCTCTGAACCCCAACCCCCAAATTGCCATCCCACCTGTGGCAAAATCCCTAATGCCCACCCGAGCCCTCCTCTTCCTCCCTATCTAGCCAGGGCTTTGGGGACCTGTCCTACAAGAGGTGCCGAGAAGGCCAGGATGGTTTCACACAGGGAACTGTCCCCAGCATGGCCACTGACCCGTGCGCTTGCTGATGACTTCAGCGATGGAGGGAGGGAAGTACCCAACCCGATCGGTGCCTTTCTGAGTGTCGTGGATATGCCCCTTCCACCGCCCGTCTGGATGCTGCTCCAGGACCTGCAATCCAGCAGGGAGGAGAGGGATAGGGTTGGTACCTGGGGCTGTGGTGGGGCAGAGGGATGGGGAGAGGGGAGTAGCCTCACCGTGATGACATCTCCTGCCCGGACATTGAGAGCAGTTGGATCATGGAGGTTCCAAAAATCCTTCAAAGCTCGGACCTTCAGGATTCCTGATGCCTCTGAAGACAAGGGATGCAGGGAGGAAAGAAGGTGCCAGAGCACAGGGAGGAAAGAGAGCATTTCAGGGAAGGCAGAGAAAGAAAACAAGAGCAAGAAGATGGGAGAAAAAGACATTAATACTGCAGGAAGGAATCAATCCCTGGACAGTGCCCACATGGAGGATGGGGACATGCCAGATGGGACTGGGATGCTGATGCTCACAGCCAGGGTGACTTAGCCTTTCAGGAGAAGCTAGGGAGCCCCAGACAGGTTCCAGGGGTAAGAAGCCCTTCTCAATGCCAGGCAGCACCCAGCCATGTGCTGGTCCCACCTCACCTCTCAGCAGCTGCTTGATGTCCTTGCTGGCGTGTGAGGTGGTGAACTGGTTCACGATGTCCAGCGCCGTCTGGTTGTAGGTGTTCCTGATGTTCACATCAACACCACCCTGCCCAGGAGTGGATGGGGTCATCCACAGAGACCCCCAGCTGCCACCAGACCCACAGGGGATGGAGGGACTGAGGGGAAGGGGGTGCTGGCTGACCCCCAGAAGCTTGCTCCCCCATACAGCCCTGTCCCCACCCACTCACCTCCAGCAGCAACCGCACCACCTCCGTTTTGCCGTAGAGCGCGGCCTCGTGCAGGGCTGTGCCCGTCTTCGTCTGTTTGTTGATCTCAATCCCAGCCTTCAGCAGCTGCCTGGTAGGATGGAGGCAGAGGCATGAACAACAGGACACAGACACCAGGGCAAGGCAATCAGCTGCTTTGTGATGGGAAGGGTTGACCCCTTGCACCACTGAGGCTCTGGGGACTGCAGTGGGAAAGTGGGTTTGGGAGGAAGCGAGACTGAAGCCACGATGGCTTTTTCCAGGATAGGGCAGTGGCCAGGGCTGGAGGGGTTACCTGATGATCTCCTTGTGCCCATTCTTGGCTGCCAGGTGCAGTGGGGTGGTGTAGTTGGGGTCCGTGGCATCCTTGGACTGCCCCTCCAGGAGGGCGACACACAGATGGCTGTTCAGCAGCAGCTGGGCCACCTGTACAAGGCACAGGGGTGAGTGGTGGGTGCAGGTACCCCTGCCTGCACCCTCTACTGATGGGCTCACCCTTGGTGCCAGCCCTCTGCTTCCCATGCCACTGTTCCCCTCCACCCACTGCCCCAGGGCTGGATGGTGCTTGGCAGGGCCACACTGTCGTGAGAGGCTGTAAAAGGTCACAACAGTCAAAAATGGCCTTCCATAATCAGGCTTTTCAGATCAAGCCCTAAAAAGCTCCAGTCTCTCCAAGCCCAGAGCAACTCTCAGCATCTCAGGGCAGCCCAGAGGCACAGAGGAGTTATTTTTACTGCCCTGTTTATAGCTGCAGACATTATAGATACTCCAAAAATGGAAACATCCCCCTTGGTCCCCTCCCTGGCAGGGCACAGGATGGTCTGGCTGGCCATGCTCCAGCCCAGCAGAGTGGGGCTGGCTGGGCCAGGGTCTGCCAGGGCACAGGGTGGCCCTGTCCCCACAAGCTGTGCCAGGGACCTGGAGCAGCTGAGCACTCAGGCACTCAGGGCTTGCAGGGATTAGCCAGCTCAGCCTTTCTGTGCTTAACTGAGAGCAAAGCTGGGGTTGGCAGGGGGAGGCTGCAGGGAAGAGGAAACAAGGACTCCTGGCTTCTCTCCCTGCCTGACACTGCCCAGCTGTGAGGTCAGGAACGAAACCCGCAGCTTCCAGGTGCAGGATCTGGTCTTGCCCAGCCACAGGAGCTCATGGCAGAAGGACAGCAGTTGTGGCCAGACCCAGCACTTTGCTCCCAGTGGGACTCCAGAGCCACCCCCAGAGAAGTGCCTGCTGCCAGACAGAGCCCCACAACGCTCACCTTCAGCCTCCCAAACTCGCAGGCCAGGTCCAGAGGAGTTTTCTTAGCCTTATTGATGAGACAGGGGTTGGACTGGTGCTGGAGCAGCATCTCTGACTGTGGGGGGAACAACACGGCACAGGGGCTCAGCATCACTCCGTGCCCCTGCCTCGGTGGGGGTTTGCCCCCAGAGAGACCCGGGGTGTGTGTGTGTGGGTGTCTCTGGGCTCTCACTCACCACCTCGTAGTGGCCATACTGGGCTGAGAGGTGCAGCGGGATCTGCCCGTCCAGCGAGGCCATGTTGACGGAGGCGGCAGCGCGGAGCAGCGCCCGCACCGGCTCCACGCGCCCCTGCCAGGCTGCGTAGTGCAGGGGCCGCATCCCTGCGGGGCAACAGGGCTCAGCAGGGCTGGATGCAGCCCCCGGGCTGGCTCCTGGGGCTCAGCCGCCTGCTGGAGGCACAGGGATGTGCCCAGGGATGGGGGGGTCACCTCTTACCGTTGCTGTCCTTGATGTCGACGGTGGCCTGTGCCTCCAGCAGCAGGGAGATGAGGTCCAGGCTGCCGCCCAGGGCTGCGTGGTGCAGCGCCGAGAACCTGTGAGACAAGGCAGGGCTCAGCCCGGGCCCCAGCCCTGTTGTGCTGTCCTTACTACCCCACCTGCATGGGGACACAGGCCGAGGGCCAGGACAGCCACCAGTAGTTTATTGCTATATCCCTCCTGACACCCTGCTCCCGGTGTCTCAGTTTCCCCATAGCAAAGCAGAGATAAATCCCTCTGCTGTCCATGCCTTGGGGCTCAGTGAGGGGTGCAGGGGCCCCAAACAGGTCCCTCACCCTGCTGACCTCTGGGGGGACAAGCAGGTGGGATGGTCAGAGATGCATCTCCCTGCTCTGCAATGCAGCCAGGCAGCCTGAAGCTGCTCACAGCATCCAACAAACACACCAGCCCTGAGGCTACTCCTGGCCCCTTCCCATGCCAGCAGGGATGCTGGGAGTCCATGGCACAGTGTGGGAGGCCACCAGTAATGAAAGAGCCCTGTGTCTCAGGGCTGTGAGAGGGGCCTGTCTGCCCAGCACTCCCTCCATACTGTCATGAGGAGGGCCATGGCAAGTGAAGGGTCCCTGCACCATTGGGGATTAGTCTGTATGCACCAGACAGTGCTGGCCCGGGGCTCTGATGGGCTCAGCAGTGTCCCAGCCTCTTGGCTGGACAGATCTCCTCCCAGTTAGACTAAACGATCTTTCAAGGTCCCTTCCAGCCCTTAAGATTCTGTGATTCTGTGATAAAATTCCCTCTCTGAGCCAACCCTGCAGGGCCAGGACTGCCCTGGAGGCAGCTGCACAAACCCATGCTCACTTGTTCACCCCATCATCTCCAAGCCATAAGCAAGGTGATGCTGAGGACACCACCAGTGGCACTGCTCTCCTAGGAGTGTGAAGCTGCCTCTGTGCATGGGTCTCACCTCCCCACCATCCCCTTCCTGCACCCCAGGAAAACCCAACATGCTGCCCACACTGTGAATACCCTGCATGTGGCCCTCTGATGAGGAACTGACCCTTTACCCGTGTCCCCACCAGCAGGTCTCCTGGAGCTGCCCGAGCACAAATCCTGTGCCTTATCAGAATCAGATCATTGCTTCTATTATTACTTTGTTTTTTCTATTAAGCTCCATCTGCACAGTATTATTTTAAGACAGAGCCATCCTGCACATTTTCAACCCCCCACTGGCTTGTTAGGACTCATCACAGACACCTCCTCCTACAGAGTCCTCAAAAAGAAAACATGTAGAAATTAGGTACAACAACACTACATAAAACAATGCTAATAACTCACGGGTCAGAGTTAATTCAATAAGAATAACATGCTTATTTATTTTATGGGCTTTTGTGGTTTCTTTAACTCTCAGTATCCATCTTATTAAGCGCTTGGATTTTGGAAGTGATGAGCTACATAAATATGTTGTGGTCACTTGGGAACCTCATCTCTTCTTTCTCTAACCACCCCTCCACCCCCCCCCAAAGAAGGGCTTTTGCTCTTGGGATACTACACACAGACAGTAGCATGTGCAGGCAGCATGGTCAGCTGGGTGCTCCTCCGAGCTTCAATCAGCACTCAGGACATGGGGCACTGGCTGTGATCCCTTTTTACCCCTAGCCCCCAGGGAAGGGATGCAGAAGAGCTTTACGAAGTATTTTGCAGGATGGATTGAGCACAGCCTTCAGCTCAGACCCAGGCAACGGCTGGTTCCACCCCTGCAGGGCTTGTCCTGGCTTTGAGATGCTGTTGTTTTCTCAGGGGCTCAGCAGATACCCTCAAAAGCTTTCTGAAACCCAGAGCTGAAGAACTGACTGGACACTGGGAAGAGCAAGCCCACCCACACTGGCAGCAGCAGCACCCAGCACCCTGCCCAGGGAGCACTCACCCATCTGCATCCTGGTAGTTCACATTCAGACGCTTGGCAGATCCCAGGAGCTCTGCAGAGAGAAGAGGTGAAGCTCAGGGTAGGAGGCAGAGCCCACCCTGCCCAGCATGACTCTCGGGACCCTGAACAAACCCAGTCCCACAGCCACACCAACCTCCCAGCGTGCAGAACAGTGCCTGGCCCATCCCGGTGGCCTCTCCTCTCCTCTCATTCACGTTCACCTCCACGACCCCTCAAGTAGGCTGACCCAGCTCAAGCTCAGACCTTTTCTTCCCTCTGTTCTTCCTGCTCCATCTCTGCATGCCCCCGGGATGGGTCGGACCCCACAGCTCTTGTCACCCCAGCTTGATGGGATGGTGCTTCTCTCCCCTTTATAGGCAGTGGCACCCCAAAACTGCTGAGCGGGGCCATTTTGCCCCCCACTCATTCCTTGTGCCCATCACTGCAGCCAAGGCCTGGCCCACAGACCACATGGTTGGCATTTTTATGGCAAGGGCAGAGGCTGAAGCTTCTCAGTCATGAATGCAAGAATTGTACCACCCCAGATATCCCCGTCCCTTCATCTGTCCCTCCCTCCCCTTTGGGGACCACTGAGTGGTGGAGGATGCTCACCCCACCCTCGGCACAGCCTCACGCACACCCCCAGCTCCCTCCTGCAATTAATTCGAATGAATTCCTTCCTCCCACACAGAGAGGACGTTTTATTCTCTGCCGAGGGGTTGAGAGCGGATTAACATCTCTGGAATTCATCCGCCAAGTCAAAAGAGAAAGAAAGGGGAAGGTATGTGGGGGGCAAGAAATGCTGCAGCTCCTCCTCTGCCTTTCCAGGCAGCCCTGTCGCCCAGCCGAGGAGGATTAAATGCCTTGAAAGGTTCCTGTGCTGCTTCCTATGGAAAATCAAACTCCAAGAGCCAGGGTGAAACAGCTGCTCAAAACCCATTGAAACATTCTGGGAAAGGAGGCCCTTCCCTTGCAGCCGGACAGATCTCCAGGGCTGCAGCCCCTTCTCCTCCTTCTCCTCCATCCTCTTCTCCTCTCCCAAAGTCTCTGCCCACCTCACATAACTACCCTACTCTGCTGCAAGACTCCTCTGCAGGAAAGAAGAGTTAAGGAGGGGGCCGGTTCATTCATCATGCAAATGGATAATTGAAGGAAATCAAGGAGGTGTGTTCATTACTGCAATTTGCAGTGTTTTGTAAACAGCCTAATTAATGCAAAATGGGCTTGGAGTGGCTGCTGGTGCAGGACTCGTGACTCGTTGCCACAGCTGAGGAGATCAGGACAGGATCACCCTAATTACCTCTTCCAGGGGCTGTCTGTCTTCAGAGCCACAGGTAGCAGCTCTGCCAACCTGAAAGCCCTTCCCAAAGGAATTGGCTTCCAAAGCCATAGCTCAGTGGAGCTCCCACTTATCCTTTCCAGCCCCATATCACCCAAGAGCCCAGAATCTGGGGTGTCCATCAAGGAGAAGCCACTTTCCTTGGCCCCTTCAGCCAGGAGCGCCCTGCATCCCAGGAGGATGAACCCAGGAAAACAAGGACCTGGCACCAAAATGCAAAAAGCCTTAAATGGAGAGATTTCCAGGGCAAAACCCGCCTTTGCACACCCCAAGGGTTAACTCCGACCATGGCTTCTCTCTACTCAGCCCCTCTCCCCAACAAGGACCCCTCTGGGGGTCCCGCCGGGCCCCCACCCCGCTCTGTTTCCCCGCTCCAGCACATTTGCCGGCGCCTGCCCGGGCAGGACGAGGCTCGGCAGCGCGGGGCCAGGGCTGAGCGAGGCCGCGAGGGAGCCAGCGAGCTTCTGTGCAGCGTCTGCCTGCCAAGCGGCAGGCGGGAAGCACCTCCCC
>NW_009954140.1:441280-445611 GCF_000747805.2 Chaetura pelagica | reverse complement strand
CGGAGGGCCCGCCTGCTCCGACCGACGCCGTCCGGGCAAAGGCAGCGCAGCCGCTCGGTCCAGCAGGGCAGAGACCCCAGCCCCATCCCAGCCCCAGCCAAAAAAAAAGTGCCAGCCCTTGGCCTTTCAGACCCTCCCTGTTGGAGGGGGTCCATGATGGTACAGCCCTGCACGGCGTGTTTCCAACCAGCTGCCCTGAACAAGCGACCCCCTGTCCGTGCCTCAGTTTCCCCACGTAGCTGAGCTGCACCCAGGCAGCTGAGCTCCCCGTGAGGTGCGGGGGGCTGCCGGGAAGCGGGGCGGGACCCTCCCCCGTGCCGCACAAACCCGTATTCACCCATCTCAGGGTACTTGCCCAGTGCTGGCTGCGTGGAGCCAGGCGTGTTCTTGCCCAGCCCAGCCAGCACCCTCCGTGCCAGCATACTGAGCACTCTGTATCACCCTGTGCAGGGTCCTCGTCCCGGCAGGGACACCCTTGGGCTTTGCTTTGAGAGCTGGGAGGTGGATATGATCCCTTTGCAGCCCTGAACCACTCGCTGGGAAGGGATGAGACACACTTGTCTGGGTTTGGCTGGGGAAGGAAATGCCCAAATATTCCATGTCCCTCCCAGAATGCTCCTTGGGGCATCAGTATGTCTGAGCATCCCAGTACCATGAGCATCCCTGCGCTGCCAGCCACCAGCATCCCTCAATGTCCAGCCACAACCATCCCTGGACCCTGACCATACCTGCACCACGAGCATCCCACACACAGAGATGCTCTGTCTGGCCACTGCAGGAACACCACCCCATTGCTCTAGGAGAAGGACCATGTGCTCTGAACACACCAAGTATGTGCACGTACCCTCTTGGGAAAAAAAAAAATCCACTGTGGACTGTCACTTCTAAGTCAATATATATATAAATGAGCTGGAGTCACTAATCATCTGTGATCCCACAGAGCACCAGCCATCTCTGATGATGGTGGCAGCCTCTCAGGGTGGAGGTGGCAGGAGATGGCACCCAACCTGCCCTGCGTGGCCTCAGCCTGCACTGACAGCTTGAGCTGGCCCTGCCTTGGCACACCATGGGTTTGTGCTCAGGCTCCAGAGAAACTTAATGTCTCACCCAAAATCTAGACAAGAAGAGGTGATATCCATCCTTCTTCTTCAGGAATCACCCTTCCCTGTCACCTCTCAGGCCACAGGTATGTCTGCTGTGGCCACACACACCTGGCTCCTCCTGGCAAACTGGCTGCTTCAGGTGCAGTTTCCCAATAGGTTCGGAAGAGATTCACCCACTTTGATAGGGCAGGAAGGAGCTCAGCCACAGAGGCCTTAAGAAACTCAAAGTTGCCCAGCAAGCTTGAGACAGAGGTTGGATGAAAGCCAAGGGCTCCTGACCCCAGCTGCTTGCCGCAGCCACCAGCCTGCAACCCAAACACTGAGCCCAGTGTTGTGCCCAGGTCTCCATGGTTGTGGTGGGTGAATTTGGCTGCTAAGGTATTGCCAGATAGAATATTGAGCTGAGCACCCATCCCTGCATCCAAATGCCACAGGTGTCCAAATGTCACAGGTGCTTTCCTGCCCACAAATGGCCTGTGCCTGAGTTTGAGGCCTCACAGCACCCCTGCCAACGGGCTCCCCACCAACGCTGACAAACAGGTCCTTCGTCAAGCCAGGCACCATGGGGTGGGTCTGACTGGGGCAAAGCCACTGGGTTAACTGGCAGGGATGGAGAGGCTGCAATCAGGGAACCAGATTCCCATTGACACAGGGCAAATGGCAGGGATGGGAGACAGCGACACAGTAGGGAACCCCTTATCTTTCTCTACACCAGCATCTGCCAACTCCTTGAGTTTAATTGGTGTCTTCCTGCCTTGAGAAACCTACCAAACCCAGGTGCAAGATATGCCAGACCTGGCCAGAGCCCTGCCTGCTTTCATGCTGCACAACAGCTGTCACACACAAGCCTTATTCCTGGTTTTGCCACCCTGAGTCCAGCTGGAAAAAAACCCACTGGCTGCAGCAGACTCAGTAGAAAGCAGAGCCCTCCCAAACTTGGGGGGCTCCTGACAGCATCCCAAGGCCTGTACACAGTATCCGTGTGGTGCTGAACATCCCCACACCAAGACACACAGACTCCTCATCTCTAACCTAACAATGAAGTTTTTTTAAGAGGATGGCAGTACAAGGCATCAGGGACAGCATCCTCATGCAGCACAGACACCAACTGCTGACCCCCAGCCCAGCTGCCCTAGGACCTCCAGAGAGATCCCCAATTTACCCCCACCACTTCCCCCTCCAAGCAAAGCAGGAAAAAACAGGCAGCTTGTTCAAAGGGAAGGCTCCCAGAACAATGAAAGGAAAAGCAGAGTCGGAAACCCCGTCCCCATCTACGCAGCTGGGAAGAAGGTGCAGCTCTTGCCTCTGACCCCCAAGGTTTGGAGGCCACAGCAGGGATGGAGGGCGCAAAGACCAAGGAGGGGAAACAGCATCACAGGAGTCCTTTGGGCCTGGATTCGCCCCTTGCAACAGTGCTCTTGCTCCAAGTTTCAGGCCCCCAGAAGGAGCTCAGCTGTGGAGTGGGATGCACAGCGCTTGCTCCCCTTCCCCATCAACATTTGGGGGTTTGCACCAACCGCCAAGCCCAAAGCAATGCATCCCAGCTTGGCTCCCACAGCAAGGGGAATGGTAACACCCCTTCCCCATGGAGCCAAAATGGCACCCCCCAGCCCCAGCCAGGATGGAAACAGCTGGGAAAGGCTTTGGGTGGGGGTAGCCAGGCAGCTCCTTCAGAGATACAAGGGCTCCTTTCCCAGCTGGCCGAGGAAACGCGTTACCGGGAGGTGAAGTCACCGTCCCTGCTGGGACCTGGCTATTCCGCTCTCCAGGATATGAACTCAGAGGAGCTGTATTTGCCCAGGGAAGAGGTGGAGCCTTTTCCATTTCCCCCATCCTTCCGAAAGGACAGGACGCCTCCCCAGCGGGAAGAGATGGGGCGATAGCAGTGGGGGCTGGCGGCCAAGGGCGAGCTCTGCCTGCCCCCACAGCGCATCACCGGGCACACCGGGGGGCCAAGAGCCACTCATGGGCTGCAGGACACAGGGACCAGAAGGGCATCTGGTCCAGCATTAACAACACACCTTGTTCAACTGGTTCCATAATGGTTCCAGCTGGCTCCCCTGGGAACTGGGGAAGGGGCTGCAGGGCTCCAGTGGCCCCCTCAGGTACCCAAAGGGGCTGCACCTGCAGACACCCTCAGTGCTCTCATTAGTGCAACATCACGCAAGTGGTGCATTAATATAATCTGTGGAGGATGCTCTACGGATTGTCAGGGCAGAAATAACACAAAAAGGGACTTACAGAGATTAGGAGAACAAACCCAGGCAGATTCAACCTGGGAAAATTGCAGACTGAAGCATCTGGGGAAAAATAATCCAACCAGCAGACGGTCAATGAGAGGAAGAAAGAGGGGAAGCAGGATGTGGGGGGACGGTGAGAGCAGCATGAGTGTGGGCACAGAGGGAGCTAAAAGTGAGGAAAACAACCCTGTGTGGTGGGATGCAGCTTTCCAGGGCACCACCTTCCATTGAATGCCCAGGGCTGTGAACATAATATGGGCTCACGGTGGACCTGACGGGCTTGAGGGGACATAAGAAGCAAGTGGCAGGAGCTGGCAGCTGAAGGGCTTGCCTTGTACGGGAAGATTAGGGCAGGTCAGTAAGTGGATTTGCTGAGCAACAGCTAATTAGGGAGAGCGGGCAGGGACGCAGCAACCCACCTACACCTGGAGGGTTCTGACGCTTGAGAGGAGCACGTAGCTATTTATTTCATGGTTCTAACAATGAGCCCCAGATAAAAATTAGAGCAGCCAAGAGCAGCCAGCAAAACCCCACGAGCTCATGGGAGCAAAACGAGGATACAGCTCTACACTGTAGCTTGGATGTTTGCAGCAAATCATGCAGCTCCCAGGGCAGTGAGAAGGGGACAGGGCTGTCACGGCCCTCCAGCACTGTCCCCATCCCTGCCAGCCTGGTACCCACACATGGCAGCTGGCACCTGGGAGCTGCTCCAGCCGGTAGAGCCAGTACTCAAAGCACACAGTGACGTGGTAGTGGAAATCCTGTGACAACCTCCTCCTTTAGCCTTGGGGAAGCTGCTGTGTGCCCAGAGCACGCATTGCTGGGACAGACAGTGGCTGTCCCCACCCTGGATGCTCTAATCTAGGCAAGGCACACACAGGATGGGAGGGGAGGCACTGGGAGGTGAAGCTGATCACTCGAGGTCACCCGTAAGGTCGATGGTTCAAGTGCCGCCACTCCTTCCTGAGACCCCGGCAGCTGGGCACTG
>NW_009954140.1:438799-441260 GCF_000747805.2 Chaetura pelagica | reverse complement strand
ACCGGCGCCCGGGCAAAACCCTCGGACGCTGCTGGCGGCTGTGCAGCCAGACCTGGAGTCACAGGCAGTTAAAAATACCTTGCAGATGCCTTTCCTCAACTCTGACCCCGCGAGCTGGAGCTGCCGCCAGCCCCGCTCAGGGATGTGCTGGAGGGGTCCCCCAGGATGCAGACAGCCCAGCCTGTGTGAGGATGGGGGCAGACATTGCCTGGGGACTGGGTTTTCCTCCCTATGAAGCAAGGATTCCGGATCCAGGGGGGCTGCTGCCTCTACCCTCTATTGCCAAACACAAATGAAAGGTTCTTTGCTTCCTACAGCTGCCTTCCAACAAACTATGCATGAGCTATCCAGCTCCATGTGAACTGCAGCCCAGATCCAAGCAGCTTGCGAGAACAAGCCTCAGACGCTGCTGGCGGCTGTGCAGCCAGACCTGGAGTCACAGGCAGTTAAAAATACCTTGCAGATGCCTTTCCTCAACTCTGACCCCGCGAGCTGGAGCTGCCGCCAGCCCCGCTCAGGGATGTGCTGGAGGGGTCCCCCAGGATGCAGACAGCCCAGCCTGTGTGGGGATGGGGGCAGACGTTGCCTGGGGACTGGGTTTTCCTCCCTATGAAGCAAGGATTCCGGATCCAGGGGGGCTGCTGCCTCTACCCTCTATTGCCAAACACAAATGAAAGGTTCTTTGCTTCCTACAGCTGCCTTCCAACAAACTATGCATGAGCTATCCAGCTCCATGTGAACTGCAGCCCAGATCCAAGCAGCTTGAGTTTCCTTCCTTCCTGGACAGAGCCAAAACATGGCCCGTGGCTCCCACTTATCCCAAGGGATGCTGGATGGGTGACTGCTCCTGCAGATGCAGTGGTGCTGCAGCCATTTGCGACATATGCATTGGAAAAGAGCATGAGGATCTTACCCAGCAGCAGCTGCTTGGCCCTCCCAAAGCCATGAGAGATGGGAGAGATCCCTCTCCAGATTTCCTCTCTAGGGACGACAAGGGCATGGAGGGCACCTGTCTTTCTTTGCTGCTCCCATCCCTTGTGCAAGGTCACCCACCAAAGGAGGTGGGAACTGCCTGGCTGCTCCATGCTGCTGCCAGTGGGAAGGGGAGATGGACAGGTCTGTCCCCAGTGGACACGGGCCAAGCTGCTCCAGCCTGGGACAAGTAGCCCAAAAGAGACAAACCTCCCGCTGCTCCCACCTCTCCCTGCCAAGGCTGGGCAGGGCAGCATGGCTTTGCCTGTGCCCAGCACAAGGGCTCTTTGCCAGCCAGGTCAGACCCTCCGGCTGCCCGCCCGGGTTTCCGGCTGGCTGGGCAATGCCACAAAGCTGGAGAAGCCGTTGCCAAAATCCAGCAGAGCGTTTGTCTGGTGGCACTTTTCTCATGCCTTGGTGGGAGCGGGATGTTTTTACCCAGCTGCAACAGCAAAGGATTCCCCTGGGACCCTGGTCTGCAGCGGGATCCCATCTGCAGGAAACAAGACAGGGATGCGACACCCACATCATCCCCGTGCTCTGTGTGTTCCTGGTGGAAGCAGCAATCACTGATAAACGCATTTAGCCGCCGGTGACAGCACTTTTCTCATGCCTTGGTGGGAGCGGGATGTTTTTACCCAGCTGCAACAGCAAAGGATTCCCCTGGGACCCTGGTCTGCAGCGGGATCCCATCTGCAGGAAACAAGACAGGGATGCGACACCCACATCATCCCCGTGCTCTGTGTGTTCCTGGTGGAAGCAGCAATCACTGATAAACGCATTTAGCCGCCGGTGACACAGCATGTCCCTGGAGAGGCAGCTCCCAGTCACTGTGGTGGAAGCAGGAACCCACACCAGGACCCCACGCCTGTCTCACCATCCCCATGGGGGCCTTGGCGGCTGCCAAGTTATTTTGGGCACCACGTTCCTGTCCCCCTCCCCTTGTCCCAGCTGCTCTGGGGCCAGCAGGGAGGGCAGGGGATCGTCCCATCACCCAGCCTGGGCGCCGGAGCCAGCCGGCAGCTGCTTGGGGACCAGCTGGGGACAAGGGTGACATGGAGCAGCCCCGTCCCTCCATGTACCAGTGCGAGGGACAAGGGCTGATTTACAGCAAGGTCAGAGGCATCAGAATACAACTGCGATGGAAAAGGGGGGTATGGATTAGAGGACCATGGGCTGAGCTCCAGTGGGCAGCTGCACATGCAGGGACGGCAAAGAGGTTTGGGGGCAGCACATCAATACCTCCAAACCCCTAAAGAGCAAGCTCACCTTAGCACCAAAGGTAAACTGAGGCAGGGGCAGCATCCCCAGCCCCTCGTCAAGCCAAGGTCACGCCCAGCTTCCTGCAGGGACCCCACCCCCAGGTCAGCCCCCTCCATCCCGTCCCCCTGCCTCTGCTCCCCGCACCCCGGCCCGACCGGGCGGCGGTGGGACACAAGCCAAGGCCTGCCCGCTCCCTGGACCCCTGCCGGCAAACCGATCTGTTTAC
>NW_009954140.1:437915-438789 GCF_000747805.2 Chaetura pelagica | reverse complement strand
GGTGCGTGCCTGGAACGGCCCCGGCAAGCCCGAGTTGGCGGCGGAGGCGGGACGTGGGAGCTGAGCGCAGAAACCCCCTTCTGCCGCCTTCCCGCATCCCGGGGGGGTGCAGCGAGGAGACAGACGGGGGCGTGCAGAGAGAAAAAGGGTCCCTTCACCTGCCTCGGCTCCTTTTCGTAGGAAAAGGCACCCTCTCTTGCACCGTGCTACCCCTCCTGGGGCACCCGGTGCCCCCCACCCCGGCCAGGGAACGGCGGCAGGTTGTTCATCCCCCGGCCCCCCCAGCAAAGGGCTTCCTGGGCTGTGCCAACCTTACTGGGAAAGCACTGGGAGAGCAAGCCAGCCCTGGAACCCACATGTCCCTTCTCGGCAGACCAGGCACCACTTTCCAAGCATGTGCCCAGCCATGTGTGGGGGCTGGTGGCCACATGCTGGTCCCCAGCCCAGTGCCCGGGTTGATCCCAGGTGGGGCTGAGCAAAGGTGTCCACTTGCCCTGCTCCTAGGAGCAGACATTTATCCCAGACCAGACCCACTGGTGACACCAACACCAAACATGAATTTGGCCCTGCAAAGCTGCAGGAATTGGGAGTGGCGTACAGCAGGACAGAGCAGAACCCTGACTTTGAGGGCTTAGAGATGGAGCCCCCTGTCCATATCAGGTTTGGGACTGAGGGAACAGAGAAGCAGCTCCAAGATGCTTCTCAGCCCAGCACATGCTGCCAAATACAATCAGCAGAACAGATGTTCCAAGACAGGGAGCTGCTCATGCCCCAGCACTGCCCAGGAGGAAGCTGAGGGCTCCCCTAAATCTTGAGCAGACTTTAGGGTTTGGCCACAGAGCAGCAGCAGCATCTCCACAGGAGCCTCTTTCCC
>NW_009954140.1:434692-437882 GCF_000747805.2 Chaetura pelagica | reverse complement strand
AAAGGATAAATAGGCACTCATCCAGGGAAGCCAGGAGGGCTCATCCAGCCCCCTTCCCACCCACGTCAACCCAGCAAAACAAAACCTGAGGTGCTTCAGGCTGACTGGAGCAGCCTGGGGTGCAGCCCAGAGCCATGCCCACTACCTTGCCCCAGCCTCAATGCCACCAAGCAGACACCTACCAGTGTCCCCTATGTAGGCAATGATTAGCCTCCAGGGAGGACTCTGGCTCCTTCAGAAGCCACCAAGGCAAGTGGCACTTGTGGCCTCACTGTGGCAGGGACACATCTCCGGAGGTCCCCGAGGAGCTGCGCAGACTGTGAGTCGGGTCTCCTGCCCAAGGAGAGGAAACAGTCCATGGGGCTCCCAAACCATTGTCTCCCTGTTGCTGTTTGCAACCAACTCAGCTCCAGTTGGAAAACCCCCTTCAGGCTCACCCACGCCTGCCCTGGCAAAGAAACAAGTTGATGCCTCAAGATGGGCTGCTCAAGGAGAGGAGCAAGGACTGAGAGACAGCCAGACCCTCGCCCCAATACTCCAAGGAGGCAAGAGGCATGTAGTGGGAGAGCCCAAGCCAGCTCCACCACCCTCTGTGCCTGGCATGCAATGCCTGTGCAGTGCTCACCAGCTCCCTTGGCGAGCAGACAGGGCGCCTTACCCAACCGGCCGTGCCTGCTGTTACAAAACCCTGGGAGTTTTCACCCCCCACGGCACAGCCACCCACCGGGGTCACTAGCCCAGGCTCCAGCCCCCAGGATGGCAAGGGGGGAGGCTGGGGCAGGGGTCCAGCAGCAGTGCTGGGGGCTGTGTGCTCCCTGTGCAGCCTTGGCTGGGGCCCGGCAGGGAGCGGCGCCGGCGCTGGCAGGGATTGGCGGAAGCGCAGCCGGACGTGTTGCACCAGGCCTGGGATGCTGCGGGAGCCGCATACCTGCCGTGCACGCAGGTTTTCCCTGCTCCCTTATCTCACCATCGGAGCTGTGCTCAGCTGCAGCTCCGGCCTTTCTCCCCCCAGGGTTCCAAACTACTTGGGGTGCCTGCACACCCAGCTTGGGCACAGGCTGCTACAGCCCTGGGCATCCTGCAAGGAGCAAGGGATGGGCAAAGGTGTCCAGCCCTTCCCTGGGAGGGTAAAGATCATCCTGGCAGAAGCATTTCCAAGCAGTTTGGGCATCTCCAGACAGGTCCGTGACTCACCGGGACACCCGGGCGATGTTGCAGCCCCAAGGTTCAAGCAGGTCCCTCCCTCTCCATCCCAGGCACGTTTTTTTTGGGTGGGGGTAGAGGAAACCAAGATGGGATTTGGAGCAGCCAGAGTACTTGCAGCTCCTCCCCAGCCCCCTTGCCTGCTAGAGCAGTCAGGGAAAAAAAGGTGGTTTATTGTTATTTAGTTTCTGCCCCTTTCATACTCCTTTGCCGGAGTTTTTGCCAGCGGCCTCGGGTCTGGCAGGGGGCCAGCCCAGCCGAGGAGCTTTTAAAAACAAAGCAGGGCGCGTGCATGCACACACACACGCACGGCACCCAGCCCCTCTTTTAACTCTTGCTGGGGCAATGCTGTGTGGAAGCATCCACAGGGGATGCTGTCAATCGCTGCTGGAATCCAATAATTCATCCTCCCTTTCCCAGGGAAACCTTCTTGTGGCACCTAGTCCTGATGGAGAGGTGACAGGAATGATGCTAGGAGATGCTGTTGTGGTCCGCAGGGACACACTTGTCCTAAACAGGGATGATGCTGCAATCCTTTTCTAGGTTTCTAGGCTTTCTTTGGACCCAGGAGCCCTGTGGGCAGGAGGAGAAGAAAGAGCACAATGAGGCTTTCACCTAGTAGCAACTTCTCTCCTGGGTGGCAGAAAGCCGGAGAGTGCAGGCAGGGTGCAAGCAGCATCCCTAAACCCACAGGGCCTTTTTGCATGGGTTGCTGCTACCTGGAAAGTCTCTATTCACCAGCTCCTTCCCACCTGCAATCAGCACTGTGCCCCCAGCACATCCCCAGTCCCAGCCAGAGGACAGAATGCCTGTGCCAGCAGCGTCCTTGCCACATCCCCTCCTCCCCTGCCCAAGTGCAGCCCTGGGGAGCACTGTCCCCGTTACAGCGTCTGGGCACACGTCGTCCCACAGCTTGGGGCTGCCCTCCCTGCCTGCCTGCAAGCTGTTGGCATCTAAATTGTCCCATGTTTCTAGGTCAGGCAGCCAAAACAGCCTCCACAGCCCTAGGGAAGAGGGAGCAGAGCCCCCTGGTCTTGTCTGAGTCACTGGAAAGTGCCTGAAGGATGGAAATCCCTGCCCCAAACCTCAACTTACACCTGCAATATTGAGGTAGCAACAAGCCCAGATCCATCCATGGCCCAGCAGGACCTCCACATCCCTGGAAAGACGGGCAACTCCTGGGATGCCTCAGTGCTGCCCAGCTGCCCCCCGCCTCCCCAGAAAGGCAGCATGGCCCAGAGCAGCCCCAGCAGAGCCCACAGTCATTCTCTTCCTCAGAATTAGCCCTTTTTTCTGCACTTTTATCAAGGCAGGGAAAAGGCAGCAGGTGGCCCAGGCTGACAGCAAGGAGCCAAAGCCTGTCCTGTCAAAGGGTTTTTAAAGGACAAGGACAGACATAGAGACCTGGGAGGGGAGTACACATGGACCCACAAACACAGCAAGATAAGGTGAGCGGGGTTGAACACCCTGAGGAGGCTGAGTCTGCTGGGCCTGGCAGTTCCCAGCACTGCCTCCTCCACCTCCCTGTGTGATGCTGTTTGCTTGTGCCTTATCTCCCGTGTCTGCCGCGGTGACACTGTCCCCGGAGCTGGACACACCGGCCCCTTTCCAAACACAACACCTGCTACCGGCCGGCTTTGAAAAGCCTATTCACCCCTTTCACCACCACTGCCCATGTGGGGCTCTTCCTTCCCGGGGAGAGAGGCAAAAAAACACCCAACCCAAACCACCACGAGCTGGGACAACGGGGATATAGGTGGGAAAACCCACCAAATAAACACCAGGCTGCTGGAGCAGCCCCCCCCATCCCTGCACCACAGAGCTGCAACCCCGCTGCCATCCATCCCCTCAGCTGCCAGGGCCTTTGAAGCCTCTTTTCTCTCCCTCCCACCCACCCACCCTCCACGGGCTGGTTCCAAAGCAGGTTCCGGCAGGCTGTGGGGTCCCGGCTGGGGGTGGCTGCCAGCTGGGCGCCCCTGGGGACGGC
>NW_009954140.1:430032-434649 GCF_000747805.2 Chaetura pelagica | reverse complement strand
GGTTTCTCGGCGTCTCTCCGCGGGCGCGCCCACGGCCTCTCCAAGCTGGCGTGGGGCTGGGGAGCTGGTCCAGCTCGTCAGACCTACAGCACAGGGAGAGGAGGGGAGGACATGGCCGAGGACGCTTAGGAACTTGTCCTTGATACTTGGGCTTCAAGGGATGTGTCCAGGGCCCCATTTGGGCTCAGTGGCAGAGCTGGATCCAGCTACTTGCACCATCCAGGGCAGGACTGGAGCGGGCAGCATGCCCAGATATCCCCTGTGCCACAGCCAGCAGGGAAAGCCATGGGTGTAACAGAGCCTGAAATGTTAAGGAACCTGCCTGAGGCCAGTCCTGGCTCTTTCCTGCAGCCAGACTATGCAGAGCAGCTGGAACATACAGGGCTTGGGACAAACCTCCTTTGGGAGCAGCGAAGAGGAAGATGATTCTCCTAGGTGAGGGAGAACAGTGTGCTGGGCTTGCTGGCTGGCACAAGGCACATCCAACAGCATCTCAGAATAAGCCCCAAACTGCAAAAAGGAACAGCTTCTTCCCCAAACAACTATGGACCTACTGGCACTGACAGAAGGAAAAAGCCCAGCAGGACACGAAGGGAAGGCAGGTGTTTCTGCAGAGGGTGGGGACACAGAGTCCCAGTGGCAAAGACTAACAAATCACAGGAGAGATATTAAACCTCACGCTTTGGGGCTTAAGCTGATATAGCTACTAGGGATTAGGGGAAAAATTAAGAGGGAGGGAGCGAGTTATCCCACATCTGCCTGCTGCAGTTTCATGCATGCAGAGCAGCACTGTCCCTCTCCTACCCAGTCAGATGGGTGGCAGCAGCAGCAGCATCCAAGCGCAGGCACCACTCCTGGGAAAACCTTGCTATGCTTTGTTGCAGCCAGGATGCAGTAATAGGGGGCAACAACCCAGGTGTGAGGATAAAGCCAAGACCCCCCCCCCCGCAGTTTCACTAGTGTTTAACAGCTTGCTAGGTCATTATCAGGGCAGAGCAGAGTCCCAGGCATCTGTTCCCTGTCCTTGATACATCCGAGGACTGGAAAGCACCAACATAGCTGGTGAAATGGGACAAGACACTCATGAAACAGGGCAAAGGGCTGGCTGAAGCTGGCCAGACCTCCCCAAGGCTGCAGCTGAACTGCGGCAGGGCTTCCCTCCCTATCCTTGAGAGTAGAACACCAGTTTGCTCAGCTGCCACCCTTTCTTTGCACTTGGTGCACGTTTAAACAAAAACCTTTACCACTCCCTCAAGGAAGGCAAATAGTGAGTCCAGCTCCTGGCGCCTTCCACGGCTCCTCCAACCCCCAGCTATGGTGAGGCCATCACACACATCCCCAGCATCACCCCAACATCCCCCCGTGCCCTGCACCTCCAGGGATGGGGAGATGCAAACCTTGCTGGGCACCATTTGGCTTGGGGCTGCCACCCCTCCCCAGGGATGAGATTCCCGGCCAGGGGGCTCTGCCCCTCACCTCCCCCCGGGAGCCCCAGCCTCTTGGTGCCTCGGCAGCCGCCCCAGCCCGGCCAACTGGCGCATTGTTGGTGAGCGCAGCCAGCCCAGGGACGTGATTGATCAACAGGGAGAAAGGCCAAAGCCGTGACGGGTCGTTTAACAATTTCAATTAAACTCTGCAGCTCCGACGCGGAGGGGAGGGGAGGGGAGAGGGAGAGAGAGAGAAGGAAATTAAAAAGCAGGACGTTTCTATTGGTGTGCTAGGGAACTTCAGCAAAGTGCTGCTGGCTCTGCAAGAGCAGCTTGGCTGGAGCAACCTGGTTCTCCTGGAGGAGACCCCAAATCTCTGGCTGGAGAAGCAACCACGGTATTGTCCCGCCACCCCCTTCCCACAGGTGGGACCTCCGCCCTTGCCTGCCCTTCCCCTCCTGTCCCTAAAACTTCTTCCCTGCCTGCCCCACCGCCTTATAATAATAGGTGCTGTGACCCACTTGCACAGCAGCGCTTGCGCGGGGAGGAGGGCTGAGCACGGTGAATATTAAACAACGTGTCCCTGAAGTTCCTGCTGCCGGGACTGCAGCTTGATTTTTGCTTACGTGCGGTGACTTTTTTAGGCACAGGAAGCCCCGGAGGGCTGATCACAGCAACTGAGCTTCCAATCCACTGAGACAGCAGAAGGACTCTTAGAGGGATTTTAAAATAATAATAATAATAATAATAATCAGCATCTCGGTCCGTCATATGGAAAAGACACTTCAACAAGCAGCAAATGCAGCCAACGTGTGGCTCACATGGCACCAGGGAGAGGAGGGAACAGTAAGGGATGGGGAACAGTGATGTCCTCCATGCAAGGGATGAGCCCCTAGGGCCACACAAGCCCCCCTTGGTGGGTCCAGCATGGGAGCCCCACTGAGGGCTTGCAGTGGTGGCCTTGCAGGGGTCTGGGCTTTTTGCTCCTTTCTCCTTACAAAGGAATAAAATGAAAATAAGCAGAGGGAGCTGCTGACGCCGCTGCAGTGTGGGAGTTAAACACACACATTCATGGGGTGCCCCACGGCTGGAAGGAGGGGAAAACGCCAGAGAGAAAATACAGACAAGCTTTAACCAGGAGAGTTACCAGAGGGGACTGGAGAAAACAAGTGCAACTTCACCCCTCTGGGTGCACAGGGGAAGGAAAGCTGCAGGCACCCTGACCTGCCCAGCCACAGGACACCAGCTTGGGGGAACAGGGCTGTGTCAACTGGTGGGACGTTTACGTTCTGACGTTATTTACTGCCTTGGGGGTGTCCTTCAACCCACCTGTGCACACAAACCTCTCTCATTCCAGTTCAGGGACCCTGTATGGGCACAGTCCCTGAGCTGCAAGTGGAGGCAATGGCATCCAGTACCTTCACCTGGGGAGGGGGCACCAGGCACCCCTGTTCTTCGGAGAAGGTGGTCCCTAGCCCTCCTGCAGGCCCAGCAGTCAGGATTTGCAAAGTTTTGCCCCCAAAGCCTTCCAGCAGCTGACCCAGGAGAGTTTCATCGCCAGCCTTTCCACCTTGAGCTGATCCTAAGAAGTCTTAAAGCTGTTTCTCCTGTCCAAGTTTCCCCTCTCTCTCCCCAGAACATTCTTCTTCCCTCCAGCTTTCCCGCACACACCCAGGAGACCCCCCACGATGTGCAGTCCTAGCAGGGGGGTCCCACACCCCATAGCCTCCCTCTGCTCCCACAGCCTGGACAGGCACCGTGCACCTTCACCCAGCCACACACCACACTGAGCACCCTTTTGTTTACTTTTCCCAGTTTCTTTCTCTTGGCAGGTCACGAGAAGTGACCAGGAGTTCAGCTCCCTACAAGGGCACCGTGGCACTGGCTGTGATCTGCTCCTCCACCTTTTCACCCTCCCCATCTCCAGACACTATGCGGCGCCTGCTGGACTCTGGTGCCCTTGGGCACCCCAGCAAGCCAGACATTCACTCTGAGTTGTGCTTGCTGCTGACCTTTCTGAGAGCACACGCAAGAGAACAGCCCTGCTGAAGGGTTAAACATTACCACACTGAAATTCAAGGCTTGGCGATTGGTTCCAGTCGACTGGCTAGGATGATAATTTTTCACAAGATAAATATGGCCAGGAGTGAGCAGCAATTGCTAAAGACTCTTTGTAGAAGCATCCCCCCCCAAGGGAGCCCACCTTCCCTCCACTCATCCTTACTCAGTGACCCACATTTCAGGGCCCCTGGCCTGGAGCCCAAGGGGAACCCTAGCCCTGCCAGGAGGATCACTTACAGCCCGGTCATCCATCTGCATGGGCTGCAATTGCATTCCCACCTCCAGCTGCAGCACAGCTTGTGGGATGGGGTGCAGAGTCAGCACTTGCACCCCAGTTTGGACAGCACCAAGTCCATTGCTGGGACCTGCACCCCGGGACAGGCAGAAGTGCCCGGCCAAGGAGATGAAGCTGACAGCTCTGCACCCAGGTACTCACTGCTCTTGGATGCCTTGATCTTGGCCACCAGTTTCTGCACGCTGGGTACATCCCTGTTCTTCACGGCCTGGATCAGCTCCTGCTCTCGCCCCATCGCAGACAGGTGGGAGCAGCAGTGATGCGGAAGGCAGAGACCTTTGGATCCTGGCAGTTTATAAAGCCATAGGAATAAGCCTGTAATTCCTCAAAACGCGCTTTGATGGGAAATAAAATCCAGCAAGAATGATGCTTAACAATCCCACGGGACATAAACAGAAGAAGACAGAAGTCTTTCAGTTAAGGGCAATAGTCCCTCTCTGCGTCGGGAGGAGCAGGACCCGGATGGGGTTTGGTTGGAGAACATGCGATCAACTACAGCAAGAAATAGTTCAGCACTTGGAGACGGGCTCCCAGCAGCACGAGGGCTCCGTGAGACAAAGCCAGGCAGCTCGGGGCTGGGCGGCCGGCATCGGGATACCCTCAGCCTCTCGCAGCACTCCCAGAGCTGGTGGCGTTGTTCTTTGCTCCCCTCTCCAGTCTCTGCCGTGCAGATGAATCCCTAATTCTTCCCAAAGGGATTACGGGCTCATCGCCATCTGGAAGTTATAGATCCTCCCTCTCTGGTGCTCATTAGCCCCTTCGTTTCAGCATTCCTCTTGGCGATGGCGCTGCAGCCACGCTGGGGAGCCCCGCGCACGGCCGAGCCCCGGCCCA
>NW_009954140.1:425644-428686 GCF_000747805.2 Chaetura pelagica | reverse complement strand
CCCCCCCCAAGGAGCTCCACTTGCCCTCCACTCATCCTTACTCAGTGACCCACATTTCAGGGCCCCTGGCCTGGAGCCCAAGGGGAACCCTAGCCCTGCCAGGAGGATCACTTACAGCCCGGTCATCCATCTGCATGGGCTGCAATTGCATTCCCACCTCCAGCTGCAGCACAGCTTGTGGGATGGGGTGCAGCGTCAGCACTTGCACCCCAGTTTGGACAGCACCAAGTCCATTGCTGGGACCTGCACCCCGGGACAGGCAGAAGTGCCCGGCCAAGGAGATGAAGCTGACAGCTCTGCACCCAGGTACTCACTGCTCTTGGATGCCTTGATCTTGGCCACCAGTTTCTGCACGCTGGGTACATCCCTGTTCTTCACGGCCTGGATCAGCTCCTGCTCTCGCCCCATCGCAGACAGGTGGGAGCAGCAGTGATGCGGAAGGCAGAGACCTTTGGATCCTGGCAGTTTATAAAGCCATAGGAATAAGCCCGTAATTCCTCAAAACGCGCTTTGATGGGAAATAAAATCCAGCAAGAATGATGCTTAACAATCCCACGGGACATAAACAGAAGAAGACAGAAGTCTTTCAGTTAAGGGCAATAGTCCCTCTCTGCGTCGGGAGGAGCAGGACCCGGATGGGGTTTGGTTGGAGAACATGCGATCAATTACAGCAAGAAATAGTTCAGCACTTGGAGACGGGCTCCCAGCAGCACGAGGGCTCCGTGAGACAAAGCCAGGCAGCTCGGGGCTGGGCGGCCGGCATCGGGATACCCTCAGCCTCTCGCAGCACTCCCAGAGCTGGTGGCGTTGTTCTTTGCTCCCCTCTCCAGTCTCTGCCGTGCAGATGAATCCCTAATTCTTCCCAAAGGGATTACGGGCTCATCGCCATCTGGAAGTTATAGATCCTCCCTCTCTGGTGCTCATTAGCCCCTTCGTTTCAGCATTCCTCTTGGCGATGGCGCTGCAGCCACGCTGGGGAGCCCCGCGCACGGCCGAGCCCCGGCACAGCAGCCCGGGACCTGCGGAGGGGAAGAGCAGAGTCAGCCCTCAAAGGCCATTTACCTCCCGGCTCTGTCACGACAGCTTTTGTATCTGCGCCGAAGAACAAATACTTTGACTATATTTAGTGCTGGCGGGACTTGGCTTGTCCTCATGTTAAAGAGAGAGGGAAGAACCTGTGGAGGAAATCTCCTGAGGGTGCTGTTGGGGGGGTGGCAGCCAAGCGGAACAGGGGCACAGCTCCTTCCCTATCCCCCAAGGGTTGCACACACCACCCCCTCTCTAAAAGCAGCACACAGGGCACCACAGCATCTCCCCCTCTCCTTTCCCAGTGGCAGTACACAAGGGACAGAGCTGAGGAGTTTTAGCCAAAGTCCTCTGCAGCCCATGGGAGTGGGGCAGCCTGCTTGGCACTGTTCCCCTCCTGTAAACTCTTGCCCTCTAAATTACCCATGAAGCTCACTGCTCTGGGACTGAAAACACTCTTTAACTGATGCAGGAGCTCTGTGCAGCCCAAGTGAGGAGGTGTGTGTAATTCAGCAGCACAAGCACTCTCGGGGGAACAGGACCAAGCACACGTCCTGGCCAGCTGGGGTACCCCAGAAAGAGCAGAAGATCCCATGGCAGCAATTCACACCTCCCAGCCCATGCTCTCCCACTGTGCCCGGGCTGCCCAAATCGGGCGGTGAGAAAATCCCTCCTGGTTCAGGGCTGTGCATCTGGCAGGCTGCTCCCAGGCCCGGGGAGGAGCGTGCGTGCAGGAGGGCAGGAAGCACCCGCCATGCCAGCTGCCAGGCCGTCGCTGGATCACCCCGCAACTCCCCCTGTGCCGATGCGGGTCAGATCAGAACCAGCTCCAGTTCCCCAGCCGTGGTTCAGGGGTGCTGTCTCCCATCCCCAGGCACCCGGCCTCAGCTGTTCATATGACAGTGGGTATCATTTCCTCTGAGCAATCGAGTTCACTGTTTTGAGGAGGGAAACCATAAAGGAGAGAAGGCAACAGTGAGAAGAGAGGTCCTGCCTGGGTCGGTGGGCAAAAACAGAAGGCGTATCCTATGGCACAGCATCACTCAGCCCACCCACGGTAAAGCTGGAAGCTGCAGCTGCCCACAAGCATAGACCACCCCACGGGCTCCGTTTTCCAGCCCTCCCCAGGGTGCAGCTGAATCCAGGGCAGCAGGAGGGGCGATGCTCCAGTGCCAACTTATCTTCTGGGACAAGGGGATGCTGAGATTCCCACACCAGGCTGAGGGGTTCTCCCCCCACCATCACTCCGTGGGCCCCCTTGCACGGGGGCTGCCTTGGGGGCTTGGTACCAGGCACCAAGGCCAGTGCCCCTCAAGCTCAACTGTCACCTCCCTGTGTCCTGGGGCACCAGCATCAGCTTATCTACATTACAACAAAGTTTCAGCCACTTGACTCTAACCTCTTGTGCTGCAAACACATCCCCTCCCGAAACCTTCCTCACAGTCTTCAAAACTATTGCATTTAACCCTGTGTACCACATCCAGCGTTCAAAAGTGCTCACAGAAAGTGAGTACGAGGGCACTGAGACTATTATTTTAAAAATCTGTGTGGCCTCGCTCAGAGAGCAGCCCCGTGCCCACCCCTCCCGGAGCACAGGAGGCTCAGCGGGTACCTCGGAGGTTACAGAGCTGGGAATACCCATCTCCACTTCTTCAGCCTCTCGCGAAGCGAGCAGCACCGAAAGTAAAATTCAAGGAACGTTCAAAGCTGGAAAAGCAACTGCAAACATCCCTCCCACTCGAGCAGAGCGGAGCCTCCAGCCCAGGAATCCACCTGGAGAACGAAAGTATCCCAAACATTCCCGCAGCCAACGGCAGCGCCGGGGAAGAAATAAAAAGGAGGGAGAGAAAGAAAACAAAACAAAACAAAACAAACCCAATTACGTAAGGGGAGAAGGAAAGATGCGAAAGAGCAGGAGGCAGCAAGGCTGGGTGCCGAAGGGGCGGGGGGGCAGCTCGCTTGCCCCGGGAGGCCGCCGGGGAGCCCCGCGCTGCCGCCGGGGCCGGGCCGGGCGCG
>NW_009954140.1:420531-425089 GCF_000747805.2 Chaetura pelagica | reverse complement strand
GGCTCCAGCGGGAGGGTCCCCCAACCTCGACCCGGTGTTCTGGAACCTGCCCCGTGGGGGGCGATTCCCCACCCTCGGATCGACCCAGTGCTCCAGGACCGGCCCCGGGGGGAGTTCCCCATCCTCAACCCAAGACCAACAAGGTGGTCCGGGACCTGCCCCAGTGGGCGATCCTCCATCCTCGACCTAGGACCGAGCCTGTGGTACAGGACTGGACCGGGGGGGCAACAGCCCAGCTTCAGCCCCAGGCCGACCTGCTCAGCCCCAGGCCCCTCCAACCCCGACCACCCTGGCAGAGGGGCTGCATAAAGCTCATAATAGCACACACAGGACTAAAACCCACCCATCCCCAGCTGTCCCAGCCCCAAATTAATCCTACTTTCACAAAGAACTAAAACCACCAAAAGCCACCCATTTCTGCCAGTCCTCAACAGAAAGACCAAAGCTGAGTACTCCCCCAAGCACAGTTCTCTTAAAACAAGAGATTGCCTAATAAAGCTGGACAGCTTTTGCTGCATGATACCACTGGATTATCATCAACTAATCAGATTAAAACCACGCAAAGGCTTTGATATTATTCACTAAATGCCCAGCCCACAGCTCCCTGGGGGGTTGCAATGATCCAGCACCTCTTCAAACCAGGCCTCAAGACATTTTGCCAAATGATGGTTTCGTGAGCAACCCCAATAAGTGGGATCTTTGGCAAGGAGGAAGAAGTGATATTTCACGACACACCCTGTCCTTTCAGTTTGGGAATAAAGAGATTATTATGCACATCTAATTATAAATGTCAACATTTTACGGCTGCTATGTTGAAGCATGAAGCTGTAAGTAGCCCAGCTAGGAAGGGTTGTGAAGTGAAAAGTCTTATTCCTCCTGTGAGTTTTGCCAGAGCCTGTAAAGCACAGTGACATTTATAATAATCCCCTGAATTTATGTAGCACCTTTTGTCCTTTTAAGGATCTTAATTAAGCTTTGCAACTCCCTGAGCACAGATTAAACCCACTTTGCAAAAGAAAAGCCCAGGCCCTGCTTAGTGTAAAATGTGTGTGTCCTGTTTCAGGCCAGGGTAGGACTTTTCCACCCCCATGACCTGGGGTGACCTGGGTGGATCTGGTAAGCACACTGTTACACCACCAGGACACATCACACCAATATTCCCAGCCAAAGGTTATGCTGCCTCAGTTACACTCCTGTGGTTAAAGCTGGGTAAAATTTAAGCTTTGATCTCTGGTGTCACTCAAGCCTTTCGAATGGCAGGTATCACTGAAGGGTTTACCCTGATTTACTAGAAAACCACAATTTTTAGTGAAGCCTTTGAGCATTAAGTTGGCACTCCCAGCTCTGCACCAACTCTGCCTGCAAGCAACGGAGCTGGGATGAGCAGAGAGCAGCCCCCACTTCCTATCATACATCCCACAGCTTTCCATCAACTCCTGAAGGTTAAACACCTCACAGGTGATCCCACCACAAAGACCTGCCAGCAGCTCCAGCCTTGCCTGCCTTGCAGAGCCAGACCCACCATGACATTTATTCCCACGTCCGCAGAGCAGGTGCTGAGAGCATGAATCGAGTTCCCACTCTAGAGAAACCTCTTCTAATGTTTTGCTGCCTCTCTCCACCAGAGATGTTTGCAGTCTGGGGGTAGTTTTCAGACACCCTGGAGGGGCCGGCTCCGTCCTCATCCCCTGATGAAAGCTGCCCAAGGCAGCACCGATTCGTGTCCCACGGTTCGGATGTGAGGTCTGGGGGCTCCCACCCCTGCTCGGGTCCGGCGGGGCCCCCGCTCCTGCTTGCAGCTTCAGGTCGATGTTGCCATCTAGAGGCCCCTGCTACAACGATCATCTCCTTGAAACGTGTTGGGACGGAGTTGTTTTTTAATTCAATACGACATAGCAAAGCAGCTTCGGGGGCAGGGGGGGAGGAGCAGATTAGCTGCTCCTACAGTCGATGCATTTTTTACTCAAAACGCGGCTGCTTTAACGCTTTGCCAGCTCATCCCAGCCCTTGTCTTGTAAATCTGATCGATGACCCCAGCTCATCTGCAAGCTCCAGCAGCTGTTCAAACCCCTCCTCTCTACTCTGAGATTGTTGTGGTTTATTTTTTTTTCCCCGCACCTTCAAAACAAAGTGATGCATTTGCTACCAGAGAGAGAAGCAGCCCTGCTGGCAGGAGGGATGCACACAGCAGTGCCCATGGTGGCTCCAGGTGAGCCTGTGACAGACGCAGGTCCAAGATCTGAGAGTTACTAAACTCTCACTGCCAACTCTCAGTCATGAAAGCCAAACTTGGAAAATTGTGGCAATCTCATCCACACCCAGTAGGAATGGGTAGGAGGGCTGCAAAGGCCCACAGCAGATATCCAAAATATTTTAAGTATGTTATAAGCCAGCTGGATGGAAACATAACTTTGCAGCCCCAGGAGCCCTTCCCACAGGTCCTGTTCATTCCCACAGCACATGGCCTCACCAAGCTCTGAAGGCAATAGATGCTCAACTGCTGGACTGTGGAGTGTAAGCAGCCCAGCAACTCATTCCTACTGCTCAGCAGGCACATTCTGACACATCCTGCAAGAACCCTTCCCTGCACAGGCATCTGTCCTCTCCTGCATGATGCCTGAGACAGATATTTGCCACCTGCCTCAGTGCTCCACCTCACTGGCCAAGCACAAAGCTAGAGAAGAACAGGAGATGCAAACACACATGGTGCTCATGTACTCATTTATTCCATCACCTTTTGAAAACCTTCTTGGCAATAGCTGCTGCTGGAAGAAGCCCAAGAAGGTTTGATGAAGAGGGAGGTGCACTGCCCACAAGGACGTGGATACTGTGCTCTCAGGGATTAGGCCTTGGCAAAGGGGTTTTTGGGCTAGTTTGGCCCCAGACATCTCCTGCCTTTGCACCATGTGCAGCACAGCCACTGCCTGCAGCCCCAGGCTGGCTGGCCTTCAATGCCAGGACACATCCAGGCTCCAGGCTAGAACCTGCTCACAGCTCCATGTGCATGTGCCTTGCAAAGATGAATGTCAGCCACAGTACAGAACACAGTGGCAACTACCCTTTTTAGAGCTGGTGGCAGACAACATAAACTGTACCTAGATTCAGCCCTCCAGCAGGTAACAGGGCTTTGGAGATGATTTGGCAAGTTCTGCTCAACTACAGTCTTTTACAGCAAAGAAATCCCCCTCACACTTGAGACCTGAGGTATCCAGCCCTTGGTAACATCACTCCACTGGAGTCCAGCTCCAAGCACCCTCACAAAAGCAACTCCACAGCTGCAGCTCAAACACAAGTTGGGAGTTACAGCCCTCACCAGCCTCTGCCCCAGCATGGCAAACCCTGTGTACAATCCCTTCCCCTACATCCACATGGGAATTTGGGCAGGCACTGGCACAGGGCTCCTGGTAGGAGCAGTTTTCCCATGTGCCAGTGCTCGGCTCCCGCCAGACTCACCTCTCCAGGCACACGTGTGCTGCTCACACTACCCACCTGCTTTCCTCCTCCACGAGCCTCCCAGTGCTGAAAGCCACTTCTTTCTGGTCCTGTGCCTTCCTTTCCTCTCTGTATCCCTTGCTCAGTCCCTCTCTCAGGAAATTAAAGATAATCCTCCCTTCTTCTGCTGCCAGATTCCCTGTTTAACATTCGCTGTGTGTGCTTGCACTGATTCAAAATGGGATTAGTTTTTCTGTTGCTTTGATGTCAGCTCGGCTTTGCACTTAAGGCAGAAGGGAAAAAAAGAAAATGACTGTTTACAAACCCCTCAGGTTCTGCCCATCCACTTGCACCTGTCCTGGAAATGAAGGTCAGGGATATTTACCTGCAGAAACTGAGTCCCCTTCTAGGTTCAACCTGGGGGAAAGAGACCAACTTGTAAGACCAGCACTACAGTCCCTGCATTGAGTGTTATTCTCTGAAAATGCCCAGTTTCCATCTCGACTCCATTATGATCCACCAGCAAGGAAGCTGAATGGCTCCCATCAGGAGGGAGGTGTTATTGATCATCAGAAAACCACAACTTGTTGGCTGTCACTGAATAGTGCAACCACCAGCTGCTACATGTCAGGGAGCATGTGGGCCACCAGCGTCACTTCAATAGAGACTGGGGCTCCAGGCTGTCTGCTGGGAATACCCCAAACAGCCCATTTCTAAGGGAGAAGAAGGTACTGGAGAGCGGTTAAGATGGAAATCCATACCCTGCTCCTGGTGGTGTGACACTTGTGGTACAGCATAGTCCACGAATCCAGGCATTTCCCTCTTCTTCCTTGGGCCTGAGCTTCTCTCTTTGGAGGACCAGGACTTGGGAGTTATTTTCACTGGCTGGTACCTCAACACCAGTCTGGAGCAAACAAAGAACATGTCTCTCACTCTGCAACAGTCTTGCTTTGCCTCCAAGACCCAGCTTCTTGAGTCCACGATGTCCAGACTAGCCTGCAGCAGAGTTCGCAGTTGGGGGTGTGATCTCACTCATCTCTGCCCTGTGCTGATCTCACACCAGAAGAGTCTTTTACATAGGCTTCTGCAGAGCTACAACCAGGGCTGGGTTCTGATGGTGGGTCCC
>NW_009954140.1:379499-420512 GCF_000747805.2 Chaetura pelagica | reverse complement strand
TTCCTGTGTTTCCAGGTTGCATGATGCTTCATCTTCATTTGCATCTGAGCTTCACTGCACAGGCAGTTGAGTCTCCTCTGGGTAACAGGCAGATCTAGGGACCACAGAACTGGAAATGTTTGGTTGCAACTGGAACCATCCCAGCAGCTTCCACAGGTTATTTGGGAAAGTGATTTCACAGATCAGCACAGTCCAGCCATAGACAGGACCCATCTCCCAGCCCTGTCCCCAGTCAGAGGTATAACCAGTGCTTGGAGAGCAGAAGCAGGGAAACAGCTAAGCATTCCTTGAGATCTGGCAGCCATAATCTGTCACCCACACCACAGCACTGCAGCCCCAGCTGGCACTGCCACTGTGCTGAGCATCCTCCAGGATTGCCCAGGGACTCGGGACACGCCTCTGCCAACAGCACAGTGCCTAATCCATTTTGCCTGGTGCACACTCAGACTTGATTAATGCCTGCAATGAGCTCCATCCATCATCAGGGAGTAAAGGAGATTAACTCCACAGCATGCCTGCCTCACGTTGATCCCATTCTCCAGGCCTCCTGACTAGTGGCAAAGCTGCCTTACCTGTCAGGCCAGGAAACATGAATATCCAGGCTGACTGGGGGTGAAGGGAAGCTGTGGGCACCCAGGCTGCAGACAGGGCACTGTCAGCCTGGCCACACATGCTCTGCCACTGGGGCCATGCCAACACCCCCCAGCTCCCCAGGCTGCCAGCCCTGCCCTCCATTCCCTTTTCTCCCTGCTTCTCTGCACGCTCTGCTCCTTCCTCCCAGAATAATGCAGGCATGCAATACCTAAAACAAAGTTTGGGGCTCTATTTTTCCTTGACAGTCAGAAGGGAAGATATCATTCCCCATCCCTGGAAGGAGTTCGGATGGAGGCCTGGAATAACCCAGATTCCCTCTCAGGGCTGTGGGCAAGGCTCTGGCTGACTAGTGCTGTGAAGGACAGCCCTTCTGCTGGGCTCTTTGGAGAGGACATGCATGTAAAGTGGATGCAGGGAATTAGTGGTGCCATCTGGACAGGCTCCAGCTCTTGCCCCTGGCTCACAACTGATGCTTCATTAACAGCTCCCTCCTTTCAGTTCCCATCTCCTTGGCTTCTGCCATGATCAGCTGGGCTGGAGTTTTGTCTTGGTTTTTTTCCAAGTGGAAATTATGTCTCATTTCTTTTAACAATCAGGACACACAGAAAGAGACAGGAGAGGAAGGAATTTCCAGGAGATGAAAGGGCAGGATTAAGGACATGGCTTTTGCTTTGTTATCCTTCTAGTGTGGCTAAGAAATTCCTTTCAGGAGAAAGCTTTAATTAACTATGTTTTTCTGATGGGAAAGAAACCTGGACCTAGAGATAGGTCTGGTTTCTCAGGTCTGCTGACAAGCCCAACAGCCCAGATTCATACACACACTCTTTTCTAGAGAACTCTGCACAATACATTTAATTTGCTTTACAAAGGCATTAACTGTCACCCCAGCCTGGAAAATAAGTCAGAGGGGAAAAGAAAAAGGCATGAGTAAGGCAACCGTGCACAGCACTGACAAGAAGACAATCTGAGTGCACTGACCCACAGTGCTGTGGTGGCTTAGGATGTGGAAAATGGTCTTTGCATAGAGGAATAACCCAGAGCAGGAGGCAGTAGAAATATCTCCATTGCCTTCTAGACCAACAGCCCTTCTCACACAGCAGGGAAAAATCAGGGAGAGAGGAGAGAAAGAGACCCAGTGGCAAACTGGGACATTTAGAAAGCATCACACTGATGTATCTGCATCCTCTACTGCTGCAAAGCCCTCCAGGAACCAAGTCAATCAAAAATAACACTTGGGGCTGATTTTTGTCCAGATGAACTCTCTCCAAATATTTTAAGGCAATCAGCAAAACGGTCAATTTCTGGCTTCTTTAACCCTTCTCCTGAAACCTGCATTGAGTCTGAAAGCAAGCATCATTTCAGAAAACATCTTGTTTTGTGAGCTTGACCTGCAAAACTGGACATGGTACCAGGTCTGCCCATCCCCAGCACCACCTCACTCATCTCCCTGCACTCTGACTCTGCCCTGACCCACTTAGTCTTCCTGCAGCTCAACCCTCCGCGGAGATCTGGACATAAGAGACCAAAAATCCACACACATTTGCAGAGGAAGTTTCACTCCCATCTTACGCAACAGCAGTAACTCCTGTCAGGGAAACATCTCACCTGATCCCTTCGAGAATTGCATTTGCCTTGTTTTGAGCCATGTTAAACAGGGAGCTCACACCAAACCCACATCTTGCTCCTCTCCCATCTTTCCAACTAATGAGCTCCCAGCTGAGAACAAATGCTGATTGCTGTTGCTGAAATGTCTGTCTCTGCTCTTAATGTTTAACAGCCCAAGGGGCTGAGTGGTTTACAGATTGTTTTCATAAGTGAGCGTCACTTTACTTTTTATTATCATTTTAAAAGGTTCCCAACTCTTCCAGTGCCCTCAGCCACAGCCTCCAACCCTGGCAGACATCTCCATGCCCAGCAGCAGCACAGGGCACATATGGCTGATTTTCCAGGTGGAAGCAGAGAGGAAAGAAACATCTGGCTACTCCAGTAACCTGACTGCCCAAGTGAGCTGAGCTTTTCCTGGGGCCTGAAGGTTCCCATCAGGAGAGTTTCCCATCCCTTGCTACCACCACTAACAGCTCTCCTCTGAACACAAGACTTCAGTCTCATTTGTGATTTAATTCCTTATTTTACAGGTTTTCTGCTTCTCCAACCAAAGCATGTCCTGGGAGATGCTGTATCAAATGCTTTACTGGACTTCAGGTAGATTCAATGTACTGCAGCTCAAAAATCAGCTATTACTGTTTTGCCCCCTCCTGCCCTTGCTCAGATTCAGGCAGCAGGATTGCAGTCTTTGGTTATGAAAGATCACCTCTCTATTAGCTGTCATAAATCCTTGTGCTTGGATTTGCAATTTCAAGTGACAGCTCTTTTCAAGCATTGACTAGAGTTTATCTCATCTCCCTGACTTGAACCTCTGAGGATTTTTAGTTTTGCTCTGTCTCAGATCTGTAATTTCCATTTCCAAGTTCAACACTATTATTCTCATTGAAAAGGCTGTCAGAGCCCTCATTTCAGGTTGGGCAGACATCTATTCTTGGTTGCCAACCCCTGTGCATCAATCTTCCTGCTCTGCCTCCTCCTGAGCCCTGTGCAGTTACCCACAAGCTACAAAACTGAGCCAAAGCTGCTTTCCCCAGTTCAGACTCAGGAGGAATTCAGGTTACAGCTTCCTCCTTCTTGCACTAATGCCTGTTCTTGTAGATGGGAAGCACAGTGACTAACACCATAGCCTGCAGCAGGATTTGCTTCCCTGGGGGCTTCTGGCTGTTTCTGTTGGATGTTGAGAGCTGCCAGCAGCTTCTCTCTGCTGATGGGATCTGCCCGTTTCACTGAGCACAGATCCACATCCCTGACCTCAGTACATGGCTGTGGACAGCCATGGAGCCCACCAGCCTCTCAGATTCCCTGTCACAGGACAAGCCCTGCTTGGCCCCTTCTTATTTTTGGCTGTGTTTTTGTCTCTGGGATTCTCTAACCTTTAGCAATCAAGATAAAACCACAGGAGGCTGCTGCCTTGGCCTTTGGCTCACTGCAAGTAACTGGGATGGTCAGAGGCTGAAGACTTAAACCTCAAATTAGGAGCGTGGGACTAGAATGAGCCAGGACTGACCAGGCAGCTTGGACATATCATTTTTAGGTCAGGAAGCTTGTGGGAGAGAGGAGGTGGTCATCTGGGTTCAGATAAATGCCCACTTTGTGCTAATTAATTAGAAACCCAGTATGGATAACAAGAGGGTGCAGATGATGGTTTAGCTAAGTATTCCTATAAAGCCACATGTGAGTTTATGGAGCAGGTGAGGAAGGAAATTCACTCTGTTCTGTTCATTAGAGAGACACAGGCACAAGAGAAAGCAGAGTCTGGGGGCTGGGAAATCAGGGCTTTGCTCACAGCTGAGTCTCAGCTTCATGTTCACCAGCTCAGGGCAGTACCAGATCACATGGTACCAGAAAGTACTGGTCAGAAAGGAATCAAGCATCAAGACACAACAGCAACTTGTTTCCCAACAGCCAGACCATCTATGCAGCACACATCTAGATTGATGACAGCAACCCGAGTCACCAAATTGCCTTGACAAAGCTGCTCCTTCAAACCTTTGGGTTTTCTGGGGTTTAGTTTGCTTTAATCAAATAATTACATTCAGCACACATTCCTCTGTGGGGATGCAAACAGTTGTGCTGGGATAATCATTGCAAAAAGACAAATAAGATGCTGCCTAAGCCAGTGCTGGTGCAGGGAGAATTACTGTCAATTTTTGACCTCAAGCTCAGCACATGGCCTTAGGGAAATTATTTAACTTTGCCACATGACACTTTCCTTTCCTGTAGATGAGAAGTTATAGTAAAGACTCACTTTCCATAATCAAGGGAGGCAAAAATAGATGAACTGGAAACTGCTTTACCAGTCTTGCCTGAAAAGGAGTGAGACAGAGACAGCAAGATTCAAGTACTTGGCCAGTAAGGAGGGTTGATGCACCATGTCTGACACATCCTGAATTAAATCATCCCCACCCCTAAGGCCACTGCAAGGACGAAACTTCACCCATTAGGCTATTTGATCAATACAAAGAACTAAGTAATAAAAATGTAGAGGCCTGTTCTGTAAGCCAAGAGTTGTGAATAAGGAGACCAATGAGTTAAGAGGGGAGGATTAGCAACTTGGCTTTTAGTGAAGTCTCCTCTCTCTAGAGTGCAAATCAGAGCAGTAGCTAGGCATTACATAAATATTTAGCAAATGAGAAAGTCTCCATTTAATGAGAAATTATTTGGTGAAATGAGCTGGGGAGAGGGTTTCAGTAGCACAGTAACAGAAGCTGGCACTGCCTTCTGCCCCACGGGATGCTGTGGTTCTACTTCTGTTGCGTAAGATAGGATCTCCAGCTGGGATAGATGCAGGAAATATAACTCATTACTGAAATGCAAGAGTCTTTCAGGGTTAAACCACTGTTAGACCAACCAGATTCATTCCCCAGTCATGGAATTTGCCTAGCAGCAGCTCTGGGAGATAACTATCTCTCTTCATAGCAGTGGTGTTGCAGAGAGGATGGTCTAAGGATAGTGGTGATACCAAGTTTGTAGGAAGTAATTTTTTTTTTCTTTTCTGTTCAAGGGCTCAACTCCATTTCCACACCTTTATCTGCATCATTAGGCTGTCGAGATGGCAGTTCTCTACATAAATGTTAATTACTATAAATCTTTTAAGATGTGTTTCCAAGGGCTTAATGCCTCAGTCTTCCTTTTAATTACATGGAGTGGTTAGTACAACTCCTCAGCTATATCCCAAGGCCCCTTGAGAGTTCTTCCCTGCTGCAGTTTCCAGTCCATGAGCACTCACAGAACAAGTCCTTCAGACACCTGCTGTCTTCAAGTCTTCAGTGAGATAATGACCTGACTGCCATGCCTGCTCCTCCTGGCAACAATGAACTCTGTGCACAGACAGGCTGAGCATCACCAATTGCTGCAGTTAACATTCCTCTCCTTTCCCTCTATCCCTTCAGCTTGGTGGGGCTGGAATTATAGAGACCAGCCCCTTGTTGGGGCAAGAACTTCCATAGATTGATATTCCATATACTGACATAACAAAAAGGGAGAACCAAACCTCCTCAGTCTGCTGTAAAAGCCCAGTAATAAAACAGTCACACAGCCATGCTGGGGAAGTCACTCAAGTGCTGAGCACAGCTTTGTCACTGCAGCTGTGACATGTGTGCATCAGGGGTGGAGCAGATGTCATTTATCATGCCCCTACAGCTGGGAAGAAGGAATTACAGTTTCCTCAAATGCAAGGCAGTTTCTAAGTGAACAGCAACATTTGAGATGGCAAATTAAAAATAACACTGTCCTTTGGAAACTGCTAAATTTAAAAGTCAGCTTCTTGAAAGCTGCAAGATAGCTAGTTCCTCTCCAGGGAAAGTGAGTAGGAGCTTGTCTATGCAGGGAAAATGTTTGGAATAGCAACTACCCACCAGTCTCCCACGCAAACACTCATACTCTATAGTTCAATACTGGATTAAATGAAATTACACAAAGGCACTCACTGCAGAGGACATCAACCTGCTCACAATAGCTCTCCTGCCTCAGCTCATCCTCTCTGCACACTAACCATAGCTTGTTTTGCAGCAGTAACCCCATAGAGATGAGCACTAGGATTTGCCCAAGACATGAGAAAAAAAGGGTCTTTTAAAAAATATTATGTGACTGAGAAGCATCACTTTTTCAACAACAGTACAGGTTCAAAACTGTCATCTATATCACAGATACCTGCCAGGGAAAAACTTCTTGGGCAAATGACTGACTGAGGCAACTCCAGAGACTCAGCAAAAACCTCATAGCTTGACAAATTGGCCCCAGCCTATCTCCAGTTCTTAAGAACTACAATGCCTTGGTGAAGCATCTCCACATTTCTGTCTACTGCTGGTCCACTAGAGGACAACCTAACGATGATTAATTCCTTTGGCTGATACAATGAAAGGTCCATACTAAAAATGCTGCTGTCAAATCTGGTTTACAGCCCATGCTGGGATTGTTTGTGGTATGAGTGTGCTAGGCTTCTTTTATATTGGTACAGAGAACTTCTAGTCCTGACTGATACAGCCTTATGGAGCTCCAAATAATGGTGCCTGCAGCTGATGCCAGCCTTTAAACTTCCAGACAGACCTAGTTTTTATAAAACAAACCCAATCCCCTGCACTGCACTCAACCACAGAGGAAAAAGCTGGCTGTTGCTGCTGGTTTTCTTGCAGGCTTTTGACATAATACTGTGCTTTTTATTTCAGGAAATGCTCAAAGGTACAGGATGATCCTTTTACCCTGGTAACATGTGATTTAATCAAACCATAATGGAGGAACCCAACTCATGTATAAACAGTAGGCAGGAAGGACAACAAAATCATCAGAAAAGAGCAGGCTACTGCTCTGGCAAGGCACAGAAAAAGAGCAAAGCAATTCTCAAAACCCAAAGGAGTTCCTGCTTAGTATTTAAGGCCAAAAAAAACGAACACAAAATCTGAGCTAGCAATAGAGCTCATTTCTGGAGCTAGGAAACGAATTACCTGTGGCAAGAAGTGGAACAGCAGAGAACTAATTACAAGTGTCTCAGGTTGAAAATAGTTACATGGGTGAGAGGGTCAAAACAACAGAGTTTTCAGTGGGCAATTTGGTGCTTGACATCCTCCTACCCCACTAGTGGGAATGTGTCCATGACTCAGGGATGAAAACTGCCTGTATCTCTGCAAGAGAGAAAGATACACACCGAGAGCAGGAGAGCAGAGCTACTTAAAAGGCAAAATCCGCTGTTTGTCTCCCAGTGACGATAGCAAGAGCAGGCTGGCCGGCAGTCGGGAGGGAGCAGATCCTGCCGCCCCCTCGGGGTGGGCTGTGCGGGAAGGGGCTCCGGCTGCAGCCCCGCCGGGCACTGCGCAGGGAGGAGGGCAGCTCCCCAGCCCCGCCGCTCCCTCCCACCCCACGGCGAGGGGGGGATGCTCTCAGACGACGTGGCTGGCGGAGTCAGCTGCTCCTTGATGTCAGTACCTGCTCCGCGTTGGGCGGGAGCGGAGCCGCTGCTCGCCGGCTCGGGAGGGCTCCAGCCCCCGCAATCTGTCCGACCCTCGGCCGGGAAAAGGGGGCTGGGGGGGGATCACCACATGGCCTCAGCGGATCCACCGAGGGAACCTGATCAACTTTCTCCATCCCTGGCACCAGGGCTCGGTGCCATGGCTCCCGCCAACTCCTCCCGCAACTTCTCCGCACCCGAGGCTCGGAACGGCTCAGGTGAGCAGGGGCTGCGCGGGGGCGCCGAGACTGATGGATTGATTTTTTTGTTTTTCTTTGATAGGGCCAAGTCCTCCTGCACATGCCTCTTGCGATGCTCCTGCCCAGCGGGGGCCGAGGGGCAGCCGGTCCCCACCCCCGGGCCGGAGCAGCACCCGCGGCGGGACAGCTCCGGGACGGGCGGGGGGGTCCCCGGGGGGCTGGGGCAGCCCCCCCAAAGCCCCTGGATACGGCACAGCACCAGAACATCACCGCTGGCCCCAGAGGCTTGAAGCTTTTGTCTGTGAGGCAGTAACAGCCCTTTGGTTTTAGCTGCAGGGAGGAGATGAAGCCGCCCAGCTGGGCAGGGAACACGGCAAGGAGGGCATGAGAGAGCGCTGGGGAGGGAAGCAGAGCTCCCCGGCAGTCTCATGCTTTCTTCACGCTACAAAAATCAATGGTTCAGGGTCAGGCAGGCCAGTTCTCGATGGTGCAAGTTAGTGAAACTCTTCAACAGAAGGTGCTTTACATGTGGTCTTTGCCTCCCTCTCCACCAGCATGTCCTTTATAAACTGAGCACATACCTTAGGTGCCTCTTTCCAAAATGCAATACAGACAGTTTCTTCTGTACCTGGGCATGACTGAGGGCAACAATTGCCTTAGAGAAAAAAATATTAGACCCATCTTCATTCAGTTCACATAGCACAGTCCCCCTTTGGGACCTTTCTAAGAGAGTAACAGGGCAGCCACAGATCTACAATCAAGGACAAATAAATTCCTGAAGCTGTTTCAGTGAATAAAGTACAGCCACCTGGGTGTGCACAGAAGCAGCACTGGAAATTCAGATTCAACCTTATCTCAAGATGAAAGAGGCTTTAGAAAAGAGATAACTTTGAGTATTTGATAGGCATGCACTCTTGACTCCAGCCCATAATAGACACATGGGCTAGAGCTTCACATGAGCTTCCAGCTAAGGACACTTGAAAGTCCTGCTTGTACAAATACCAGCAGCAGGAAAGATGCTGCAGCCCTGTTCAGAACATTAAGCCTTTGGGCTTGCATGTGTTTTGCTTTAAGGCCAACTGAGTTAATTCCAAATGTTAAAGGGTCACCATGAGCACTCTATTGATTCTTCTGCAGGAAAGAGACCTTTTGTCCTAATTTACAGCTAACCAGGCAGCCTTTACATTTCACTCATACAAACCATTCTCACCACATTCATAAAGTTTGGGACTAAAAGAGACAACTCATAATAGCTGTACACAGAACAGCATAACTACAGTCAGCCTTCCAAATTCTGGTCTGCCACCTTCAGGTATTAAGGAGGTGTGAGACTTGTTTGGATGTTGAGGGGATGCACAGGCTGGATGCTGAAGATTAAGTATCATATCTCAATAGAGTGCTGATAACAGTGAGTTATCTATCAAAAGCCATGTCACATGGGGCATTTCCTTTCATTATTGAGATGCCAGGAAGAACAAGGACCATTTAACCCCCCACAAATGGCCTGGACCAGGGTTTTTGTCTTACCAACCCAGCCTGGCTTTCACCTTCAGGCCCCTGTCAGTTGTACTGTGTCTCAGTGGCTGCTTTGTCATTCATGTAGAGGCTTTGAGATAAAATGGTGCTGCAACAGCTCTACTGGATTCTGATCTTGGCTTCTACCTAAGCTGGCTGCTTCCTAGTGCCAGCAGGACTGAGGCAGTGGCAGCTCATCATGCCCCTCTTCTAAGAGCACTGAAATATTACACAATTGGGATGTCACACACCTACCTTTCCAGCCACAGGCTAGGGGTGTAGCCCCAGTCATCTTGCCAGTTCAGTCAAGCTTCTCTATGCCAAAGTAAACCTGGAGAAGTTTGTACTTAAGAAATCTAGAGGTCAAAGTTGGCAAATAGCACCTCAGCAAACAGACACCACTGTAGCAAAGACAGATCCTTATGAGTATCTGTTCTTTCCCTTCATCTCATTTTTAAGAGTTCTCCCTACATTCTGTTGGAGGAGACCTCTCCACTTCTACAGGTGAAGGCTGCTAGGGAGATGGAACAGCAGAGTGACTGGAAGTTTTCCAATTAACACCACATTGTATCATCTGCAATTCAATAAAAGACAAGCAGCCAAGGCTTAGGGGCTGTCATGTGTCTCTAACAGCCACACACAACTCACACAAAGCCTTTCCCCAGAAAAAAAAAAATCAGGTCTCACAGGAGAGAAGTAATGAGATGAAATGAGATTTGCCTCAGCTGAGAAGGTGATTTAAGACTCCATCACACACTGCACATGACAGCCCAGCAGAAGAGAGGACCACAATTGGTGCCTTAGCCCCCACCCTCTGTGCCCAAGAGCAGAGATCCCTGTGGGTTGGCACTTGGCTTGAAAATGTGATTTTAAAGCTGGGCTGGGGACAGGGCAAATATGAATTTGATTGTTTGGGTCTTTTGCTCCAATCAGCAACAGTCAAGCATCAACACTGATGAGCTAAGCGTGTTTAGGCAAGAATTTTGCCTTTGCAATCCACCTACATCCAGAAGAACACAGACAATAGCTTAAAGCCATTTTTTTATCCATGTACAACTAAGCCATTCCCTGTTGAAGGGCCACTCAAACATACTGCCAAATCCCTGTCTGGCCACACACCTGGATTTCTTTCTAGAAAATAAATTAGAAAAAGTGATAAGGACAAAGAAGGAAAGATGGAAGGAGTGCATCCTCTGGCCTAACCCTTACAAGAGAGGTGAGACACGGCCAGGGTACAGTCCCAGCTCTGAGCATTTAGATAAGCACTAGTTTTCTGCCTACATGGTCAATGGACTGTGTCTCATACTGTACAGCAACAGACAAATCACCCAACAGATGAGCTGAAGCTTTCTGACACAACAGCTTGAGCACTGACAATACCCATTTTTTGGCAGCCCACCCAGATTTTGGCACCCACAGAACTTTACTGCCCTGGTGTGGAAAGCACCAGCTGGCTCATCCACTCCCTTCACAAGGGCTGGACATGCAGCATTTCCTGGAAGAAAAGTTGCTATCAACTCCAAGTGCAGAAGCACACCAGTCTGATGTTAGTCCCCAAAAAGAGAGCTGGGGAGGTTCAAGTCAGGACAGAAGTACATCAGAAGAGCTGAGGAAAGACATCTATATATGGCCTGTACTGCATGCACTGGGTGGCAGAGGAATTGTCAAATCCCCAGCTAAGCCTCTCCAAGTACAGCAGAGGGTCTAAAACATCATTCCAAGCTGTATCTTTGTGGGGGATCCAGCTGCAGAACAGGGCAAGCACACAGAAATGTAGAGAAGATGCTTCTAGGTTGTACTCATTGCTTTGGTTTGTTTTGGCAGTAGCAGAGAAGCCAGCACCATACACCAATGTGATCATGCCCAGTCTCTTCAGCATCATCTGTTTCCTGGGCATTGTGGGGAACCTCATTGTCATCTACACTATTGTCAAGAAGAAGAAGCTGAGATGCAAACAGACTGTGCCTGACATTTTTATCTTCAACCTCTCCATTGTGGATCTCCTCTTCCTCTTGGGCATGCCTTTCCTCATCCACCAGCTCCTAGGCAATGGCTCCTGGTACTTTGGAGCTCCCTTATGCACCATAATCACTGCCCTGGACACCAACAGTCAGATCACCAGCACCAACATCCTTACGGTGATGACACTGGACCGTTACCTGGCTACAGTCTATCCTCTAAAATCTACCTACGTCAGGACCCCATGTGTTGCAGCTCTAGTAATCTGCTTGGTGTGGCTCCTCTCCTTCCTGACCATCATTCCCGTGTGGATGTACGCAGGTCTCATGCCTCTGGAGGATGGGACAGTCCGTTGTGCCCTCTTGCTTCCCAACCCAGAGACTGATATCTACTGGTTCACACTCTATCAGTTCATGCTGGCATTTGCTGTGCCACTGATTGTGATCTGTGTGGTCTATTTTAAGATCCTCCAGCACATGGCCACCACTGTGGTCCCATTGCCCCAGAGGAGCCTCCGCCTACGTACCAAGAAAGTCACCCACATGGCAGTTGCTATCTGCTCTGCCTTTTTTATTTGTTGGGCTCCCTTCTACATCCTCCAGCTGGTCCACCTTGGCATTGACACACCATCCATGGCCTTCTTTTATGCCTACAATTTTGCCATTAGCTTGGGCTATGCCAACAGTTGCCTCAACCCCTTCCTCTACATTGTCCTCAGCGAGAACTTCAAGCGCCAGTTCTTAGTGGCCATTCACCCTGCAAAAGAGCCATGTTGCACCAGCAGCTCTGCCAACAACAACAGCATGACAGAGGCTAGTGCGTGTCTGAAACTGGCACCAGAATCCACCCAGCAGACTCAGTTTCTGGAGGAATTTTCCTCACGTTCACTGCCTGTGACTGTGGCTGTTCACTAGGACACTCTGAAGTGACCACAACAAAAACTTTTCAGATCTGTAAAGTCCATGGAGAATCAGCAACTTTAGGCAACTCTTGGTGAAGTGTATGAACTACAAACTTCCACCTCCAGGAATCCAGGTGCCTCCTTTTCTCATTGCAGGGCTCTGCTCCTACACTGCCCTTGGCATACAAGGTGCTGTATTCTGTCCCTTCTTCCCACTCCTGCACAGGAGGAATGTCATACAAGACATTGGGTCCCTAAGGAGGATGGATGGAAAAAGAGAGAAAGGACAGAGGATTTCAAGGGGGAATGTTCACCCTGGAAAAGTAAACCCTCCATCCACAACTCTGCCCAGCAATTCCCTGCCACTTGTCCTGACCAGGATTCCTAAGCACTATGCTAAGATAGAGCTCTTCTCCTTCAAAACTTGAACCTTTAAAACATGATGCCATTTATTTTTCTTTAAATAAATCCAAGCTACAAACTTTGATGGCTGTACTCACATCCTAGAAGCAAACAGCACAGAGATCTTGGGGCCAGAAGTCTCACCTAGGTCTGCCACTTGCCCTTTTGGTCCAGCCCTCTCTGCCTCCAGTGGACTCTGTTGTTTGGCAACCAAGGTATTTTCATGAACTGGCAAATTTTGATGCTAATCCTAAACATTTCAAGCAAAATCAGGCAGATAACAGTTGCACTGCTTCAAGGGACTGCAGACAATTCTCAAAACTACTGCTGCTAACACCAGCTTTGTGGCTTGTCATGCCAATGAACCCATTTTCACACTTCTAGTTCCTCATGCTGCTCTTGTGCCTCACAGTCTGCATGGCCATCAGGGAACACAAGCAGAGGGTTTTAAACATGATAAAAAACCACAATGTGCAGAGATCTGTGAAGGAAGAAGACATGAGAAGGCAGCTCAGAGGAAGCAGAGTTGCTTTATGCAGCTTCCTCAAAATAACAAATGCTTTACAAAGTTAAGAGGGAAAATTAAATGTCTGTGATTTGTATATGTGGCTTTAACAGTCACAGATTAGAAAATAACTTTGCTCATTACAAAAACTAGAGAGAAGAGAGCACAGATCAGCTAAAGGGGGGGATTACACCACAGCCTGTGCAGGGCTCACGGCGGAGCTGGGTATTGTTCAGCACTTTGTCAAGCATGGAAGAACTGGTTACTGTAGATTAAGTTAATATAAAGAAGAATTAAAAAAATCAAACAGCACAAAAGAATTTGTAACTCGCTTATGATTTCACCCTGCCAGCCACCCACAGTGTACCCAGAGCAGAAATTCACCCTTCCACAGCTCCACAGAAGAACCGTCACCTGCCCAGGGCTTCCCAAGCCACGTGCACAGGTATGGGTGCACCTGACGCTCACACCCTGCACTTGCAGGTACAGCCAGTACTCCAGCCTACACCCTGCAGCAAACACACAGCCAGTCACTCACCTCTGGCGATCAAAGCAGCCCGGGGTGCAGCACCAGGGCTTTCGGCAACATCAAGTGCAGCACGTTGCTTTTTGAGTCACTGAAGAAACTTCATAGCAGGGTCTGTGTTTTCATTCCAGGCTCTTTCAACCTCCACCCACTGCAGCAGCACATTCACACCATGGCTGTACAGTACCTTGTCAGTTTTTCACCCCTGTTTTCCTGGGCAATAAAGCCAGCCACACATGGAGCTTTCAAGCTTTGACTTTAAAATCTTTGTCCCATTTTAATAGCCAGAGATTTTCACCTGTGCCAGTTTTTCATGGAGCTGCTTTTCTGTTTGGTCAGTACTCTCCCCAAAGGACTTGGGAGCAAAGGTTGAGGAAGATGTGTGCTGTGCCAAGCCAGACTTGCTCTCACAACAAGGAAAGCTATTGTGTTAACTTCCTTATGGGACAAAGGTAAAGACTAGCACAGTGCTCTGGGAAAAGGAGGTGGTAATGTCTGAGTAAGTTTTTCTTTCCTCCTTTAATACCAGCAATAAGAACCAGGGAAGTGAAAAGCAACTGAACTGTCAGGGCTCTCAGAGAGCAGTATATTGAAGATAGATTCATGCTTACAGTAAAGGTGTTTATGGCTGAACCAGTCTGTTCCTGTCTTAAATGAGTCAGTCTGGCCCAGTGTGGTAAAGCCACGTGCTAAAAACCACAGAGGCAGTGTGGGCTAACCAAGAAGGGTGGACAGCACCAGCTGGTGCCACACTGGGAAGTCTTTGTGGGGTAGACCTTTTCCAGATTTCATCACACAGAAGTCAAGGCACAGCACACAGGCATCTTTCCAGACTGAATTCCTGTTAGATCTCATTTACATGAGGGGGAAAGCCACACTGGTCCCAACCCCATGGACAAGGCTTCCCAATTAGCTGGTGTCCCAGCAAAGGCACCTGCCCCTTCCCACCACTCTGCAAAGGCTCATGGTTTCCATTCCCTTATGTTCTTCCATCACCTCATGTTCTTCCTACCTGTTCCCAAGAGGCTTCCTAGTCTTTATGTTCTTCCATCACCTCATGTTCTTCCTAAGAGGCTTCCTAGTCCAAGAAATCCAGCCTAAATGCTGGCTGTGAGGTCCCCTCCCTTTCCATATATACTCATAAAAGCTGCAGCAAATGCCCCTTGGGAAGACAAGGATATGAATACATGTGGATATGCTGGAAGCATGGGAAGAGGTGCAGAAAAGAAACTAGCAAAGAACACAGACAGCTTGTTGCCATCTTCCCTAAATCACTCCAAAGCACAGGGCAAGATGAACCAAAGACTCTGCTTTGAACAAAACCTTTTGATTAAACACCTTCAGAGGTGTCCCCATCCCTAGGGTGTTAAGTTCTTCCAGTAGCTGTACAATGTGTGCCTTGGTATGACCCATTTCAAACATCCTACTCCCCCCTACTTTTCAGAGCTGGCTTTGTTAAACTGTTGATGTTCTGGTTTGTGTTCAGCTTTACCCCTTTATCTATTCCACTCTGTGTTTATTATGTGATCCCCTTGTCTCAATGCCTCAGATTGCAGAGCCTGAATAAAAGACATCACTGAGTAGAAAGGGACACTACTCCTGCAGAGAAAGGCAGCTGGGGTGCTGACAGAGCTGTCTGAACAGCACAGTGAGAGAGCACAGATAAGGCAGCACGCTCCCTGCACTCCTACCTCCCACACACAGCCCACTGGTCTCTTGCTTGAGAAGCTAAGGGAAATCCAGCTAAATAACCAGGGCAGGGGGTGGGAGAAAAATCACCCCCAACACCAAAACGTGAAATAAACTATTCCATCTCACTGTTCAAATCAACAACCTGCCACGCTGGATGAGACATATTTCCTGGGCTCCTTTGGCTAGCACTTGTCCCCATGTGTTCATGAGCTGCCTTGTCAGACAGCAGGAAGACAGATGGGTTCTCTTCACCCCCTCCTTTTCCCCTCCCTGTCCTCAGAGGTGTGACTGAAGCCACATGTCACAGTTCTGCTCTTGATAACCTCCCACAAGGGGCAGATGGCCCAGTTACTTTTACTCTGACTTTCCCAGCTATCAACAGAGCCCTCTTGGCTGGTTGCTGCAGGATTCAGTTCCTGGCTTACCCTTCTCAGTTACCTCTTTTCCACTCTGCAGATCCCCACATCCACAGTGGGCAATAAAATACACTCCTGCCTTCCCTACAGTCACAGCTCTGCCATTCCATCCTGAAGGATAAGCTGGAGCTGAGGTCTCCAAAGCCCTGCCAGGCTGGTGGCAACCTTCCCCAGACACCCATCTCCAGCTGAAGCCAGTGCTCAGCTCAGCCTGCCCAGGAGCAGGCTGCAGCTGTGACAGAGTGAGCACAGTGCTAGTAGCTGTGGGTGGGAGGAGGGAAAGGTGGGGTGACTCACTGGCCCCTGGGACACAGCCAGAACCTGATGAATCGTGTTTCATCAATTCTCCTGAGTTGCTAATTGGACTCATTGCATTCAATAGACTCACCGGTGGGAGAGGAGCCACAGGCAGGTATAGATGTGTTCCCAGCCCAGCTCACACAGCAATGCCCTTTCTCATCCACCTTTCCATTAGCAAAGCAACACAGCTAAGCCCTCATACCCCTGTAGCCTTTCCACTTGCTCCAACCCTGCTGCAGGGCTGGGGAGGGAACCACACACAGCAAAGTGCTCACACAGCAATGCCCTTTCTCATCCACCTTTCCATTAGCAAAGCAACACAGCTAAGCCCTCATACCCCTGTAGCCTTTCCACTTGCTCCAACCCTGCTGCAGGGCTGGGGAGGGAACCACACACAGCAAAGTCTCACCAACACTTGAGAAGTAAAGGGGAAGGGATGTCACATCTACAGCCCTCACCTCCCACCGGAGGACTCCTCCAGCAGATGGGGCCTTTTGGTGCCTCCAGGCAATAACTGCTGTATTTTGAAGCTATAAATACAGGGCAGCACTTGAACAGGAAACTCACTGCATCACTGGAGGGAAAATCTTTGCTAATGTAGAGCCCTGATTGCAGGAAGACATGAGAGAGGATACCTGCTCTGAGAGCCTTCATGCTCTACAAATATTCTATTTTGGGAAACAGTTCCTACAATGGTGAAGGACCCACTAGTCGTTCCTCTCAGAGTAAGGTTGTGTTGCCTATAGAAATCATCACTCCTGACCTCCCAGTCTGGCTCACGGGACAGCAGGCACACTGGCTTCTCCTGAAAGGTAGAGCTGGGCTTCAACAACTGCATAGTTACACTTGAGAACTGGCTTGCTTCAGTATGAGACATGATGGTGCAGAGAGTGGTGCTTCCATATGCACTTTGGAGTGTGCTATGGACAGGCATGTTAGAAAAACCTCCAGGGCTGTCAGCTCAGGACCTCTCACCATCTCTAAATGCTGCTGGAGTAACAACAACATTCCCTAGGGTCAAGCCTTTGTATGAAGGATTTCCCTTCCAAAGCAAGGTCAGACTACATCAGCATCACCCTCCCCAAGCACAGCAGCTGAACAACATAAGCACCACTGAAGTCTCAAGGCCCTGCAGGTCCACACAGGGTTGATCCCTCGGAAATGAGAGCCAAGTCCAGCCCATCACACCAGGTGAGTTTGAGTTTACATCCCCAGCAGTCAGCAGGATTTTAGCACAACAGGGAGCAGACTCTGCCCCAGGCAGTGACTGCATCATCATCCAGCACTGCATGAGAAAGATCTGCAGGGTCTGGCTCCACAGAAATGCCTTTGGGGCACCTCTCACCATCTCTAAATGCTGCTGGAGTAACAACAACATTCCCTAGGGTCAAGCCTTTGTATGAAGGATTTCCCTTCCAAAGCAAGGTCAGACTACATCAGCATCACCCTCCCCAAGCACAGCAGCTGAACAACATAAGCACCACTGAAGTCTCAAGGCCCTGCAGGTCCACACAGGGTTGATCCCTCGGAAATGAGAGCCAAGTCCAGCCCATCACACCAGGTGAGTTTGAGTTTACATCCCCAGCAGTCAGCAGGATTTTAGCACAACAGGGAGCAGACTCTGCCCCAGGCAGTGACTGCATCATCATCCAGCACTGCATGAGAAAGATCTGCAGGGTCTGGCTCCACAGAAATGCCTTTGGGGAAGTGACTTTTCCAAGCTTCAGTTACAGTGACACACATAGGTTTTGGTTTAGGCTTTAAACCTTATTTCTTCCACTTAAAACTTCGTGAACAGATGAGTCAACCCTTCCCGCCAACCTGTGCTCCTCTGTCCCCTGCAGGTTTCCACTCGCAGGGTAGGCAGGCTGAGAGTCAGTGACATCATTTTAATTATGCTGCTGTTTGGTTATTAAGTTGCCTTTTCTAAGTCTGCAGGAGCTCTTACAATTATCTTCCTACACACTCTGCTGGAAGCACAAAAGCTTGGCTGCCATGCCCTGGTCTACCAGCCACTCCTCAGGGGAAAGCAGAGCTCTCCTTCAGCAGCCACAGCAAGGAGAAGACTCCTGCCTCATCCAGGAGCAGTGCTTCTCACACCCACACCCCACTGCAGGCTCAGGGATTGAGTGCTCTACCTCTTCTCCCATGAGGCTTGACCACAGAAAGCCAAACACTAACATTTTTGCACATTTTGGCAAAGAGCACTCAAAAAGGATAATTGTGATGATGGAAATGGTGGGTGAAGTTGCCACTAATGAGAGCTTCTGGTCTTACTTCATGAGGATGCTGGTTCTTGAAGTTTCAGCAGTCAGATCCAACTGGAAACAGGTTTGGAAAGGAGCAGACTCTTCATTACAAGGGTTCCCTCTTTCCTTCCTGCTTGCTCACAAATGAAGACTTTGGATTTCAACTTGCACAAAACATTCTGAGGATTTAAGTCTCTCCTACTCCCTTTTTTTTTTTTTAAGGTCAAGTAATTACAACCTCCTAGATCAGAATCCTCAATTTGGACCTCCAAGTGCACAGGCTATGCAAGATTGTCATGTTACCAACACCAACTGCTTCAGAAGAGGAAAAAGAGGAAAATGTCACCTCTCAGAGTGCAAACAAGTTGCCTGTCCTTAGCTTTTATTCAAGACCAGATATTTGCCTCGGCCAAGTGCTGCTACTGAAGCAGCACATCAACATTTGCTCCCAGGCTCAGACACCCCGTGCCAAGCCACAGCCCCCAGCCAGGACTGACACAATCTCTAGGTTTAAGAACACAAACACTGGCAGCTCATTGAGAAGGGATCCATTTGCTAGAATTAATATTCAGTCTTTCTGCAGCATAGGAAACATCAATTGTTTGGTGTGAAATACATTGTGTCTGGCTTGGGAGAATTTTAATGAGACGTCCCCCCTCTTTTCCTGACACTCTCAGACTCAGTAAGAGGGAAAAAAAAGCAAAACAATGTTCCAGTATCTCCCCATCAAGCCTGCATCATAATGACCCTATCAGGCTAATTAGGATGTCTCCTGTGAGCTCAGGAAGGCTTTACCCAGCAAATCCAGTCCAGTGTTCAGTATATTGCTGAAGCACAGCTAATTACTCCTGGTATAACAGGGAAGGGGAGCAGACCAGCTTCGTATGCAGCTGGGAAAAGGGCCATGCTGAATCCAGTCAGGGTTTGGCTTTACCTCTGGTCCTACTAGATCTCTTGGTACACTGAAAGCTACAGGATGGATGAAGAGACTGGTCTAGGTAGTTCTTAAAAGAACCAGTGTAAGGACCTACATGCCCTAGAAACCCCTTTATTTAACTTCAAACCCCTCTTCCCTGCATTCCAGCCACTGGATAACATGTGAGCCCCTCACAGCCCAGATCTCTACACCACTAGCCTCATTTGTCATCTTCTCTGTTCCCATGGCATTGTGTCCGAGCTCAAGCTTGCTAGGAATTGGTTAGAGCTCCAGTCAATATCCTGCTATTTTCTCATCTCCAGGTTTGGCTAAAGCACATAGCTGAAGTGCTAGTGTGCAGATGGAAGATAAGGGTGTGGTGTCAAACAAGGCTGCACTGAGCTGGCCACCTAGCTGCACATGGAGACTTGGCCCAGTTCACATCAGTGTCAGCTTATTTCTTCACAACTGTTTCCAGTCAGGCCTGGCAGGTAGACTCAGTCCCTCATTTCATAGCTGTGTGCCCTTGTTTCTGACTGCCATAGTTCTCCCAAGTCGAGAGAAGTTTCTTTAGCAGCAGTAATTCCCAACTTAAACATTTGTGAAACTTCTCAAGTTATCATCTGTGCTTGGAGAGGAAAGACTTGAAATAGTGAATGGGGGGAGGTTATAAGCTCTAAATGCAGAAGCTGGGGGGGACAGACAAGCAGCTGTGGACCAGACACCAAGTGCTCTGCTGTGTTTCCATACCATGCTCTTTTCTGTAGACCCACAGTTTAACTCACTCCTATAACAAGTTAACCAGGGAACCTGCCTTGAACAGCTGAACATGCTCTGATCCTCCAGAGGGGTGCAAGTACCACCCAGCCTCAGCACCCACGTTCAGACATATTTAATCCATTCCAGAATGGTATGGCACCATACACATTGCACACACATATCCATGAGGTCAACACTCATTGTGCCACCACAGGCACCAAGAAGTCCATGATCACACACAAGGCAACAGGCCAGTTGCACAGGCAGCCTCACACCCCTTCACTGCTTGGCCACAGGAGGAAACCCAGAGTCTGTTGTCATTCACACCACTGCCTCCACTAGAACTAATGACAGGGGATTAGAGAAGAGCCAAGCAAAACAAGTTCTGAGTCATGCCAAAAGTTTCTTCTGTGGCTGCCCAAGAATGGAGTTTGACATTTTGGGGCTCTGATTTCACCATGAAAATGAGCTGCCAAGAAGGAAAGCTGACATATTGCTGTCCTTTAGTTTCTTGAATCTAACAATTTAAAATGCTTTACAAGTATTAATGACCCAAACCTCAGACAACGGCTGGAGGCAGGAGAATAATGATGACCATTTTATCCTTGGAAAGTGTAGGCTGTCATCTCAGATAGAAATCTGCAGGACTGCTGAGAAAAGCAACTGCTTATCTTTAGTCTGTTCTTTAGCAGAGGAAAGGAAGCCAGAAAAAAAAGTAGTGATTCAAGACAAAGTTACCAGAAACACTTGTCTGCAGCATTACCAGTGACAGATAAAAGCTGCAGCACTGATGATCCTGCCAGCATCAGGGATCAGGCAGCTCAGCTGAGCCTTGGTGTATTAGAGACAGGGCATAGCCTCCATTTCTTTAATCTCCTCAAATCACTCCATTGTACTAATTCTTTAAAATGTGCTTATTCCAATAGCTGCAAAGACATCAGATATATCCCATGAGCTGGGAGAGACAACCAATGAGACTTCAGATGAGTATGAGTGTGGCTGGGTGACACGTAGCTGACTTACAGAAGAACTAGCAGAAAACAAGCTTCTGCAAACCAGTAAAAAGCTATGAGGCATTAGATGTGTCAGGAGTGCTGTTCAGGAGTGTTTAATCTCTTCTTTAAAGAGGAGCCATCAATACTAATGAACTGCAGTTGTTACAGTTCAGTGCAGAAGCCCAACTTCTAAATTCTGTATCTGAGTGTTGATGCAGTAAAGGGACTCAGTGCCACAGGAGCACTGGCTCTGTAGGAATTCTCCTACTCCTTTGCTGCTGAGTTGGATGTTACAAGCATGATGGAAGACCTCAAAGACAACACTGCCAGTTCACAAAGTTACTATCTAAGCAGCAGTCCGTATTTTGGAACATTTTCCATAAAAAAAAACTTTGAAGAAGCTTGTATCTGCACACACAATCCCCAGAACATAGTAATCCCAGGACAGAAAGCAGCAGGACACAATCCAACTACTGCAAGCTCTGGAGAAATGGGACTTACCGATAGAAACCCTTTGTTGCACCTCCTGTGGAGATAGCTAAGGGATCAGTCCCTATCAGGACAACACACCAACACTCAGTCACAAGCAGAGAATTCACATCACATTTTTTCCCCTTGCAAGAAGCTGTTGGGTGGAATCCATTGACTCATCTGCAAAGGAAGGCTTTAAGATGTGTCTACTTTGAAAGAAACAATAATCCCAAATCACAGGTGGAGAGAACCTCCCATCAACTAGGATAGGATAACTCATGAGGATACCAATCAAGTTTCAAGCAAATACCACAGTTCCTTTGCTCCTTCCTTGCCTTGATGATCTGCTAGAAAAGGGCAGTGCTGTCCCAACAGGGTTTGACTGGTAAAGCACTGCACAGAGGGAGGAATCTGGGGGTGGCACTGGTGGTGGTGAGGGGACAAGAGCTGGCAGAACAGGGCACCAGGAAACAAAACTCAGTTTCCTGCTGGTCTCACAATCAAACAAGCCTGACTCCTGAAAGAGCAAAGCTGATACATCTCAGGGCAAAAGCAGCTTCTGGAAGAGAAGAACATAAAGAACAATAGGAAAGCTACAGAAATTTTACAATAGATTTTCCTTTTAACCAAATTAAAAGATGAAGAAGGAGGAAAAAAATAAAAGGCTAAGAACAGGTTTGGTTTCATGAAATCAAAATAGGAACTTTTATGGCTTGCTTTTATTAACTCCCAAAAGGAAAATTGCTGTCTGGATGTGGGAGCCACTCAGCAACCTGTGAGATGTCTGCCTGCACTTGGACAGTGTCACACATAATGAGGACACAGCTGGCAGCAATGGCTCTGCAAGTGCCTTATATTGCCCCATCCTGCTGCTTCACATCACAGCTGATATTTCTGTCTCAATGGCAAACACCTCCAGAGGGGAAAAAAAATTAGCCTCACTTGAGTTATACCTGGCTGGGAGAAGAGACAGTGGGAATGAGTATTGATTAGCAGATGCTGTGCTACTTTTGAAACTTGTAAAATTATCTTAGGTGACATTTTTACAACACCTTCTGGCCCATGTTATGAGCATTAATAATTTCATGCTCATAACATGGAGAGGGAAGAAAGGGATTTATCTCAATTTCTACAGTTGGAGAAGCTGGTGCTTATGACAGTGGTAATAGGTTCCAGCAAGACTCAAAACCTGATTGTTCCCCTGTGATTTGCTCACCAGGAGTATTTACATCTTTGCTCTCCAGACTGCAAGAGGAAGCAGCAGCCTCTCCCCACACAGGAAAGCCACAGATGCACACACACCTTCCAGATTGAGATGAGCTGATGGCACTTCAGAGGCCTTACCCTCATTAATAACATAAGGTAAAACCATCTCAATAGCTTGCCATACATTTCTTTCCTCCTTTTCACTCCTGGCCTGATTTGCCCTCTTGGGCTTCTACTAAGGGGTTCCTTTAAGGTTCCCAGGAAAGATTTTCATCAGCCTCCAAGGCCAGGACAAGTGTGTCAACTGGACAAAGTTGGTCAGTTTTCATCAAATAACTAGAAACAGGACATCTGGAATCAAAAAGATCCATGACCAAGGGAAGAGACAGATGCAAGGAAGCCTTAAGAACTTGGCAAAGGGACTAGTCAGCACCATTCATGCCACTCTGGGAGAGGAAGTGGTCAAGAGAAACCAGCAGCACCGTAAGTGGCTTCTTCTAAGCTCCTGAAGGAGCAATGGGCACTGGAGACTCAGTGAGCCAGGCAATTTCTGCACTAAGAATAGCCAAAGGGAAACAATCTTCTTGTTCTTTTATGAAAGAAATTGTGGGTTTGGTCATTTTTAAAACAGACCACCTCAGAAGTTGGTCCTTGTTACTTTCTGCTAGGGAGGAAAGTAAAGAAGGAAAAATAATCAAAGCCAATTCCAAGTCTTTCAAGTAGACTTTGAACTTACAACTATTGAGCTAATTAAAACCAGAGGAGTTTTACCAAAATCTATTGCAGTCTTATTTGCCTTGTTAGTAGCTCTGTCAGGAGAGTTCATTTTGACTACTTAGAAGACTGCAGCTTATAATACTGCTGTTTAGATGGCACAGGGGTTTCAAGATCTCTGTTCAGCACCTCTTCAGGCTTCCCTCCTGTGGGGAACAGTCCCTGGACATGCCCATGTTGTCTTATTACCAAACTAAACAAAACCACCAAAGCACAAAGCAGCACTCAGTGTCAGCAAGGGGATGTTGGTCACATCACCATCTAACACATATTGAAAGGTCCTTCCTGAGCCTGTGAGAGCTTCTGGTCTGCATGTTTCCATCCTAATTTCCTCCCTGACAGCAAGAAGTATTTTAACTGGGCAGAATGAACCTGGTGCTCAGAGCATTGCTGCTGAGATATTCCAGAACTTGGATGACTGGACTGAGTGAAAACTTAATTTTCAACCTTTACTTAGGAAAGGTCCCTGCCTTTATACTCATCGACCTGAAAGCAATTGCCAAGCTTTGCTGGGCATGAGCCCATCCCAGCAGCATGCTGAGCAGATCTGCATCTGAAGAAGGGGCAGCAGCTTTCCCTGAGCATCCATCACAGGCTCAGCCAGCAGGGCTGGCACACACCTGGCTGTACCTCCAGGCTGGCACAGGTTTGATTCCACAATCATCTTCCAGGGTCAAATAGGGACACTTTTCCAGCAAGACTGCCCTTTCTTCTGGGGATTTATTCTTTATATTACTATAGTTCCCATCTTCAGTTCAGGCCTTAAAAGAGCATTGCTGCATGAAAATCCCAGGAATTTTCCAATCCCAAACTCATTGTGCAAAGGCACCAGCTCTTTCTGTACCTTGTTTTTGTTACTTTGGTGTGGAGGGAAGTTCTTTGTGCTATTCAGCCCTCAAATCAGCAGCACTCGAAGTAAAGCTCGTCAATAGCCCTTTTTTAATTTAAAAGCTGAATGAATTTCAGCTGATAAAATGACTTGTGCGGCATTTTTCCTGTACTGTATAATTAGTTTTAAAAGTCAACCCCTGTATTTGATTTTCCATGAAGTCAGAGACAGACTTCAGTCTGTACTTTTGTGCAGTAACAGAACCAGAACTGAGTCAATCAATATCTTTTGAATGCATTTCCCTGCAGCTGTGCTCCCACCTTTATTTACTTCCTGAAACATCCTCTGTGCATTTACTTTACTTGGAGAAGCCAAAGCCTGAAATTATTCTTCTAGGTGTGTGCCTAAGAACTATCCCTGCTGTTCAGGCACAGTTGAGTCAACACAACAGGAGGATTAAACATCAGGTTTTATTATGAGCACGACTGTGCACACACGGGCCTGTTGCACAGTGTGTAACAAGCCAGCAATATGTGCTGAGCTGCTGTAAATGCAGTGATTATTTATATAGTCACAGATAGTGCATCCACACAGGGGAGGCAGATCTGAATAGCTACAGCACAATTATAACCCTGCCATTACACTGGATAACTTCCTAACAGACATGCTAGGCTCCCCCAGAGCACAACACAGCCTTTGAGCCAAAGATCCATGAGCCAATTTACATGGAAAATTAGGAGGTGTCAGAAGAGGCAGAACTAGACAGGTCTCAAGGATATTAATTCCTGCTCCCTTACTCTTAATCTTTCAGCATATCATTAATTTAAGATTGTTGATGTTAGACTTTCGGCAATGCTGTGAAAAGGGGGAATATTTCCCCTATGCTGTGCTTATGCTGAGTGAAGACAAACCAGCTGAAGGACCAGCCTGCCTGTGCAGGGCAAAGCACTTCAAACCCAGCCAGACCAACACCCTCACTTGAGCAGCAGACAGACCCTGGTTTGCTCCCAGCTCTGCCCTGCCTTCTGGGCTCACCCCAACCCACAGCATCTCTGCTTCACAGCCTCCAACTGCCTGCAGCAGGGAAGAGATGACAAGTGACACAAAGCTATTTCCAAAGAGATGTTAACTTCAAAAGTTACCCAGCACCATCCGCTTCCTATTTTCACCTCCTCTCAAGCTCCTGGACCAGAGCTGCAGGCACCCAGGGCCACAATGGCTTTGCTCTGGAGCCCATCTCCCTCCCACCAAGCACTACAAGTTGTTAATCAGAGTTTGATCCACAGGGGTGTAGAGGACACCCAGCACCCTGCCAATCTAGTCTACCACCTATGAATTTATGATACAACCGCAAGCAATTTGCTCTGGGCCAACGAAGCAGCAGCCAGTTAATTTGCAGCTGGGTGCAGTTACATCAATAACAAAGTGGATAAGGGATAAAAACCAGTAGTGCCTGCTACGAGCAAATTAACTGTCCATTTAGGCAGAGTGGATCACAATAATGAGCTGATAGTGGTATCAGTGAGTCATTAGAGGAAAGAGACTAGAGCTCCCATTGGATGCTGTTACCAAGTTTAAGCTCTCCCCAGAAGCTAGGGCTTCACACAAAGGCAGGGCAGAAAAGGCCATTTCCATCAGGTTTAGCAAATACAGCTGGGAGATGTGGGGTTTGGCCACCCTACTTCCCACAGGGCCCTCCAGCCCACAGCCTGGCCCTGCCCATCAGCACACAGCAGCTTCTGCACATTTCTTGGTTTGAACCTGCCACCTGGGATTTGTTTTCCTCCTCTTTTCCCCAGACAGCAAAGGCTGGAAGCCCAGAGGATCATTACTTCTTTCCTACTGGGTGTATGACACAGCAACTCCCATCCTGGATCTCCAGGTCTGGCCATTTAGGCTTGATTGCAATACAAATACCTGTGGTGCTCTAGTTAATGCCTGCAGTGCTGCAGCCCCCAGCAACTGAGGAACATCAGGCAGGCTTGACACCATTTATAACCCAACACTGGCAGTATCCTTCCCCCTCCAAAGCTCTCCCTCACAGCACAGGAAGCCAGTCATTCAGGGCCTTCAAGAATAGATGGCAGCAAGCTCAGCTCTCCAAATATGAGGGTGCCTGTGAGGTTTCTCCCACCCACTTGCTGCCCTTTAATAATGAGTTTTGGGTTATCCTTGACTATTGGTGCTTGGTGCGACAGGATTCTAACCCTCTGGCATTTTGACTGCTATAACAGGGTCAGCATCAGTGGAAAATGCACTGGGTGTGACAAATCTCTCCTCTGGGATCACATGAAGTCTCCTCCACCTCAAGAGGGAAGCTGCCTATTGAAGGCAAGGGCAGCAGCAGTTAAAAATCAAACCAGACAACTAGACCAGGAGTACAACTACATTGCCACACACACTGCTGCTGTAGGTAGTGCTGCTCCTTGTGCCTTCATGCTGAATTCACACCCTGCCTTGTTAATAAGGCCTTTTGAGACAGGCCATGAAATTACATAGAACTGAATTAAAACCCAAGACTAAATACCACATTGGAGGCACCCTTCTTCCTCCCAGGAGCCTGAGCGTATTTTAACTCAAAGCTAAGAGGACTGGCGAGGGGAAAGTGGTGTATTTCTCCATTATCTTTTCCCCACTTCTTATATGAAACACCAAGCAACAGCTCCAGGAACTCATTTCTCATGAGTTGAAGTAGTGGAGAAGAAGCAACCATGCAAGACTGCTGCAGACCAATGGAGGAGAAAGACCTCAGCAGCCATTTCAGTCTTCCAGCTGAAATAAAGACCCCTCCTCTCAGCAGACACCCCAAACCCTGGACTACAGGCTGTCAAACCAGCTGCCTCTGCAGCAAGGCTCTTTCTCCTCCCAAATCTCTACTTCTACCTGCAGTTTTTCAAGAGTTTAGATTAATTTAGTGCCACAATTAAGGCTCAACTATTAGTGTTCTTTATCCTGAAAGGCTGCAAAACCAGGAAATCCTTCATATCTGAGCAGGGCCAAATCATTCTACATTGAAGTTAGGGCACCAGAGCTGAGTTTGTGCAATTAACAGCAAAGGATTAATTAGCACACACTGAACCCAACCCAGGCCAGTTCCTAGTTTGCAGCTACACAAGAAAGAAGCTGGACATCCTCCTGCAGCAAGCACCTGCTGAGACCTTGGTGGAAAGACACCCTTGACCCCACCTGGTTTAAAGTTGAGGACTCAGTTGGGTTCTCTCCCCTGCTCCAAAAGAACCCATGACTCAGTTGTGAATCACCAGCCAGCCTCCTCATCTCATCCACCCAGTACCAACCCTGCACATGAACAATTAGATCTGTTGTCATGCTAAGCAGCTTGCTGGGCCCCTGCGGACCCGACAACTCCTCCTTTCACCGTCTGGGTTGCAGGGGCAGAGATATTTTTAGTGCAGTCAGTGTCTTTTAAACAGGACATGGAAGCAGCGCTTTTCTGGCTGATGGAGCAGCAGTAGCTGCAGAGCTGTGCCAGAGGCAGGGAGCAGGAGTGCCCAGACAGATAAATCAGGCAGAGCAGGGAGGCTTGAGGGAGTCTGAGGTGTCATCAGAGCAGTGCACAACTCGAGATGCCCTTTGCAGCCCAGGTCAGCGTGCTACACCCTCCAGAAGGGGCCCTGCTCTGGCTGCAGGCTGAGGGACAGCTGCCCACAACGGTGCAGTTTACTCGTTTGGATAAACCTGGAGACTGTCACCTCTGCCCATGGACAGTTAAAGGAGCAAAAAAACCCAGAACAGATACTTCAGACAAGGAAAAAGCTTTTCCCAACAGCTGTGCAGGCAGACAGCAGCTCTGCCTCCATGGAGTAGTGACCCTCCAGCACGAGCACATCAACCCACAGGTGATGCAGGACAGGTTTTTTCAGCTCCTCATCATCCCAGCACTGTGGTGGACAAGTATTTCCCAAACTGGTAGGCAAAATTATCCATTTTTCCAAGCATGCTATGGGCTGCAGGCACTGGCACAATGAAGGATTGCCAGCACTGGGTCACACTATCCTTTACCCTGTAAGGTAAACTACATCCTACAGAAGTAGCACTGCTTCACTTGGATGGGGATGAAAGGTCTCATCAAAAGCAAAACCAAAGCACAGACTCCCAAGAGTATAAGAAATAATTCACTATGTTGCTCTCGAGGAAGTGATATTAACTAAGCCCTGTCACTCACACATGAAACAATTTCTGCTTTCTAGGTTGTTCAAGAGCAGTTTTGTGAGCAGGTGACATTTGAGATGGGGTATGTTTTAGTTCTTTTTGCTAAGTGCAAGATAACATTTGATTTCTAAGATAAAAACTTTATTTCAAAAAGATAGGAGTTTCCAGAGTTAATTACTCACAAGCTTTTCTGACAGCAAATTAAGCTGGTGACTGTGCAAGACAGAAAACAATTCCCTTGTATGATACAGGGACAAGACATTCAAGGATCTGCTCAGCTTTAGGGACCCTTCAGAAGGCAGCAGAGCACCTCAAACCCTTGAGCAGCTCAACAACTCTGCAAATCAGGAAACCTACATTTTAAGGATCACTTAATGGGCTGCAGTAGCTAGATATCTTGTTCACATTCATCCTGGTAGGACTTACTCCATTCTATGTTTGGAGGGAAAAAAAGATCAGCCTCCATGTGCTCCCTGACAAAGAAAGTTCCCCAAACCTTGTTCCACCACTGGTGCTGGGAGCCTGGCTTAGGCTCTGCAGGAGGTTCCTTGCCCCCCAGGAGTCATGTTCCCACCACAGACCAGAAGCTTGAGCTCATCCTGCATCAGTTGTTGCAACTCACCCAACTGAGGACAGCCCCATTCCACACAGACACACATTCAGTGTGGGAAGCTGGACAAGGTCTTTTTTTTTGTCTGGAATTAAAAGTGTTCATCTAGCAAAGTTACAGACAGGGTTGATGATTTCCCAGCCTAAGACAAGCTTAAGAGAAGGGATTGGCTGGAATAAGGCCAGAGACTGGGAGAGATGCCACTGCCATCTTCTTCTCCCAGAGGTCCAAGAGGCCAAGGGTTCCCCAATTTCCCATGCCTGTGGGAGAGCAGCAGGTGCCCAGGTTTGGACCCTGGCATCTCTAGAGGTGCCAGGGCTCTCTGTGCACACACAGCCAGGAAAAGGGTCAGTGCACAGACCCATAGCCCAGCACCATCCCTGAGCACAGGCTGAAAGAAACACTGCAACACTGGCTGAGCTGCTCGAGCCACACAGTAGTTTTGAACTCTTCAAAAAAATATAATCAACAAATGTCTTTGATCATGTTTGCTGGGGGCCAGAGCAGCAGAGGTACATCATTAGAACTGATCTGATCCATCTGCCCTGCAAAATTCATCTGATTCTCTTTTAAAGAGGAGGCACAGGGAGAGGTGCAAGACAAAAGAAAGAGGGATGGTTCCCTCCTATTGTCCCTGCTCAGCACCAAGGCTTCAACTCCATTATAGGAGACCTTCTCATCTGCACACAGGCAAATTTCAAAGAGAACAATTTAAATGGACTGGCTTTTATTTCCAAAGAAGAGAAGAATTCCTATTTGTGCTCAGGATTGCAATTTTCTCCCCATGCTGCAGAGGATAAGAACAAATGAGCAGGGAATGAAAAGGATTAATGAATGAATGAGTGGGACCTGGGCTCCCAGCTGCAGGAGGAAAGGGGGAAACCAGACATAATGCAAGAAACTGCCAGAGTGAGTTAACCCATGTGGTCAGTGTTTAGCATTACAGACACCAAGGACTCCCAGGGACCCCCTCCTCAAATGGAAATGAATTAACAAGCAACTCTGAAAAGATTCTTTTAAAGGGAAGTCAAACAGAGAAAGGTAGGAAATATTTAGACCAACCATATATTGCATAGAGAGGGCTGGATCTGCAGAAATGCTGAACCTTTCAACTACTGATACCACTTAGTTCCCAACAGCTTTTGTCCTTCTTAAGGGACCCAAATAATGCTAGTTTCCTCCCAAAGTCTTAAAAGCTGCAGAAAACCAAAAAGGTATTTGGTATTTACTGAGGTATTTATACAAAGCATTGCTCATTTGAGGCCTGTTGACTCTGACCTGGCTGGATCAAGGATGACTAGCTCTGTGGAAGCTGCAAAACATGCAGAATTTAAGTCTTCTTTTTCCCTTATCCTCAAGCTATTTTAGGTCAGGTCCAACATCAGGGGATTAGAGGAAAAGTTTGGCATTAGGATTAGTTTTCACTGTGGTGAGTTAGCTTGTCTGATTCACATGGCAGTTGGTTCTTGGTATTGATGGCTTCCCACAAGCTGCATCACTGCACCCTTTGCTCTCAGTGCCCCAACAAAGGTCTTTGCCTTGGCTTCCCAGTGCTTCGGAACATGACAAAAGCCACATTAAAGCCATCAGCTTGAGTGGGAGAAACAAGTAACACCACCCTCTAAATCTAAAGCATCAGTTACCCATCATGCTACTATAATGCACAGCTTAATTTAAAAGCAACTTAATTTGCAGATTAATTATTACAGCCTCTAACTGGGTGAGCTTACAATAAATCACCTGGGTATGAAGATGCACAGCAATTACCTGATTGCACATTAAGCATGTGAATATTGGTTAAAAGGTGTCACCTTAATGGAGACTGATACTGGGGAACAGTTGGCTGCAGCCAGCAGAAGGTCACAGTGCAAAGCAAGACAGATGGGTAGGTGGTAAACAAGCACAAAGATCAAAATGTTTAGCACTGTTCAAACCAGCCTTCAGGACCAACGTGCAAAACTACTGCAGGCTCTTCAGGGACCAGCAAATGGCTCCAGAATAGCAGACCCAAGTATCTTCTCTAAGCCAGGATGAGCTGGAAACAGGGCTAGATTATAAGTAAATTCTCACTGTAGCAGATTTTAAGCCTTGAAGAGCAGTTTGTCACCCTCTGGCCCACGTGCAGGATGTCCGGATGACCTCTTCCCATCCACAGCACCACTGCTTTCACAACATGCTCACCTTGGCAGCCCAAGCACTTTCTGCCAGGACTGCTGGGTCAGGCAGTTCAAGAGGGAGAAGAAAAACCTCTCACCTCCCTGGAGGCAATCCCAGAATGGGATTGTGGAGGAAATGTGGGAAAGTCCTGCAGAGCTGGAAGAAGCCAGGTGATAGCAGAGCACCTCAGTCCATCAGCACTAACAACCCTTGAAGTCTCCTAGATGAGATTCAATTTGCCAGTGGAGCAAATTGGAATTTATTACCATAATCAAAGCACTAGGCACAAATGCAAACAGTGTTGGATGAAGCTGTGAACACTGCAGCATTATAAACTCATCCAGGTCTTGAGAGAAGCAGCCAAACCAGGCTGCAATCTGCATCCAGGGCCCAGAGCCAGCAAGAGATGTTGATCCTTCTGTAACTCACAGCAGCCTCATGTACCACAGACATGCTCTGCAACAAAAAGGCTGATACTGCCCATTTGTCCAGAGCAAGCCCTTAGACTGCCCAAAAGATGTTCTTGACATTGAGTGCAAGTTGCATTTGCACTCAGCCATGTTGAGCTTCCAGGGAAAACTGGGAACCCTCAGCACCCACAACAACCACCAGGATGTGACTCTGGCTGCATTGGATGCACAGAGCCAGAAGCAGCACATTTACATGGCACAGCTGCCGCATCCCACCCCAGCAAACAGGATCCTGGCACCAGCTGCAGTTGTGCAAACTGGAAGTTCCTATAGGGTTAGATCCATCCAATATCTGTTATCTATTGCCCTGATAAGCTCCTGAGATGAGGCAGACCCTGCAGACAAACAGGGGAAGCACAGACAGGCAGCAGGATCCTTCCCAGCTGCAGCCTGTTTCCCAACACACCCAAAAAAAATCCCAAAAAGGAAATATAGAAAGCCTCAGTTAATATTTATTACTCCTGATTATCTGCATTATTAGGAAATTAGCAATGGTGTTGGGAAGGCTGAGATAAACTGTTCCTCCAGCCCCCAGAGAGCCCCACAAGCCATGCCTGGAAAGACTGAAGGCAGCAGGAAGAAATTAATTCTTCACCAGGAAAGAAAAGTTCTAGGTGGAATGTAAAGATTACAAAAGTTGCTTTGCTGTTACAGAGCTTCCAGGGAAATGGGGCCAGCTACCAGACCTCCCTGGGATTTCGCAGACAGCTGCCAGGAGACATGTCGATTTGAACAGAGAAATAAATTAGGTTGGAGAACTATTAGCAATACAAGACAGGAGCTTTCCATGCTCTGTCCCTGAAGTCAATGCAAGTGCCTGTAGCACTAAATCCTTGTCAACATCTGCTTGCACAGCTGGAGCTACAGGCCCATCTCCCTGGGGGTCACAGTGACTGCCCTGGGCTCAAGCCCAGCTCTCCAGCCTGCTGCTTCAGCTCCGTCTTGCAACACTGGAGCCTTTGCCTCTTCCCCCTGCCCTGTCTCCCTGGCTCTTTAACAGTCCATGCAGTGGATGTTTTGGTTTGCAGTTTCATGTACGTTTTGACATGTAGGGTTGAGATAAGTGGTCTCACATCACCTTGCAACAGCAAAGGTGCAGGTCTGCTACACTAGCACCATTCCGTGCTGAACACATGAGGTCCCAGTCCTGCCCCTGGGCCCCCCAAACACCTCTCCTGAGCTGTCTCCATTAGCCCTTAAAGTATTTATTCTTTGGGCTGACACATCCAGTTTCTTGACTTGTTTGCCTGGGAGCTGGTTACCTTGGTGCTAGATTGCTAGTTGCCCAGAAAAAAACACAAATGCATCTTTAGTGTCCCTAAGAAAGCAAGGGCATTTCTGGAAGGTCTGGGTCTACACATTAATCCCAAGTTTTCCATCTACAGTAGAAGGGAGAGGTTTCATTAAGAACAAGTCATTCCCCAAGCAAGACCGCAGCTGACAGGAAATCAAAGTCACTTCCAGACACATACAACTTAATTAAACATGGATTCTTCCTAGAAGGCACCATCAGATTTCTGAAGCCATTGGAGGGCTGAGAGAAGAACTGATCTGCCTGCATCCCCCAGGGCTGCATTAGCAGCATTAGCATTTCCAATGCCAGAGAAAGCCACTATTTTCTTGCAAATAGAGCTAATCAAGAGCAATACTTCCGTGAAGCTTTCCCACCCCTGAGAGGTGCCATAGCCCAAAGCTGCACCATCCCATTTGCTATATACAGAGCTCAGACCTGGTGTCCCTCCAGCATTCAGGCAAGCGCAGAGGGGGCAGCATTTTAGGTGGACATTTCCATGCTCCGGGATCCTCCTTTGAAGACCTGTTGTCTCCTTGCACCTTGCACCAGGATTTCTACTTGACCCATCCACCTTTCATCTCCAGTTCATAAAAAAAAATATACAAGCTTATTTTATCAGGTGTTTACCCCAGTGCTCCATTTCTCTCTACACTACTAGACAAACCCACTGGCAGCTTTTCCATTGGCAGATGTCATATTTAAATGGAATTATGCCAGTAGCAGGGATCATGCTGTTCCTGTTCTGTAGCCATGCTTTGGAAATGGATGCAAACTTTAACATAAAATTCTGACTTTCCTCGGATCTGTCAGTACAGCTCCCTTGGCTTCAGCACAACTGAAGTGCTGGGTGCAGCTGAAAGCAGGATCTAGCACACAGCACTCTGGAGTTATCAGCACTGCATGAATAATCCAGACACCATGCCATTTGAATGCCAACAGCAGTGACAGAAGTGCAAGAACAGAGCCAAAAGTACTTTTTCTGCTCACATATGAGCACAGCCTGCTTTCCATCCACTGCCTCTGGCAAACTCAGCACTGGGGAAGACCAGGTCTGCTGCTGTTTCATCAAACACTCTGGACATCAGAGTTTGTGGAGGTGGAGGCCAAGGCTGGACCATCAGCCCACCTAACTGCACAGATGGCTTGTCACAGCCAGTGCAAAGAGGCCAGATGTTCAGGGATGAGCAGGAGTCCCAGAACTTGGACTCTTTGCTGACAAAGAAGCCCATTAATTCTCCACATATCAGGGTGGAAAACACCACTCTTCCCATCTGACCTTCACCCAACAGGAGGTGCTTGGTTTAGTCAGGATGCAAGTCAAGTCTGGCCAATTCATACCCATCCCATCAAGAGACAAAATTCCCCCCTTGGCATGGAAGTCATTAGCAGATTGCACAGTATTTCTGGCTTCAATCGGTCTGATTTTATCTTTCAGACACAGGCTCTCATTGTGCCTTTTTTTGCAAGATTAAAGCACTCTTTGCTATCTGGGAAAGTACTTGGAGTGTAATTAAGTCACATAGCCCTTGGTTTGATAAGGACTAAGCAGAGTTCTCACATTCTCTCCCTCCAAGGTGTTTCCTTCTACATGCCTTCCAAGCTTTCAATATCCTTCTAAAAACCCTGATATCAAAGCTGTAGGGGCCATTTTAACATCTTGGCCAAGAAGGAAGAGATGACCTCCCTAACCTTGCTTGTCACCCTGTTACCATTCCTCCTTCCCACCCAGTAGCAATAGGCAGGGAGACAACCTTCCCCATCCTCTACCCCCTTGGAGGCTCCTGTATTTCAACTGGTTGACAGCAGTGCTGGACACTGGTCATACCAGCTGGCTGCAGGGATCCTGTTCCAGCTCTGCACACAGAAAACAGAAGTGTTTCTGTAGCCAGGGCTACCTTTGGATGTGCAGGTATATTCAAAGAGCATAACCTTGCCTGTTCCCACCCCATATCCTGCTTGGCTAGTGGGATTGTTGCTAACCCACATCACAGATGGTTTCCAACACAGCTTGTTCCTTCCTAATGCTGTGCCCTGCATGCCAGGCAGCTTTGCTAGCAGGTATTTCAGAGGCAGCTCAGGAAGTAGCATAAATTCAATCTCATTTGAGGGATGCACCAAGGAAAAGAAAGGAGTCTCTCCAGATGCATTAAGATAGTTATACCCGGCTCAAGTTGACACTGCACAGCCATTTCTGCTGGAACAGCTTCTTGCTTAGATCTACCCATCCCTACAACTACTGACAGCCCTCAGCAACAGCTGGAGCTCCTGAAAGAAGGAAAATGAGGCTTTCAGGGGAAAGAAACATTTCTGTTCACTTCAGGAGCATTGCCCTCACCTTCCCAAGTACCTTGGTCACAGCACTGTACACAAAAATGACATACCAGCCAGCATCCAAGTTCAACCCTCACCTACCTTTCAGCTTTTAAAGCTTTACAGCTGGACAGGGAAAGATCCCTGATGCCAGTCCTCAGTGCTCCAAACTGAAACAAATGAAATAAAAGCTGTTGATTTATATGCACACTCATGGGAACTACTCAAGCCACATCTGAGGCAGAGCACAGCCTGAGTGTCTGGAGGTTCACAGCCCTGGCACTGGACTGTACTTCCAGAGGCACAACAGCACACAAGCAAGGGAGCAGCTGGCACAGGAGCCAAGAAGACACTCCAGGATCAAAGGGAGTCACAGAGGGGCCACTCCCATCATGTTCATTATTGTCCATTGCAAATACACACTGAAGTCTCTACTCTGATGAAAAGACAAGTATATAGGTACCTTTTCCTCCTATAAGACTTCCTACAGCTACACCCTTCATGCTGAAGTCTCAGCCCAGGTGTCTGAGGGAAGCTGAAGCACCTCTCACAAGATGTTTGCAGGCAGCAATAACCACTGGACAATAAGCAGTGCTCTTGCAGCTCTCAAGGAAAGGCACCTGCCAGCTGCTATTGTGAAGCCCAGCTGCCCTACAGCAGTAGCTATGAGGACAATCTACTCCCCTAAAGCAGCCAGGAGCTCCCCCAGCTGCCCCCTGCTCCCAGGCAAGCACAGGCAGCAGAGCACAGCACAGGAGTGAGCTACCAACTTATTTTGATTTTTAGCAACAACTTTATGGGGGAGAGGGAGAAAGCAGCTTAGTTACATGGAAAAGATTTATGGGACAGTCCCTGCATGTGTGGCAGGAGCTGCTGCATGCCGTCCTCATCTAGATGCCCCAGGGCTGCTGCACAGACATGGGTGGACTCCACACACCTCCCAGGTCCTCTAATGCATCTGCTGCCAGTGTGTTTTTAGGTGACTAAAAATCACCTTTGCTGGGTAAGATGAAAATTACTGTCCTTCAGACTAAGATCTTGTTGAAGAGTAAAAAGCAGGTAACAGGCTTTAGAGGCTGACCCCAGACCTACATGTGACTCACAGAAAGATAACAGCCCTTAAGTATTGAGCATTTTTCCACTTACACGGCCCTTTCAGTGCAGAAACTTCTAGAAATCTGCCATTTTAGTCCAAATAGAATCCAATCACATAACATGTACCCATTTAAGAGAAAGTTCTCAGGTTCTAAGTTTGAAAAAAAGGATTTACAGCCTTGATTCTGAAAGTTGTGTACAACTTGGAATGCAAGAGGAGATGGCATTTTTACAATTGCATTACTTTTCCACTTGGCTGGAAAATAGCCTTAAGTCAAGGTCAGTCCCATGCAAGAGTGGGAAGAAGTTAGAGTTTTAACATCTATTGAAGGGCCTCTAGGGACAGGGCTCACCCTGCAGGATCCCACAATTAGTGGAACATTTGGGATCAGAGACCCTATGGGCATTCCATCAACCTCACCAAGCCCCCAGCCTGGCTCCTAAAGCCACACATCCAGGAGCAAAGGAGCAAGCCCAAAGGGAAGAGATATTAAGAAGCATCACAGGTATTATATTTCTGCAAACCTCCTTCCAGACCTCAAAAGGTACTCAAGAGTGAGAGCTGGGCTCCCAGGAGCAGGGCAGAAACACAAGGGCTGGCAAGAAGAGAGACAAAGTAGCCAATGTGCAAAGAGGATGCTATTTGTTTGAAAACTATCCCATGAAGCCTCCCAGCACCTTCCTCCTCAGAGCAGAGCATGCCAGCCCCTCCAACCAACCCTGCCAGCTGCCCTGGGTCAGCTTTCAAGCAGCAGCCCAGTTTCCAAACAGCCCAACAATCACAACCAGCCTTACTTCCCACTCCTCTCCTTAGTGCCTGCTTTGTGCCAGCTGCTGGCTGAAGGCTCATCCCTTCCCACCCCATACAGTAACTGTGTTGGCAATTTGCTTCACACAAACAAAGAATTGTCCTTTTTAGCCTTGGACACAGAACAAATCACCATCCTCTAGTGCTGTATTTGAAGTTGTCTCAACCTGTCACCACCAAGGTGCTGTAAACAGGACTTAGTGTTCACAGTGCTGATTTATTTGTGGAGCTGTTAAAATATCTTCATTATTCTAATCTCTTGCTGTATCAACCTGAATTAAACTTAAGAGCCAGAAGAGCACATTTGTAATGCTCCAACTAACCCCTGCAAAGGCCTTCAAAATGCAAGCAGCAACACAGAAGACTCTCTAGGGTTGCTGGTGCAGACACTGAGCAGCTCCTCACCCTTCCTCAGCACCTTAATCACCAAATGCTCTGAGCTTCATCATGGTTATGGACTCAGCCTTACAATCAGTACAGCATATATTGTTCAACCTGCTAGGTTTAAAGCCTGGGGCATCCAGAACAGATAAGGAACAGCCTGAAGCTTCACAGACCAATGACACACTGCAGAACAGGCCCTTGATTTCCCAGTTCTTTGCCTTAAGCAATATTCCCTCCTTCCCAGTCTCCAGCACAAGCCAAAGACACCCTAGGAGTCCTGACTCAGTCACTTGTCTCTGACCAAAAGGCATGCCCCAACCAAGCACCTCCTTTCACAGAAATCCCAGCAACAAGCAGCAGATTTTTGAGTGCTCCTCCACACCGAAGCCCACAGAAGATATTTCAAAGTACCTGGTAAGTGCAAATACATTGCAGGAGAACTTATGAAACTTGAGCAAGGAGCACAGTCTACAGCCTTGAACTCTGAACAGTGAGGCTCCTTTTTACCCCTAGCCAGGCATCCCAGTGCAAACCTTCAGTCTCTTCAAGTGAGCCACAAGGAGGTTGCCAAGGCAAACTGGGGAAATGCGAAAAGCTTCAGCCATTCTCTCCAGATGGAAATAATTGTGGAAACCTTCCACAATCATCTCCTTTTGGGGCAAAAGGCTCTTTCCAATGCCCTGCCCAAACTCCCAGCTGTAACACATTGCAGGAACAATCACAGGCATCGCAAACATCCTGCAGCAGCAAGGAATTTGCCAAAAACTCCCAGGTGAGGCTAGAAAACAGACTGGTCCCCCACCTCCCAGACAAGCTGTAACACCTGACACCATTATCTGCTTTTCATCCAAAACCAAGTACTTTAGTGCATATTTAAGGTCTGCCAAATCCTGTTGAAATTGTTCGCCAAATGTTCCCTTATGCTCTACAGTAAGAAATTGTCTTATATGATGCTCTAGACACTCAGAGTTGAGGTATTTCCCACTAGAATATAATTAAGAATAACAATCATTAGGCAGCTGTATGCTGAACTACTACTAACCTGTGATAACAGGGCTGTTGAACAGTGATGATGTGAACACAGCTCAGAGCTGAGGAATTGTGATAGTATCTCATGTATTGCAACACACAGGAATTTAAGTACTTGCCAGTTTTAGGGAGTCTGTAACAACCTTTTCTGTTCCAAATCACACAGAGCATCTACACACAAAATCTCTTGGATTCAGGACATTCTTCATGGGTTGCAATGAAGTTGAAGTGGTCCATGTTACCCATCTCAGATACTGTTTTCCAAGAAGTACCATTTGTTGGCAAATACATAAAGCCTGAGCCACAGACAGCTGAGGCACAGCTGGTTGCTGCAGAATTACTACAGTATTTCCAAATCCCATGCCAGGAACTGGAGGAGTTGTTAACACAGGGAACAAAGCAGGTAGCTGTACCTGGCAGAGCTGCTCAGCTCAAGCACAGGGCCTGCAGTTCCCACCTGGCTGCACTCAGCACACCCCACAAAGCTAGAAAAACAATCCCAAGGCCACACTTGCTCTTGTTTTCTCAGAAAACACTGTGAGTCTGTCTACATCAAGTTCATCCAAGAGTTAGCCACAAGGAACCTGTGATTACAGGGTCTGCACGAGCACAACTTGGACACAACAGAAAAGGACTGAAAGGGCTCAAACCCGTCCCCTCACACCACAGCTCTGGTTCTACTCCTCCCTGGAGTGCCAGGATCAGCAGGAGGCAGAAACAGGCAGCTCTGTTCAGAAGAGGTAACCAACCCACATTTTCAACCCTGAGAGTCTTTTTATACTTGACCAACATTTTTTCTACCCCCAAGGAAAAGAAAAATAAGAGAAGTGGACAAAACCACCACACTTACCTGCATTGACAGCCCATCATTCCAGTACAGAGTCCTGGTACATCCAGTGTTGTGTCTCTCCAGTCAAATCAAGCCCATTTTCCCTTGGGCCAAGGGCAGCATCCCACAGGACTGAGGGGCAGCCATGGCCTTCATCATTAGTTTCCTCCGTGGCTCTTTGGCACCCAGGCAATGAGGGCTGGATCCTGCTCTGCTTCCTGGGGCCATCCTCTTCCTCCCTGGAAGCCTCCAGGCTCACAGTCCATCCTGTTTCAGGTCACAGGATACCCAGAGTAGACCATTTACTCATGAAGTGAAACATTGCCACCAGCCTTCTCCATTTTTTTTAGCTCCAAGAGGAACATCTTGCAGCTGTTCTTACAATCCTGCCACAAAGACCCACTATGGAGAGCCCAGGACAGTCTCCATCAACTCCTTTTTATGCTTCCTTCCACACAGAGTTGCTCCACTGGAGTTGCAACCAGGTCCCACCCAGAACAAAGGGAAAAACACCCCAAATTTCAAGAAAAAAACCCAACAAACTCCAACCCAAAACTACCAGAAGCACTACAATCACAGCTTCAAGGCAGCTGCACAAAAACTTAATATCAAGAACCTTAACTAAATCTCAGAAAAATATATGAAGAAACTCACCTCACCCTCATTTTGTAAGTGAGGAAAAGAAAGTGCAGCTGCCCAAGACCACCCACACCCAGCTGATAAGACTCAGCTCATTAGGGCTGATTAAGAGGCTTCAGCTGGGGAGAGCTGTGAGTCCCACTAGGGACAAGGCTCTGCTGGTGCCCCTGTGAGGAATGGGACCCCCACCCTTACCCCATGACAGCTAAAATCCCAGTATTGAATAGAAATATGGGCAGAGATTAGTCCTGACATTTCTGGGTCTTGTAATCACAGTGGGTGACAAAAGCAAATTCTGGATTGGAGCTTTTCCTGATGCACTTAAAGCACACATCTATTTTAAGGAGAGACTGAGTTAAACAAAGGGGTGACAGGCAGCAAGTTGAAAGCTACAGAACATGGTGCCCTGGGGGTTATGTTAAAACCAGGCAGTCCAGGTAGCCTCCAAAATACGTATTTTTCAGAAATCGGGGAGAAAAAGCTCTGTGACTGCAGAGCCTGCTGTCCCTTGGGCCGTCTGTGAGACTTATCTCCCCTCATGAATGGAGAGGCACCACTGACCAAAATCGCTTCACCCCCTTGCAGGACAAAGGCTCAGTTTAGAAGGAGGAAATAATCAGGCAGGAAACGACAATTAAACCGTTCAGCGGGAAACGGAGGGGAATGTTTTTCGCATTCGTCTGCCTGTGCTGGCACCTCGTCAGAGGCCTCTTCTTGGGAAACCGCAGCGGGAACCTGGGACTCCGGCGGGGGGAAAAGCTGTATTTTTCCTACTTGAGGCTCAGCGGCTCCTGCGAGCTGTCCCTGAAGCAACAGGAGACGGGGCTTGAGGTGAAACTCGATTTGGTGCGTTTCCCCATCAGGTGCGTTCAGGCCTCCCCAGGCAGCAGACCCAGCCGTGTCTGCAGCCGAGGCCGCCATCAGGGAGGCTGGTCGTGTTTCAGCCACTGGGTGGGTGGGG
>NW_009954140.1:377754-378649 GCF_000747805.2 Chaetura pelagica | reverse complement strand
CCGCGGCGCCCATCAGGGAGGCGGCTCGTGTTCCAGCCACTGGATGGATGGGGCTCCACACGTCCCGATGGCACCACGACGGGCACTGCTGGAACCCTGGGCTGGGAGAAACAGGGAGAGCTCCTCAGGGTAAAGGATTCCTTCCCCTGCCTCTGCCCCGTGGGCTGTGGCACAGGCCTGAGAGGGCCGCGGGGCTCTGTGAGGAGGGATGGGGCTGCCCTGCCCTGTGCTGGGCATTCCAGCCCGTCCTGGGCAGCTCCAGCTCCAGGGCAGAGCCTGTCACTGGGGATGGTGGCACCTCTGAGGAAATGTACTTAAGAGGCAAAATGGTGCCTGACAGTGAGGGGAGAATGGAGACCGTGAGAGAGGTGGCCCCACGAGTGCAGTCAGGGAGGGAGGAGCAGGTGTTTGAGGCAGATTTGGACTTGTATTAATCGGCACTACATTAATTTTCTCCTAGTTGAGTCTGTTGTGCCCTGACAATCCGTGAGCGACCTCCCTGTTCCTATCTCAACCCATGAGATTTTTTCACCTTATTTTCTCCCCAGTTCTGCCGAGGAGCAGTGAGGGCAGCCAGGGCCAGCCCAGCCCAGCTCGCTCGGGACACAGCCCTGGCACACTCCTTGGGGTCACGTTGGAAGGGACCCCAAGGATCACCTGGCCCAACCTTTGCTGTCACACACTGCACTGCTGGGCCCTGCTTGGTGCGTGCGGTTCAGTGCTGTGCCCGGTGCCGGCCGGGTGGGTGACCCAGTGTGTGTCCCGGTGTCCCAGTGTCCCGCTGTCCCGGTATCCCGGTGTCCCAGTGGGTGTCCCGGTGTCCCAGTGTCCCGGTCCCTTCCCCGCCCCCGGTGCCCGCAGCCCTCCTAGCCGCCAGGGGGCGCTCCCCTCGCGG
>NW_009954140.1:367619-377434 GCF_000747805.2 Chaetura pelagica | reverse complement strand
CCGCAGCCCCCCGGGGGCTACAGGCACTGCATCCCCGACGGCTCGGCCGAGCAGGCGGAGAAGCTGCGGCGGTGCCGGGAGGAGCAGTGGGAGCTCCTGTCCGAGGAGCGCGCGGAGCCGCTGTGAGTCCGTGGGCCGGGCGGGGGTCGGCAGGGCTGTGCTCGGTGGGGCCGGGCATCCCTTTGTCCCCGAGAGGCACCAAGTCGGGGCGTCAGAGCGCAGCTGCTGCCTGTGCTGCTGGTGGGATGAGTAGAATCCAGATGTGGGCCCTTATCTTCCACTGTTGTCACGGTGGGGTTTGTCCAAGTACGTCTGTAAAGTGTGTCTGGGCAGCAGGGGAGACCCTGGGAATGGGAGGGTGGCTGGGTAGGTTTGGGTTTCCTTTCAGACCTTACAGGTCTTGCCTTCTGTTTCCTTGAGCCAGCTGCTAAAAATGCGTGTTTGCATTCTTGCAAAGTTGCCTTCCGCTTTTTCTCAGCTATTTATTATTTCCTATGAGACCGTGTGGGTAGGATACAGGGATTTGAGAGTCTTGGCAGCATCTGAACAATGGTATGATATATCATGGCCACACATCTCCCCCAGGCTGCTATAGCTTGTGGACAGATTTCTGTGGTGCTGACTGAAGACACAATTAACTGGTTGGTGGTGAGAAAACCTTCAGCTGGTACTGCTAGGTCCAGAAGATAGTGTCTTTCTAAGGCCTCACCATGTACACATGCCACCTGAAAGTTTGCTGCCTTTTGATACCTTTCCAAGCTTGTTGTGTTGCTACAATAGGAGTTTATTGTACAGTGTGTTAATAATAGCAAACTAACCTTTAACCTTCTCAGGAGGAATCTGGTGAAAGCTGAGTGGAAGCCAGGACAGGGCATTGCAGAGCTGCAGTCCCCTGCGGTGAGTCTGCTGCAGAGTGTTCTCAGTGCCATCATCTCCCACTGGCCATTGCAGATCCCTTAATTTGCTGCATGAAGTGAGAGAGAGCCTGCCTGTCAGCAGGGAACAGCCAGACCCCATCACTGATTTGTTCTTCTGTTCCAGGGGAAGTTCTGGCACACCATGGGGTTCACAAAGCATGGCAAACAGTGCCTGCTGCCTGAGGAAACTCTGTACCTGCTGGAGTGTGTAAGTAGGGTACCCATGTGTGGGTAGGGACACTGGGTCCTTCCTGAATGACTAGTGGAGCTCTAGCAGCTTTGGTCTGAAGTCAGTGGACTTGTGTTGGTCACTGCTGCAGTTTGAGCAGCGGATAAACACTTGGTTCTCAAGGAACCTTTAGCCTGTTAGCTGCTGGAGCTGTTGTTCTCCAGGCCATGGGTTTATATCTTGGACTCCAAAGCAGCCTCTGTGTCATTGACAGTGCATGTTAATTGCATCAGTGGCCAGTAACTCCAGCTGGTACCATATTTAACCCACTCCTGCATCAAATCTGACAGTAGAGATTAGGAAAGTGTATCTAGTAAGTCAGCTCTTATCAGAACAAGAAAAGCATGAGGAGCATGTTACAAAGTTTTCCATGGAGATCTCTGTCCACTTTCTTGATTGAGGAGCAATGCAACACAATTATATGAGGTTTTTTTCCCCTGAGCAAACCTCGATCAGATTATGGGCATCTGATGCCATCCCTTAAGTCCTAACTGCAAATGTAGAGCTTTTTTACCTCTGAGAATTTGATAAACAATACATTGTAAACAAATTGATGAAAAAAAACAACAACTGAGTCAGTTGCTGAGTACAAAATCTCTCTCTGGAAGCAGAAAATACCAATTAGATCCCTTCAGCCCATCCCGTGGGAGAGGTGTGGTTCCTAGTGTTTTGTTTTATTTGTGAGTAAACATGTTAAAAAAAAAAGGGGAGGGGGGGGAACCAATTAGATCCCTTCAGCCCATCCCGTGGGGAGAGGTGTGGTTCCTAGTGTTTTGTTTTCTTTGTGAGTAAACATGTTAAAAAAAAAAAGGGGAGGGGGAGGGGGGGCAGGAAAAAGAGGCATAGACTAAAACTGCCTTCTGGAGGTTAGTTGCTATTGCCTGGGGAATCTACCCATGAGATCACTGAGGCTGCAGTAAATGCTCCTGAGGAGCCACCAACTGGTGACATCTGAGGATGCCATCAGTTCTTCTGCTGCAGCTCTCTCAGTTGTGCTGGTCCTAAATGTTTTTGTAGTTGTGCTGTATCCTGAGTCACTGAAATCATCAAAGGTAAAGAAAATGATCTCCCAAAGCAAGGATTATTTTAACAATTGGAGTGTTGTGCTCCCAGCTGCATCCTCCAAATGGATGCAGTGCTGGAGCAGGAGCTGCCATCTGTAGGTGGGACCTTAGGTGAAAACCGGGGCACAGGGGAACTGAGCATGGGAGAAGGACTGTAAGTAATCCAGATGGCACGTGGGGAGGCACTGATATAATGTAAAGGAGGATGCTGAGACTGGTGTGAGTTTGCATAGGTTTTCTTCCCTGTGATTCTCTCAACACCAAGCTTCTGCCCTGCAGGGCTATATCCAGCTGTTTTACAGAGATCTGCCCTTGTCAATCCAGGAAGCCTATGAGATTCTGCTGTCCCAGGAGGCAATGAGCCTGTCACATTACCAGGTGTGTTGGAACCTCCAGCCCCTGCAGGGAGGATGAAGGCAGAGAGCCCAGCCTCAGCCACACAACCTCTTCCAGTGGCTGAGGGCAGTTTGGGAGGGGAGTAACTTGTCAATTTTTCCCACTCACCTTCTTCCAAATGATCAGTTCCTGTTCCCCCACCTTTGCATTGGGTCTCAATCCTGGTGGTTTTCTCCTCTGCCAGTGCCATGCTGTGTTGACCCACTTGTAGCAGAACTGAAGTAAATGGTTTAGTTTTGGGGTAGTCATTTAAACTTGCTGTTTTCCTTTGCTCTAAGGTGTTCAGCCACTTGAAGCAGCTGGGTTATATTGTACTGAGATTCGACCCCAGGTAACCAGCTTTTTCTTTCCACGCTGCTTTCTCCTTTCTGAAGACCCTGAGCAGCTCTGTGCCCACTGCATGGCCCCAGTGGAACGGCAGAGAAGAGGACTTTGACCCTGCATTCCATCTCTTGGGAGGATGAAAGGCTAAAAGTGGCACTCTACCCTTCCTTGCTCCTCCCTTTTGAGGAAGTGATTGGGAACATGAAATGGGGCATGGACTGCGAGGCCATTACTGGTCCTGCTTGTGGATTTTCTGTGCCTGGAAGAAAACGTTTTTGTTGCTGGGCTCTGGGGGCTGAGCAGAAGGGTTGTTTCAGTGCCCCGCCCTGCTGTCAGCCCCTGTGTTGGTGTCTCCTTACAGCACTGTCCTGTCTCCCTACGAGAGGCAACTGAAACTGGAAAGTCACTGCCAGAGCTCTGGGAAACACCAGCGCAAACGGAGGAGGAGTTCCAGCCCCCGGTAAGGATGTGGTCCAAAGCCTTCTTGTGTCTTCTCCCAGACTCTGCAGCTTGGGAACAGCATCTTCAGCCTTTTGTGCTGTTGTGGGTGACCTGTCTGGCACAGCTCCTCTTGGCTGTCCCCAGGCAGTGCAGTGGCTTTCCTGAACTCTTTGCAGCTTGCCCTTTTTGGCACATCTGTACTTCATGCAGGGGTAATAGTGACAAACTGCCCCTGAGCCTCCCAGCTGCAGCAGGGAGGTGCCAAAATAGAAGGGTACCGAGATCAGTACAGAAGAAACATGTGGCAGATGTCTCCTCTTGCTCTTTTTTTAGGGAAAGCCTAGGCATGGTAGTGCCCATCTTGCACTTACCCAGCTTACATACTAGGACTGTACAGCAGAGAGCATGATTGGGTCCTGCTTCTTGCATAAAGCCTCTAAAAGTTGTCAAAATGCAAACAGAAGCTGACATAATTACTAATTTTGCTAGTAATTGCAACAGTTCCCAGTAGGTGGCATCATCCTTTAAGAAACAGGGAGGATGGGCTGGTTTGCAAGTCCCCTTCTGTTAACAAGTAACTCAGTGCTTGGTAAGAGGAAGTTTTAGGAATTGGAAGATAAAATTGCAGGCTTAAGGATTGCCCCATCTTCTGGGAGGCAAGGACTGAATCTTATACCAGTAAGTGGTGCTGGCAGGAAGGTTTCTGCTTGGCCTGTGCTGGTTTGGCTGAAGTCCATTGTGTTTAGGTCAGTTTATGGGGTGTGTGGAGGTTGGATGGCAGGTTGGGAACATGTCTATACAAATCGAGGCTTGGATTCTCCTGAGTGTTGAAGTGAAAACTCATGCAGGACTGCTGAGAAGTTTAATCTGCCTTTGGTGTTCATTGTTTGTTTTGGGCCTTCTTTTTTCCCTTCTCATTTTGACACACAAACAAATGCCCTCCTTCCAGCCAAGAGGTTGTGGTCAAGTGCTTGCAGACCTGTCTGGGGGTTCCTGCCACTCTTGCTGTTCTTCCTTCAGGCTTGGCAGACTGCATTCATCCTTTTAGCAGGGAGGAGACAGCATTCAAAGGGAATAAAGTCCCATCACACACTCTCCCTCTCTTTTATGCTGCTGCTTCTGTCTTTAGGTTGCATGAGAAGAAACATAAGGTACCCGAGGACATTCCAGAAGCTGAAGGGAGCTCCCAAAAATCTGGAGATGAGTGTGGAGGCTCCAGCTGCACTCCCATGGATGAAAAGCCCTTGTCAGAACAGCCAAAGGAATCAAATGCTGGCAGTGAAGAGGGGAAGTCAAACTTGGTTCCTCTTGATACACGACAAAAGGACTCCCTGAGCCCCTCCAGGAGCCAGGCTGGAGACCACAGGGAGAGCAGCACCCGTGCACCCCGCTGGGATTTTACCACCATCATCTTGCCAAACGTGGCCCCAGACCAGCCATGCACACATCTGCCCTCACCTGACAATGGGCTCCTGCCAGAGAACGTGCCAGGGAGGGAGGTGAATGCAGCTTGTTGGTGCACACGCATCAATCAGAAACAGGAGAAACTGTCCCGGAAGGAAAGGGAGCAGCGGGAGAGGGAGAGAAGGTACAAGAGCAGCATCAACGCTGACCGGGAGGTGAGACGCTGCTCCAACTGGCAGGAGTACAAAGACCTTTTGAAGCAGAGGAGCCATAAGAGAGTTTGGAAACGACCACCACATCTCTGGGACCAAGCTGTCACACCACTCTTGAGGCCAGATGAAGCTACCTCATCAGGTAGTGTTCTGGGAACTTGATAAGGACCCCCTTCCCCCCATACCCCTCAGCTCTGCAAGGCATTGCTTGGCATGCAGCTGAAAGAGGGGTGACATGGAGAACCTGAATGTCAGTTTAGGGAATGGTACCTTGAGAAGGAAAGTCTCATTAGAAGGACTAGGCAAAGCAGGGGCAGAGGAGCCCAGCCATGGAGTGAGAAGAAAGATTGTCCTATGCCTTTCCATCTTTTTGTGTAGCCCACTCAAGTGGCAGAACAAATAGGACCTTAGGAGGTCTTCTAATCCATTCCCCATGTCCTGCTGTATTGCAGTCCTTCTTGCTGGGCTGTTAGGCATGTGAAATGGGGGCCAGCAAGATGCAAAGCAATTGCAGGGTGTTCTGGGCTGTGTGCTGGGAGGAGATGAGGAAGTTGAGGTCTTTGAAGTAGCCAGTAGTGACTGTGGTGCTGCCAGCCATTGTCAGAGGAGGAAGGCTTGTGGGTGGTGGTGGAGTGCTTGGAGTGCCCTGGGAGAGAAATAGCTGGTCTGATCCTTTCCTGTTCCTTCTCCCTCCAGCTGTGCTCCTCCAGCAGATCAGCGTGCTGCAGCCCTCCCACATCCTGGATGGAGCCTCCCGGTTAGTATCCAGACAGCCAGCTCAGAACTGTTAGGGAGTGGGGCTGTCTTGTGACTGTCCCTGCTTGTGAGGTCTGGGAGACGCTCACAGCAGCAGTTTGGGAGCTGCCTGGCATCCAGGTTGCTGAGAGAACCCAGTGCTCTGATCCATGAGCCCATTGCATCTGTAGTGAAGAGCTGGCACTTCCATGAAGTACCAGGTCCTGCAGAGCAGAGCTGGGGCATTCCAGGCCAGTTAAAACATTGGGGTTGCTCGCTTTTCCTCCTGTTCCCTCTCTGCACCCCAGCCAGGTAATCTCCCCCAGAGGTTTTGGTTGAGTTTCACCTGTGTCTCATCCCTGGAATGTGCTACCATCCCTGCTGCAGTGATTATAAAACCTTGGCTTTGGGACTTCTGGTTCTTCTCCTTCAAAGAGTCTGTGTGGTGTTTGTGTTTCCCTGTAGGGCAGAGCAGAGCAGTGCTTTGCTTCTGTATCTGTTAGTGGTGCTTCTTGCAAGGGGGACTGCAGAGGAGGGAGTGTGGCAGATGTGGGGTGGCAGCTTATATCTGGAAAGTAATTAGAACAGTTACAGAGTCAGTCCTTTGAGGGGTGAAGCCTTTCAAAGAGCCCAAACTAGGCAGGTTTCAAGAACTTTTGCTCCTGCTTTCTTCTGCTGGATCTGTACCCAGAATATTTCCCATACATGTATGAATGTGTTCTATCTTCTGTAGGCTGCAGGAGGACCCAGAGGGCATGAAGATAGACTTCAATGTATATCAAGCAGATGCTGTGGCCAAGTTTAAGAAGACAAACCCTGGGAAGCCATATGTCAGGATGTGTGTTCGGAGGTAACAAGGAGTATTATGCTGTGCCCTGAAACAGGGTGTTGTAGAAATGAAGTCCTAATGATCTGTAAATGACCCAGCATCTTGTGAGCTTTACAGTGCCTTCCTCGAGGGTGGTCCTGCTCAGATATTTGTTCTTTCAGTTCCTCCTTTGTTGGAGGCTGTGGTTGACAATTCCCTCAGCCCTTGTTCTCAGCCCACACTAATTGGTCATCTGCTTGCTGCTCGTTTCTGAGTATTATTTGAGTCAGGAATAAGAAGCCACGTCTGTATTTATGCAATGCTTGTGAGACTCCTGTAGAGCTCAGTTTTGCAGGGAGTCATAGGGATACCTAAATCCTCAGCTAGTGCAGATCCCTGTGGATTTCTGCAGAGATGTACCTCCCCAGAGCTCGGGCCTGGGGGTTTAATATTTTGATCTTTGTCAAATATAACTTCAAGATCAGTACAAACAGAGGAGAGATGTCCCCTTTCGTGCTGGATCCAGAATCTGATACTTTGTCTCTCTATTCTCCTTTGCTTTGGGAATAATGGGATCTTTCTCTCTCTGCAGCTTTGAGGAGCAGGTTCCATCCCTTCGGACCTTGAAGCAGGTTACGTATTTGAGTGGGGATGTCCCAGTGGTCTTTGCACTGGTGGATCATGGAGAAATTGCCTTTTATTCGATAAAAGAATTCAAACTGCCCATTGATGTTAATCACTGAAGTTGCTGTCACTGATGGAAATTGTATGGGATAAAGGGAAGAGCTTCACTCAGGATTTGTTTTCTTGATTACGAAATATTACGGAGGGTAGAGCCTGTGATAACTGGCATGTTGGGTAGTTGACCACTTTATTTGCTGTTACAGACTTCACCCAACCAGATGGTCAGGCATAAAAGCAGTATTTACAGCAAACAAATGTGTATAGCTTAGTTGGGCATTTCTGGACTGAAATACAAGCTGCTTTGCTTTGTTCTTGAAGCCACTGGTTCTCCAGCTTTCTCATGTTGTGTACCACTAGTTTGCTTTTTCCTTGTCATCTTTGGCAGACCTGTGGACCATTAGAAAATACTTTGCTGGTGATCCTCTTGTCACATGTTAAGAACCACTGTGCTACACACCAGTCGAATGGTTGGAGAGTCATTGAGGTTAGTCAGGGACAGAATAAGCTGATCAGATCAGTGGTGGTGTCCTGAGCCTCTCTCACTCATCTGACCAACAACCATCAGATCAGATCTGATCTGAAAAAGGCACAGCTGTAACACTTGGCCACATGGAGTAGTTTCCAGGCACTTGAGAGCAGGAAACTGTGCCTTGAACACTGTCTCATCAGCCAGAGGTCACAGAAGCCCCTGAGCATTGCAGATGGCACCCCAGCCTGATGCTCTGCTGGATGTGCTGGGATACATTTTGGCCACACAGCATTATGCCATGGGAGAGTTTGGCTGCTGCTGTCAGTACACTGTACCTGACAGTCTCAGCAGGGCTGTACTGCAGCCCCTTCTGTGTCAGCCTGACATACTTTCCTGGCTGGGCCCTTTGTTAAGTGAGAGATGCCTGAGTAAAGAAAACCTGTACAATCCCTGTGAGCGTTCCAGTCCTGTAGCTGTTGTGCTCCAAACTGGGGCCATCACTGCTTTCCAGGCCATTTGGGAACCTGTGGGAGCTTTCCACCAGATATCCAGATACAAAATTTGCTTTAGCCTCTATGCAAAAGTGCTAGATGCCAGAAAGTCTGCTCAGTGGATAGAAGCATGCTGGGCACAGCTGTGTTCATTATCGGGGTTCTTCAGAACTGTAATAGCAACTGGTTTACATGCATTTTATTTGATAATTTTTGAGTTCCTGTCAGAGATGGGCAGAAGGCTAAGCAATAAAAAAGCCTTTTTCAACAGTGTGAGCTCCTCAGTGTGGTTCTTAATTCATGCAGAAATGTTAATAGGTTGTGCGGAGCGAGACCCTCTTGTGGAGGCTACTGGTGCCCCAGTAGCACCAGCTGGTGAGTGCCTACTGAAGGTCATACCACCCTGTGGCTGCATAACCCTGTGCCCATCTGTGTTTGGATGCAGCTGCTGCCCTGTGACTCAGAGCCTGGAGGAGTCCCTAGGTCTGCGTGTGGTTCTGTCCAGTTCCTGTTGGCACAGGACACCTTGCCATCTCTCTCCTGCATGGCCAGAGGTATCGTAGCCTGAGGTGCCAGAGATCTGCTGCAAGCACTGCTCCTGTTTTTGCATACAACCCTTTTATCAGATGCTGGAATTCAGCAGGGCTCTGCTGAGGCCGGGGTCTGACAGCTCCTCCCAAGTACCCTCCCCTTCCTCCTTCAGCAGAGTTTTGCTCTTGACAGTCCTCTTCAAGTCCTGGGGTTGCTGACAGCTCCAGTCTGTGCCCTCAGTGTTCTCCCAGACTGTTTTGCAGGTTTAAGACAGTGGGAAGAGAGTTTCTAAGAACAGGCGCAACTGGAAGAGCTCCACTCTGACCCACAGTCCCTACGTTTGTCCTGGAATTAGGTCAGACTCACTCCTGTTGATTTCAATCAGTCTCCTTTGCTTGTGCCAAGGTGGAATTGTATCGATGAACTCTACGAGAGCCACCCAGGGAGTTTCGCTGGGGCAGAGACTCCCTGATTCAGCACAAAACAATTAGAATTTAATAACCACTGCAGGGAAGATTGAGAAACTGGCTGCCTTGCTCAGCACCACAGTGTCTGACGGTGCCTTTACCAGGATGGGATTATGATGCAGACTGATACCACTGCTTCATTACGGCCTGCCATGCAGATTGGCTGGGTGTTGCAAGAAGGTGACAGAAACGAGCATTTCAACTGAAAAGCATAATTTCTGGAAGCTTGGCTGAACCACTGACTGTTTCTGGCCCCTTGTCAGAGGTAATTTCAAGCTTTTACGTGGATGCAGAGATGTTGGCAGACCTTGGACTGATTCCTAGCCCGGTCCCTGCAGCAGGACGGGGTGGCTGCAGCCGAGCTGTGTCGCTACCAAAACAGAAGCAGTTGTGTGTCTCTTTCCAACAACAGTTCAGCCTTTCCATCTCTTTTTTGCAGGAAGGCAGGATCCCTCCGTGCTCCGTCGCTGCCCCTCGCGGGGCAGGAGGACGAACAGAGCCGGGAGAAGGGGCCTGGCAGGGCACGGAGCCGCCTTCCCTGCCCGGTGCTCCCGTGCCCCCGGGACCGGGCGTGGGGGGGGGTGGGCTCGGCCGCCCGCCCGCTTGGCCGTGGCCGCCTTCTGATTGGCTCCGAGCGCCCCCC
>NW_009954140.1:255609-366440 GCF_000747805.2 Chaetura pelagica | reverse complement strand
TCTCGGAGCGGCCCCTCATCCTGCTGCCGCCTCCTCCTGCCGGGGGAGGTGCCCCTGCCTGCAGCCTGGCCTTGGGGGTCTCCATCTGCTGCGCCTGGCTGGGAGCAGATGTGGTTAATAAGAATTGCAGTGTCTCCTTGGGGACGCTCTTTTTTTTTTTTCTTCCTTCAAGTCACTGCCTGTATTAAATATATCATATTACTGTTGGGTTTTTTTCCTTCCCGAAGTTGCAGGAGCTCAATGGGTGAGGAAGCACATGAGCACTTAGGTTAGTAACATTAGCACTTACTTCTAAGAGCCAGCAAGCAGGTGAAACAAGTTGTTTAGCCTTTGTCTCGGGTTGCCCTGGGAACAAGCTGTTTACTGACATCTCTCCTCTAGGTGAGACTTAACCTTGGCTTTGGAGAAAGTTTTGTGGGTTTGTATGTAGTGTTGTTAACGATGTAGAGCAGTTGAAGTGGACTCCTGGGTCTGTGTTTCTGTGGTGTGGTGGCACAAAGCTTTGCACTCGTGAGGATCGTGGCAAGACTGGAGGTGGTAAAAGCTGTTGGAGAAGTTCATGGAGACAGTAGGAGTTGTCCGTTGTAATGTGTTACTTGGTGGGGAATGCTGTTCTTTGTACTCATCTTAAAGCACTTCAGTTAACTGGAATATCTTGCTTTACCAAGTCCCAGGTGAAGCTGTATGCCCAAAGCAGCTGCCTGGTGATTTTAGCTTTGATTCGGGAAGCTGGTGCTCCTGGCAAGCAGAATGCAAAGTGGGGGTACGTCCCAGGGCTTCTCCGTGCAGCCTGGCACGTTCCCTGTGAGGGCCCAGGGATGGGACAAGGATCATCTGTGCAAGTACTGAACAGTCCCTAATCCTGCTCAGTGCTCTTGCAGCCATTTGAGGGCCTCCATGTAGTTCATGGTATTGGAAACAAGAGTTCTCCTACAGCTTCGCAGGATGGTGCTGAGGAATTGCTTTGGTTTTGAATAAATTGCATCTTCTGTAGCTACTGACAAGGGGATTATTGGAGGAGTTGAGAGTCATATCTTCTAGTGCCTTTTTGGTACAGTAATGTGATTATTACTGGGAATCGCTTATGGAAGTGGTGTGTTTTTTTCTTGGTTGACATAGAGGCTTGAGAGATGTCAAAGAGGTTTTAAATGTGTATAATGTAACAATTAGTGTGTTAAATATAAAGAAAAGCATGTGATACTGCTATGTGATACTGATCTTTCTTTAAAACAGATTATCAAAGCAGGGGCTGGTGGTAATACAAGTTTGGTTTCTGTGCAGAAATTCTACAGAAGCTGCAGCTCTCATCTAAAAGCTTCTAGCTAGATCTTTTTTATGTTACTTTAAGAAGCAAATGCTTTCATGGTTTACTCCACTGGCCCACTATGTGTGGTGTAAAATGTTCCAAAGTTGCAAGCCACTCTTCCATTTGAGTTCTGCAGCATGTGCAATAATGTTGTTCAGTGCAAAGACTTTGTTCTGCTGTAGCGTTTTGAAACTTCATGTTGTCATGCTCCCATGACAAGGAGAACACAATAGAAGTCATAATGACACACAAGGTTTGCACAATTAGTAAATTCATTGCAAGTGGGCGGTCCCTGGTAACTCCATGCACAAAGCTGTGAAAGTACTTATCTGATTTATGTGATTGGTTCTCAATTATTTTCCAGGAGTTCCTGGCAAATCTATCTCTGGTCTTTATTTAGAGAGTGGCCACCTGCACATCGTGTTGACACACAGTCTGTTCAGTTTCATTTGACTGACTGTCTCTACAGGTTCACAAAAATATATCATTTTTACATCAGGGTCTTTTGGTGTAGCTCTCTGCCAGTGCCTGGCTACTGTGTGCAGGTGCATCTCAATACTCTCCTGTTTATAAAACTACAGGTGCTGGGGGACTTGGAGTTGATCAGCATTAAACTAGGAGATTAATGTTGTTAGAGCATCTTGCCAGGGAAGCCTTATCCCAGGGAAAGGGGGTGATGCCTTACACTTCCAGTCTTCCAGTGTGCTGCATCTGTTCCTTCCTTCTTGAGTATCTGTCATGGTAGTATGTTACAGCTGAGGCTGGTTGTAGAGATGAACTTTACAGTCATAGCCCAGTTAAAGAATAGCTAGGGGTTGTTTCACTGATTTCAAGCTAAAAGTGTTCTGGAGCTTGTGATTTCACAGTGAGTCTGAGTCTGTTGGCTTCTCTAATTGATCAACTTGATAAGGCTAGTGTTTAAATGATGCTTTGATAATGTTTGTTGTTAGATCGTTTGTGCAAAGAAATAACTTTTCTGTGCAGTTGATCTGGCCTCTGTTCTCTTGCTGCTGACTGTTGGTAACAGGGACAAGCCAAACTTCTGGGTGCAGGAGGAAACCAAGGCCATGGTGGTGACTGTTTGTTATAGGAACACTAACTGCTTGAAGTTCAAACAAAGCTTGTTGATAAGGCCTCTTTTATTTTAGCAGGGCTGATAAAGTTTTATCAGATGCATAGGTAGAAGTTCTCCCTTTAAGGACCTGTAAGCAGGAAGGGGTGATGAGAAAGGAATGAAAAGGAGACCTAAAGCAAGGCAAGATATTAGAGTTCTTGAGATACTTGATGGCATTTTGAACAGAAAGCTATTGGACTTCATTCTTTTGAAGACATGTTCAAGTTGAGTAAAGGTTGCCTAGGAAGCACACAGATGGTACCTTGCAGCTCTTCTATATGAGCAAAATAACTCATCATAGGTATGTTTTTGTTGTGGGATTAAGTTGGGACTGTATCCACATTTAATACTGTCTACATATAAAAAAAGTCTGCCCTGGGCTTTGTCCTCTTGAAAGACTAGATTAACTTGTGTGATTGGGATTTACAGTATTGGTACTTTTTTTGTTTTGGCTGGAAATCCCTCTTGCATGGGAGGACATAAGCAAAAATTGCAACAGATTTCTACAGAGGGTAACTTGCCTCCCAGCCCATGCCTAGTTGATGAAGAATATCCAGAGCATCTCAGCAAGCTGTGCATGGGCACCAAGGCACATTGCTGTGTGCAAAAGCAATGGCAAAATGTGGAGTTGTGATGGGATTGCTAACACACAGCAGTGAGGAACAATTAGTACTTCTCTGAGGAGGAAGCATTTGGCTTTCTATTGAATATGGGTCTTTGTGAGATGTGGCATGTGTACTTGCCATAAATCTCAACATCTAAAATGAACAGAGCTGAGTGAAGAAGCCAGAAGAAATCTGGTTTTGATGTTAACTGCTCCTTAGACTGTGCTTTGAAATAGGATCATCTTGCAACACATGCTTTTATTGCCTTTCTATATGAATAGTGAAGAACTTTTGTTTTGAGGCTGGATCTAATCAAATGAGGTGAGAAAGAGTACCTCATATTTAGCTAAGCTTTCAGCTGATGAAGTAGCAGGAGCTCAATGTACAGGGCACTCTGAGCTTTCCTGTGAGGTGTCCATGTACTGAAGATGAACAAAATTGGGATTAACTCAGCCTTAGGCTGTTGTTGTCTACAAACAGCTGACCTCAATGCATCTTAGACAGTGTTGCACATAATTTCTGGTAAAAGGCTCATCTTTGAAAGCCTGAAGAATTGCTTCCCTGGAAAATAAGCACATTAGATACATACAGACCTGGCATGGCTTCAGAGGCTACTGGAGAATTCCTCTCTGGCTACTGGTAGCCACAACTATTACCATATGGTTGTAAATGCTGACTGGCAAACAGCTGCAGAGCACATGGGATTGGTGTTTTATGTAAGACAGCAAATGTGTGTGGTAGAGACACTGCTGATATATAAATGTACAGCTGGAAGATAAGGTTATACCAATTGTGGAATCTTTGTTCTTCTAGAATTGGAAAAAGCACTTGCTTATTGTACTAAAAAGAAAATTCATCTCATTGACTTGTAAACTTTTAATAAGAATTCCACTTGAACAGCCTGAGCTACAGAGGTTGCCGTTCTTTTTGCTGTTTCTTCTTATCCTTTATTCAAAACTGCTTTTTCTCTCATCTCCTCCCCTACTGTGGCACTCATCAATTCTTTGTCAGGCATTAAAGCCTGGCACAAGTCAATGAGAGGTGATTTTGGTTGCATGCGTTTTGCTCTCTGATTGTAATGGACACGTTGGCTTGCCAGGATGACATTTTTTCAAGTGACTACTGCTTGATTCTGAGCTACTATGCTCCTTAGCCAGTTGAGCAAGTTGTTGTGGGCTGGAGTGTGAATGCTTAGATCTCTTGCATAAGCAGGTTAAAAAAACATGCTTCTAGATGTAATTAATATTTCAGGATGAAACATTGTAGCAGGTGGTTACATATAAAGTTTGTGTCTTTTTCATAGGCTACTCTTTCTTTGCTTGTGCGTTTGTCTCTGGTATCACAGCTGAGAACTCTTTTCTAAAGTGGGGAGCATAATTAGTAGAGTTTTTCTGTGGGTTTGCCTAGTTTAACAGGTTCCAGGATATTGATTGACAGTGGGAAAGGGTGCGTCTCTTGCACTTTCCTTGTCTGGCTGAGGGCAAACTGTGTTAGACATGGGTGTGATGTACTCTCTGTGCATAGCACAGCAGCTTGTCACTGCTCTGTAGCTTTTGCAGACTTAAGAGTAAATCTAGCCCTGGGTAAATATGTCCCTGTTTTAGGAATGTCTGAGGAAAGCACACTTAAGATTTGTTACAATTTTTGCAATTTCACTTGAGGTACATAAATCATTGTCTAAGGGTGTGCTTTCCAAGTGAACTACACTTCTATTCTTCATCTCTGTTTTGGAGCCCCCTGCTAGATGTGCTTCTGTGCCTGCTCTTCACCCCTGCACATGCTGGTGACATGGTGCATGAACACAGGTGCCTGTTACTACCTGCTCAGAGCCACTTTTAAGTGATTTTAAGTCACTGAGTGACTAAGGCTTGTGTTGCTGATGTGATCTTCTGGCCCTCTGAACCAGAACTGTGTTGCAGTCCTCTTAGTGAGATCTGGACAGTACTGTGTGGGTGGCTGGAGATCTTGGAGTGTAAGCAAAAGGTAAAAGGGGAGCAATGCCATGAAGAGGTGCAAGTTCTAGCTTGGGGAGTTTCTGAAGGACCTTGGCAAAATATGGCTCTGGAGCATCCTGTTAATAATAGTACTTCCTTTTTTTTGGTCCTTCACAGTCGGTAAGGCCTTGCTAGAAGCCATTTGAAAAACAATTCAGGCTCCTCAGGAATGGCTGATTTAAGTCATTATCCAAAGGCCATGGTTATTGTCAGGAGCATACAGATAGCCACTTTGTCTGCCAGCTCTGCTACTCCCATCTATAGAAATAGGCTGTGAAAACTTTCTTCCCTCCAGCCCCACAGTTGGAAGGGTCCAAGGGCCTCCATTCACTTTGAGAGTCCCTTTAAAGCTCCTGGTACCACTCTTTGCCCTTGTGACACTGGCCTTCTGCTCTGCTCCCCACCTTACTGTACGTGTGTGTACCTCTTCTGATGATGGATTACTGTAGAATATCTATACAGATTCTTTACTGCACCTCAGAGTGTGTTGTGTACAGGGTAAATTGCTGTGATTCCCTGTTCAACAAATTAAAATACTGAGTGGAGCGTCCAGTAGCTGCTTCAGGAGCAGCTGAACTGTCTGTGCAGTGGAAACTGGAACTTCTGAATGGTGACCAGAGCAGGCAGGAGCACTTCTGCCAAGGTAAGTTTCCAGGATGGGATTGGCAGAGTTTTACTTGCCACTTAGCACTTCTGCAGAGGGGAGATGTGACAGAATTCTTGAGCTGTACAGAATGTGAGGCTGTAGCCTGGTATTTCCAGTGTGATTGCTAGACTGCAAGTTGGGTCTCATTTGTCCTTTGTGGATCCTTCCAGTGCTGTGAGAGACAAGGCAGTGAGATACACTGAAAGAAATGCTTGTGTTTCTGGCTGCACGTTGAACTGCAGGTGCAAAATTTCCTTCCCCTACCCCCACCTCGAGCAGGGAGTCAGACTTGGTATTTTACAAAAGCAAGTTAATAATTAACACAGCTACCCTGCAGGCAGCTCGGTGCCCTTTCTGCTGTACCCATGGAGGGAGCTGAAAATGTGATTCTTTCTCTTTTTAGCTCAATAGCTGGAGGGTTACCTGGGGTGAAAACTAATACTGGTCAGTAGTGTCTGTGAGCTTGGAAGTTAGTGTTTAGATTGGGTTTGTCTAAACGTTTATGCAAATGCTGCAGTTTTGCTTGCCTTTCTTTGGATAAGGTCCTCTGAAGTGACTGCAAAATGGCTAAGTGTGAAAACTCTTCTAAAATCCTCTTGGCTTATGTACTGGTTTGTTTTAGCAATGTAAAAATGGTCATATGTAAGTCCTGTTCCAGAGATGCTGCTCTGTGTGGTATCAAGTTTTAGTTACTTGATAGTCATGTTGTCTCATTCTACTCTGCCTGATTTGTGTTACCTGGTAAACCAAAATAAATAACCTACTTCTGCTGGCTTCTCTTCTCAGGCTGCTCCTGTTTATATGGCTTTTTTTTGTTGTTGTTGTTAGGATTTTTGGTGCCAAGATACTACAGCAAGGAAGATGAGAAGGTTCTTAAGACCCGGACATGATCCAGTGAGAGAGAGGCTTAAACGTGATCTTTTCCAGTTTAACAAGGTATGGTGCTTTCCTTAAACTTCATGGTATGTGTGTGGAAGTCAGATCCATCCTGAGCCACTGCACAGGGTGCAGGGAAGGAAAAACTACTTGAGTGTGGGTGGAACAGTTAAATTTAGGAGAGGTGGTTTGTTCTCTTTTTCAGTTCTGTCCTTTTTTTTTCCCTGATGTGCCTGACTAGTTTTCTTCAAACTCACGAGCATGTTCTCAATTCTGGCTTTGGTTGTTAAGAAAGGGGTATTGTCCTGCTGGTGAGTGGCACTGGCTGAAAGAAGACATCTTCATAGCAGCTTTTATATACTCTTGAGTGTTTTGTAGTGTGTTCTGTAGTTTGTCCCGTTATGTGCTGTGACTGCTTAAGTTATAGGTAGTCTTTACAGTACTGCTACAAAAGCAAACATTTTTCTAAAGATACACAAAAGCCACAACTTATGATGCAGCTGAAGCCAGAGTTCTTTGTCCATTATTGTAATTTGGCTTTGTAAGTATCCCTCTCCTTTTATATGTGAATTTCAAAGTCTGTGGTAGAAATGTGGTAGCACCTACTCAGCACAATGGCCATTAATAATGAATTTGCTGTTATCTTAGTCTGAATCTGTATCTTGTTTTTTTTCCTTTCTCTCTGAAGAGGGAAAAAGCAATGGCTGTGCTACCCATCCTACACTGGGCGATTTTGCTTTTGAGCCCCAGCTGGCAACATGGTGCTTTAATCTTTGTAAATGCATACTATTAATTGCTATGCTAATGGCTGCTTCATTGGGTATCAGAAATACATTTGTAGGGTTTGTATTTGCAAGGTTTAAAAGGAATTTTGCTGAAAAGCATAATGGATAAATGAAGTCAGCTTAGGAAATAACCTCCTTGATTTGTTAAAATTCTAGTGTAGATATATACTTAAAGTGTAATTTTGGATATTTAAGCTGTATGTTTTAGTGTAATTTGGTAGTAAACCATACCATTTCCATGCATACCTCCCTCCTATTGGGGAGACAAAAGGAACTCAAGTGCTTCAGGCCCATTTTCTGCCTGTTCATGTAAGGAAATGCTAGTGCAGATACAGAAACATTTTCAGTAAATGAAGACCAGGATTGAGTTGCTTGCATTTAGTTGAATGCAATGTCAACTTCAGAAAAGATGTTCCAGGGATGGGTCAGAATTGCTTATAAGCATTTAAAATTGTATGTACCTTGGAAAAACCTTTGCTGTCTCAGGGATGTCTTCTTGAATATGCCTTTCTCTTATGAGGATGTTTGGCTAAGCTTAATGTGCCTGAGACAGACTAATTTGGAAGATGCAAAACAGGGTTGAAAGAACTAGCTTTTGCAGCAGAGGGAAACTTCCAAATACATGAGAAGTTGGCATCAGGATTTATGACTCCATTTGATTCAATCCTGAAGGGAAATATTGCATCTTGTTTCTAGGGAGGAGACTACTTCGGACACTTCCTAATGTTTTACTGTCATTAACAACTTGGTAATTAAAGACCTTGCAAAATGCATTTGCACTTTTAAGCTACAGTAGCTTTTTCTTTTCTGACAAGAATTGGAAAGGGAATGGACATTATCCCATTGCCTTGTACCAGAATCTTTTACATTACACTTTTCTTTCATAAAATTTTTGGTGGTTTGGTTTTTTTTAAGTCTAGTGTGTCCTATTCCAGTATTTCCAGACATAATGGATCATTTGAAAGCCTCTTTTGATACAGTAAACTTCTACTCACAGCTAAGTAGACTGAGAAGATGTGGGAAAGTCAGGCCTTAATTCTGATCTGTTGAAGGCTGTGGTTTCAAGCAGCCAAGAAATATAGTGCCAAGATCACCCTTGTCTAACGTGCTAGTAAAGCAAGCACATTAGTGCTGGTAAGCAGGTTTTTAAATGCTTGTTATTTGAGGTCTGTGAAACACTTCTGGTTACGAACCTGCTTGGGAAATATTTTGTGGGACTATGAAATTGCTGATCAGAGAAATTGCACGGTGTATTTGCACCTCTTTGGTGTGTGATGCTGGTAGTAGCTAAATCTGTACCTTAAAAGTGCTGGGGATACCTGCTCTCATTGTTTACACTGAACTTGAGCATGAATTCATGATGTCAAACAAGTTTCATGTCAATATGTTGGAATGTATTTGGCCATGCTGACCTAGTCATGGACTTAAATTTAAAAAGTAGCCTTAATTGGTGGTGGTGGGTTCTTTTTTGTTTGTTTACTCCCCTGAGTGTAAAAAGGTTGCAGTCTTTTTACTGTTTCCCTATTGCATTGCTGTTCCAGATAAGAGGTGGTCCAGGTGGTTTTAAAGGACTGATGGACTTTCAAACTGTTGTCAAACTTGTGTTTGTTTCAAAAAAACACCTTCTTAAATTCTGGTAGTCACTTAGCTTTGCATATCTGTTTCTCTGTATGAGTAAGAACTTCCCATACTTGTGTGTACCTGTTGCAAGTATCTGTTTTTAGCTCAGTGGATAGAATGAAGGATAAGGTATATGGACTTGGCACCCTACTACTTTAAGTTTATCCTGCTTTTGGAAGTAGTATCTGGATGCCTTTGGCTCCGTGCAAGCCCTGCAGAACAGACATGTTCAGGCTGGCATTGTCAGACTAGATAATGGGTAACTTACAGGTGAACCAGCCTGTCTTACAGCTGAATGTTACCAAACTGGGAACACTGAATTTAATTTATGGCTTTGTGTTTTTTTCCCCTCGTTTCAGTTTTCCTAGCCCTTTGCTGATGGGTGTGATGGATAGTTTACTTTAAATCTGAATTAGTGTCTATGTGAAATAGATTTAACATAGACTCATTGTTTCTTCAAAAGACACATTAACAAAGGTGCAGGGTTTGTGTTACCTGTGGTCGGGTTTGTCTCTGCTTTGTCAAAACGACCTGAGAGGAGAAGTGGAGAGAAATGAAAGGAGGAAGACAGCACTGAATTTTATCTTCACAGCTTTAGTGTGGGCTGGGAACAACTGTTAAGTTTGGCCGCATTTTTCCTGCAGTAAATACGCCTGGCATGAGGCATTTATGTTAGTTAAGGCTGCTGACATCAGGCAAACTTCTACCGAGTCTGACAAATCTGTGATCTGAGGAAAATGAAAACGAAAGCTCCTACCTTTCCTCAGAGAAACAAAGGCCCCTTTGAGGAGGGAGGGCACATTGCGGGCACTCTAGTTTCGTATTTCAGCTCTGCTGAAAGGCTCCATTGTAACCTCTCCTGCCTTCTGCCCCCTCACTCCCCCTTGCTGAGTTTACCTGCTGAGCAGGTGAAAGGATTGGCTGATGAAAGCTGCCTGAGAGAGGGAAGGAGAGGCCAGCGTAAAAGCTGACTTGATGTGATTTAACAACTGGGTGTAAATAAGCGTTAAGAAAAGATCTGGGTAATCAGGACAGTGAATGTGAGTGCCTTGTCCTGGTGGTGTCAGATACAGCCAAAAAGCTGCTGCCCTTCTTGCCTGGCTGTGGAAACGAACCACATGTCTTATGGGCATCTTGGTTGAAGATTCAAAGCTATCAGAAACCATGAGTAATTTACTGCATAAGCAGTTGTGTAACACACTGTGGTTGTTACTGATACCTGCCTCTTGTGCTTCTGCATGTGTTACTGTTTTCTACGGTAGCCTTCTATTAGTAAGGGTTCACTCCTGGATGTAGTAGTTACTGTATCTTTTGAAACGTGGCTATGGGCTAGAAGAATACTTCAGATTTTCTTTTGAAGGAAAACATGGAGGAAAGATTGCAAGATTACCCTCCTATAATTGTTACTGAATGGCACACACCTGGTTGTGCAGTTCATAGGTCTCCTACTTGAAAATTAAAGTTTTTATTGACTTGTCTAATGTGTTTACAAATTAACACATCAGGACAAAGATATAATTTGGCCAGCATTAAGGCTACTATTGAGAGCTTCCTTACAGGCAGTAGAGTATTGTGTAAGTCATGGTTTTCTATTATGAGAATTATGGCTAAAGCCTTATCTTCTAGGCTGGAAGACATCTCTGAATAAACACTGTTTCTAAGGGACGTTTCATTGAAAATGGCACCTCGTTGTGCTGATGACATGGCAGTGCAGTGACTGAAAAAGCTGCAATTAAAACTATCAGTGGAATGACACTGGTGTTTCCCTTACAAGTTCCTCACACTGTTTTGGAGAGGAGTAGAATGGTGTCTGTTGCCCACGCTACACCTGATGCAATTAAATGTCTGATTTGTTGTTAAGATAACTTGTTCCCTTGAATCTTCTTTGCAGAATTGTATACCATGGCTTCATACAGCTTTGACAATAGGAAGCCTTTCTGTCTTGTTTCAGGAGTTACCATGGCACAGAGAAATTCCTATTTGCCTGTGCTGGAATAACAAACTGCCTTGTTTCAATTCAGAGTCCATAAATAAGTTATTAATTTCATACTCTAGGAAGTTTTATATATGTAGCTAAGCAAAGGCTGGTGAGCAATAGCTTCAGGGGTGACTTAAAAAATAGTGGCTTCTCAGAATTTGTATTTAATAATACAAACAACATTTAAATTACCTTCTTAGGATATAAATAAGGCTGGAGATTAAGTTATCATAAAGGGACATAAACTCAGTGGTCTTGGAGCCAGTAGTATCTTAGTTTACTACATATAAAAGGTTAAAAATGAGTAACTAATCCTTTGCCCAGCCTTATGAGTTGGCAAGTGGAAAATTGGGAAATGTTCTAGTATTTCCAATTTCGTATCTTCTAAAATGGCTCATCTTTCCCTAATAGGACCTTAGACTGGGGTAACTGATGATTTAGAGGAAGTCTATTTTTATCATTTATGAATTGTGATTAAATGGCTAATACTGAAGCAGTCTGGCAGACTATGGAGTTAACCATATCCTCATTTGTCTGTGTCTTTGAGCAGGAACAATAAAGGGGCATTAAACCACTTTGTTGCAGCTGGGAGCACCTCAGGCTGATGGTGTGACCACAGAAATGAAACTGGCTTTATTTGATTCTCCTGCAAGGGATTAAGTTGGGAAATCACTCTACAGGAAGTAAAGTCCAGGTGTTACTTTTAGGTTGAATAAACCAGAAAGCCAATTCATGTGGTAGCTCTGTCTCAAAGACATGATGGAAATGAGGATGGGACTGAGGTGCAATAGTTTGTTTCTGTAGATGAGCAGTGCTTTGCTTCTTGGTGTGTGAGTGGTCCTCAGGCTGTTTTGTAACAAATGTCTATTCTGTTGATGACCAGCTTAGCTTGAAAGAACACATTTTCCAGAAGCTGGGACTGTGAGGATAGCCATGTTTTCCAGGAAGTAGCCCTGTTAATCTTTGGCCACACCAATCCCTCTTTATACAGCTCTATTTTGTTGAACACTCATGCATACTTGTTTTGTCTATATCATCATAATAGCTGTACATTAGCACTTCTAAAAACTTGACTGAACTATTTCATAAGTGGTTTAGTTGCATCCTGTATGGCAGAACATGGTTCCATAGTGTGCAAATGCCTGGTGTGTACAACATGCATCCACATCTTGGTGCAGTGTAAATTGGCTGCTAAGGCTCAGCAACATAGTACTCCCCATGATAGTGACTAACATCTTTTTATTACCAAATGGCATAGAATTATTCTGAGGTGGCCTAGCAGGCTCCTGCTCTTGTTAAATTCCACTGTTCCTTGTGCTACATTTGGAAAATTGACTTGGATACATTAGTTTTCCTGACTGCCCCATAGGAAAGATGCTTACTTTTCTTCATGAGCACTGATACTCAAAAGTTCTTCATAACTTTGCACCATTTCTTGATGTCAGTCAATAAGAGAAGGTCAGGAGGGCTGACCCTTGTGGAATTTGGCAGATAAAGCTGACCTTACAGTATGCAGTATTTGTGTCAGACTGTGAAATTGTGCTGAGCAGCTGGTTTACAAAAGTAAAGTTGATGTGAAGTGATGGAGTGTATTGTGCTGGCTGAGTAAGCTGTGCTTATGCAGAGTTATTTATAATCTTAACATAAAGAGCTGCTTGGGTTACAGTTTTCAGAATATTTCTCTTTCATTTCTGTTATACTTCTGCATATTCTGGCTGCAGAGCCAGGGGGTTTTGGGATAGATACACCTGTAGGTGGTTATTCAGTGAATCTAACCTGTTTGAACACTTCTCAACAAAAAAGCTGCCACAAAATGCCATATTTCAGACTGCTATGCAATATTTATCTTCTGGAGTTTTTTTTTATCTGTATACAATGCCCACGAAACATCCTGTTGATGATGATTTTTCCTTTCTCTCTGCCAGACTGTGGAACATGGATTTCCCCACCAACCCAGTGCACTGGGCTACAGCCCATTTCTGCGCCTTATGGCCATTGGAACGCGCTCAGGAGCCATCAAACTGTATCCTTTTGGACAGCTTGGGCTGGGCTTCTCTGAATTCACCACAACATGCAGCTTCAAAGATACTGTAAAAAAAAATCAGACTAAGTATAAATTTGCAAACAAGGCTTCCTGAACGCTGGAACAGTTGAAGTGGTTTGTCTGATCAGAATGGCATTCTTTTGCCAAGAGCTGAATTATAGCTCAATCAGAAGCTGAGCTGATGCAGGTATTAGACAAGGCTCTTTGCTCCTGCTGTGCCGAGGGCTAGACTAGATCTGGCCTAAGTTTAGCAATCCTTCATGTTGTAAATTTCAGGGTTGTTGTTTAAGTATTTGGTGGGACAGAATTCCTTTTTTGTGTGTGTGTTTTGTTTTTGTTTTTTGTTTGTTTAAAGCAATGCTATTTCAAAGGTTAAAACTGAAGTCAGAAATCACTTCAGCTTCCTGAGATTTTGACCATCCAAGCATCCAAAACCTAAACATTGAAGCTGGTGACTTTTTAAGCTCATGACACCCAGTCTGACTGTAGTGTCAACGTGAGGTGCTGAGGTGATTCCCATGGCACAGTACCAGCCAGGCAAGCCTTGAAACAGGCATATTGCTCAGCCCAGAAAGGAAAAGTTGGTGCTGTCTCTGCCTGCTTAATCATTCATTCCTGGTGGTGTTTGTGTTCAGAGGCTGGACTCCACATTGGGGCGGTAGCCATCTGTCTCTTGGTTACAAATTAGTTAAGCAGGATTGTACTGTCTGGGAAACCACTAAACATCCCTGAGAAAAAAAACAAAACCAGGGTCCAGGCACCTCTTCTGCATATGCTCAAAGGGTGAAATAAACATCCATGTTCTGTAGTGTGCAAAGCCTGCCACGAGAATATAAAATCCAAGTAGATTTGCATTGGTTCTTTTCAGTCCAGGCCACTAACTGTAAACCAGGGTTTCAAACTAATCTCTTTTCTGCTTGCTTGCAAGCTTCTTAGCAATTAATTGTAGCTGTGGGTCATCTTAAATACTGTAGATCCTCAACAGACTCTTCAGATATGGTGCTCCTGGTGTGGAGTTCATGGGTTTACATGAAGAAAACAATACTGTAATGCAGATTCACTTTATACCTGATCAGGTAAGTGTGTTTTCAGTACTTCTGTGACCTAGGTAGACCTCACTCAAACAGGTGATGAATTTGTTCCAGGCAACTGGGCTCCTGTTACCAAGAATATTCAAATGCTACTTGGTCAGAAATGCTTATCCCAGTGCATTTGGTGCTTTCAGTAGCACTTGTTGCTGTGGAGATGCTCAGTAAAACTTAAGAGTAGCTTTGTTTGGAACTGTCAGTCATTTATCTCAAGCAACATATTGGGAATGGTAATAAGGCCAGAATAGCTCAGGCAGTCGGCAGCAGAAGTGAGAATTTCATTTTCCTTTTGCAGCCCCTGTTCTTTCTGTAGGCCAGGGTGGTCTTTCTTCTGCAGAACAGATAGAACAGTAGCTGCTGCTGGACTGATTTAATTATTTTTCAGGAGTTCAAAACAGTACTGCTAACCTCTCCTGCTGTTAACCTTGTTGCCTTTGTGTCTCGGGCTATTGAATCTTGCTCCTGGGGATTGCTGAACAGTTATTGCCACAAACTAAAAATAGGAAAGCAGTATTTTCCAAATGTTTGGTGGCTGTCTAACCACTCTCCCTTACCTTGACTGGCAGACTGGTGTTTTGGCCACATACTTAGTTTCCTAATGCCCCCAGTATAGCATGAGTGGCCTCTCCATGAGAGGGATTTAATTCTTGAGGCGGTTTTGGATGTGTCTGCTTAAATAATGGTATAAACTGAAACTCCCACGGGGAGTGTTGCAGCAGGTGTGGCTTCAGCAGGTAAAATGCTTCAATTTGAAAATACAGCCAGCAGGGCTGGGCTCATAAAAGGACTCTGACACAACCCTCCAGAATGAGGTTGGACACGAAGAATGCAAGGAGTGTGGTGTAGTAGACTGTATCAGCCCCACCCAAAGCTGGGGTGTGTTGCAGCAAACCGTGCTGAGAGAGAAGGTGGCGAGCGAACAGCCTGCAGCTGCCTGGCTGAGCTTCACAGCATAGCCTGATCAAGAGCCTAAATCCTTGCCATCCCACTCAGTGATAACTTGTGCCTTTGTCCTATATAAAAGGGTTTTCAGCCTTTAGGCTATTCCTTGTCTCCCCCAAATCCCTTGCTGTTAGCTAAGTGTGTTGCTGCAGTGTATACCCGCTGCTATAAAGAACTGTAGCTGGCTCCTCAGGGCTGTTGTGGCAGGGAATTACAAACAGCAGCAACTTTATTGCTAGATTTACTGTGTTATATTTAATACTGAGTCTGAAAAAAAGCATGTTGTGTGGTTTCGTAGTGCCAGCTGGTGACATTGCTAGATGATAACAGCTTGCATCTCTGGAGCCTGAAGCAGCACAGTGGAGCATCTGAGCTGCGGGAGGAGCACCGCTTCACCTTGAAAGGGCCACCTGGGTAATCCATGAGAGCTTTTGAGTTAGTTTGGGCATAAGCAAGTAAGAAAATTCTGCTGTTGTCCCAGCTAGAGCTTGTCCTGTTCTTACAGATCCTCATTGCTGTGAATCCATTAAAGGGGTGTCCATGGAAACCAAGTAGAGTTGACTAGGGCCTGGGAGACCACCTTTTAAGAGTGTTTTACCACTAGAAAGAGTGACATCTTTTCTTGTTATTGTGCATCCACTTCTGTATGAACAGGAGTGTTACTTTTAAGGTTAAATAAATCTGAGCATCCCTGAAGTCCAGGTTTAAAATAGTGCTGCGGTTTTAGTTTCATTTCATCTAGCTCATCTTTGGGTGAGCTATTTTTAGCTCCTTTGGGGGACACTTAAGAGATATTTCTGTAAAAAGGCATCTGGGACTTTGTCCACACACTTGTCAAGAGTTTTTGATATAATTTATCTTAAAGCTAGTGTTTTCCTCCTTCAGAAAAATAATGCCTGGCTCAAAATACCTGCCTATAAAACAAATTACAGTTGTAAATATCTTTGAGTTGTTACTTCTCTCAGGTTCAGTAATGACAGTCTTCTTGCATGCAGTTGATGAGAGTCTCTCTGCCTCCCCAGGTCTCCACCAAGTGCCACGCAGATTACAGCTGTTCTTCCCCATTCCTCACGGGAAGTCTTGTATCTTGGCACAGAGAGTGGCAACATCTTTGTGGTGGAGCTTCCATCATTCAGGCTGCTAGAGGAGAGGACCATAACCTCTGAGGCTGTGCTGCAGTGGTGAGTGAGCAAGCAGACATTGCTGTGTAGAGGTGGAATCCCATGAGCAGGCATATCTTTTGTTAAAAGATGTCACCCTCGATTATGTTCTGGGGCCTCACTGTTGTGTTAAGCATTGTTCAGATCTGCATGACTCCTGTGAAAATAACTTTTGGTTCTGGTATGTGTTAAGTAACAGTTTCTCTCCTGGCCCACCCAGTACTGTCAGTGTGGAGGTACAGCATGTGGGTAGAGCTATACAGGAGACACTTGAAGTAAATCTGCAAACCTCATGCCCTGTTCCCTGTGTTTACTTTTGCGAAAGTTGTGCTTAGCTGGAATTGCCCATTTATTGTTTTGACCACTGGGAGAACTTCTGATGCTGCTTTGTCCAAATGAGAGTTTTGTCCCTCTGGAGATTCAAGTACTGCTGAAAACTGTCCTACTTCATGTCATTGTTGTTTCCTCCTGACATTTCTGTATTACCTTTATTCTGTAAGGGTCACAAGAGAATAGGGCAAGTGAGTCAGACTGTCTTTACACTCCTTGGATCCAATCCTGGAATTAATTATATACCTTGGGTTTTCCCTGAAGAAAATAGGCTTGAATGTATCTTCATGTGGCAGGCCCAGTGTGATGTCTTGTAAGATTTCTCTGCTGCTTGAAGGATATGTGGAAAGATTGTAGTTATTCTCTTCTGTCTCAACTTCTTGTTGCTTAGTTTCTTATTCTTAGGCCTTAACTGTTACAGTCATATTAAGTTGTATCAACTTTTCTTGGTTTTCTGCTTCTGCAGGGTACCAGAAGATTCCTGTAACAGGCGATCATGTGAATTGGTGGAAGCTCTTCGGGAGCATCCTAAGAACCCTGGCCAGATCCTGATTGGATACAGCAGGGGCTTGATTGTTCTCTGGGACCTGCAGAATAACAAAGCAACACATCATTTTCTGGGCAGCCAGGTATTAATTCAATCTGAAGTCAGGTCAGGTGGGGAGGAAGGGCTCTTTTCTTCTCAGAGCACTCTGAAGACAAATAGGTGCAGGGAGAGCCTGGCAAAGTTTGGGGTTTTTTTACTAAGAATGCATTGGTTTTGAGGAGGAGAGCAATCACTGTATGTCTTTCTCTTCAGCAATTGGAGAACCTGTATTGGCAGAGGGATGGCAGTAAATTCATTAGTTGTCACTATGATGGAAGTTATACCCAGTGGCCAGTATCCAGTGACAACAGGCAGCCTGAGCCTCTGGAGAACGTGATGCCTTATGGTCAGTAAGTGAGGTTTAATTGTTGCATATTTGTATAAACTCAAACTCATTTTGAGCTTCTGTAGGGTATTCAAGATGTGTTTTCCCTAGTGTTTCATCCTGATGGCAAAATACAGCGTTGAGTGAGCCTAGACTAAGGGATTTCAGTCCAGTTTTTTCCTTGGATTTTACTCCTTTACACTGAGTTCTGTCCTGAACGTGAAGAGCAAATATGTTGAAGGAATTTGTGCCCTTTATGAAGGGTGTTGGTGATTCAGCTCTTTGTTTTAGTTCTAGTGTCCTGTATAGCAGGGGTTGCTTGGATCTTCTGTAATTAATAGTGAGCTAAGTGTACTTTTTGTCGACCTGAGCAGTGATGAAATGATGCCTCTGATTTGCTGAAACCCATCAACTGGGGATGACCTCATCTTTCAAGCATATAGAAACTTCTAAAGCTCTATGACCTTTCCATTAGCTTCAGGAATGCCTGTGTTTTTAACAATCCTTTCTAATTAATAAGCTTCTCCAGCAGCACTTCCACTCCTTGTTTGTTAGCCATAATGGTTCAAAACTTCCCCTGAGTCCAAGCCTTGTTTTGCTGAGGAGTGCTCAGTGTGTCCCTGAAGAGTTCTTGTCTGATGTGGCTTGGTCTGGGGAGGTGGTGCCTCCTAATTCAGGTGGCTCCCTTTGACTTGGAGGCTGAGGTGACCTAGGTGAAACAGAACAAGGAACTTCATAATGTAAAGATGCACATATTCAATTATGGCAAATTACTCTGTTCTCTTAGGTCCTTTTCCTTGCAAGGCCATCTCCAAGATCTACTGGCAGACAACAAAAAATGGGTAAGTTGGTGGTGTATCCCTTCACTCTCACCTCTTTAAAGACATTTTAAGGGCTCTGTGCACAATATGTAAGAGCCCTTTAGAGTAACGTTAGAACTTTTTGTCACAGTTTAACTTGCTTCATGGCTTTGAAATTTTGCATACTCCTCACTTCAGCATACACTGCTCTGTCTTTCTCTTAAGGCTTCCTTACATAATATTCCAAGGAGGGATGCCCCGGGCTAGCTATGGTGACCGGCACAGTATCTCTGTTGTCCATGGCAGTCAGCAAACAGCCTTTGACTTCACATCACGGGTGATAGACTTCTTCATAATCTTCAGTTCAGAGCCTACTGCAGGTATGTGATGAAAGGGCATTACTAAGGAATTAGAATAGCTGTGTACGTGTGTGGAAATCTGCCTGGTATAAATAGCATTGGAAACATGAAGGAGGTCAGTTGTTTCGGGGTTTTTTGAGACTGCAACTGAGAATCAGGGAATTATTTAGGTTGGAAAAGACCCTTTAAGATCAAGTCTGACTATAAGAGATTTGCCATTTAAAAGTGAAGTGTAAACTACTGGTAGAAACAATGGGCTGGTTAAAAATACCCTGCATTCCTCTAAAAATTAAGCTACTCCATTAGTGAGAAGATTCCTGAGGCTCATGTCTGTGTAAGCTGGACACTGGACGTAACCAGGTCGTGAAATGAGTTTGCTGAATATTGCTGTTTGGAAATAGCACTTCAAAGTAGGCAATAATTAAAACCAGAATTTACTCCCACTGAGACAGTGTTTCATTTAATTACTACCTGGAATTATGACTGGGGCTCTGGGTAATAAATCAGCAAAGGGTGACATAAAATCAACGGTCACTATGGAGAGAACTTAATTTACTCACTGCTGGTGAACCTGAATGTAAGCAGTTCTAAAACTGAATAGCACTCATTCCGTGGCTTGTTCAGAGCTTGTCAGATTCTTGCTTCTGTTGAAGGGCTTTGTTGCACTTACTTCCTCAATAGCCATATTATTATTTCTTGTAATGGAATTATAAAGGTTATTCCTTGAGAACTGTTTGTCTAATGGTGTAGTTCCTGCTTCTGGTTAACTTGAAGTAACTCTGAGTATAAAATACTATTTCAAGCTCCACAAATGTGCAGTATTGGAAGCTGGGTCAGACCAAATTGCATAACTCTAGATGCTTTGTAGGGGCTTTCAGGTAAATCTTCTGTTAATGAATCTTCCCATGTTTTCTAGTTTCTGGGATGCCTAGTAGACTAGTTTCCAAACCTATTGTCTATTGTGGTGGAGGTGATGACAGCTCCCAACTACCCACCGTGCAGGTGTGAGCATTCAAATATGTAGATGCAAGTTGGCTCCCTCAGGCTTATAGTACAAAGCAGAAGACACATCCTGGGCAGGATTGTCTTGGGAAAGTGGGCACAAAGAAACAGCTACTGGATTTCTCCTGACTCTCTTCCCAGACTTTAATAGACTCAAGTCACTGAAAAACCAGTAAAGAAATAAAATGTAACTGAGGTTAAGTGCCTGGGTGTGTTTGTTACAGGTTTTACCTACACAACACTGACTTCTATAAGCATCTTGCAAATGTGGAGAATCTCTAGGTCTAAACCCTCAAGCTTAACAAAGCCATTAAACTTGAGGTATTGTTTAGCTTTTATCAATAAAGAAACTAGACCCTTGTGCTTTCCATGAAGTTGTCAGGGCCAAGATTCTAGGTGATGGAAGTATTAAAGATGAAAGTAATTAGAGGTTTTTAGGTTAGAGGTTGACTAGTTAAAGTGCAATACCTGGATATGATTAGAACTCCTTTAGTATGAAGTAAATGAATTCAACAGACTTTATATTTAAACTTCCCAAGGATTGAATTCTCTAGTTACCATGACTTCTAGTGGGCACAGACAGGAGCTGCTACAGGAAGCTGAAACCGTTGCACTTAGATGAGGAAGTTTTTTTTACAATAAAGTGAGGTTTCTGTGGTTGACAAGCTTCTTTGTGGCTGACTGCCTAAGCCTAGTGAGTCTACGTAGCTTACCTTGTTTGCCCTTAAGCACTCTTCCCTGCAATACGAAGGTATTAATTGTATACCAAAGCCACTTAATTTAATAAGCACAAAGCTTAGGCATTGCAGTATGGTCATTGCTGGTGACTTTCCACTACCCTGAATATGCTGTGGAAACAATTTTTTAAAGGCTAGCACTTCCTGTTTGCTTTTTTTTTAATTAGCAGGTGGATGAGTATACGGCAATCATGACAAATTCTAGGGTGCCTGCTACTTCAGCAACTTAACATAGATTCTTGCCTTAAGCAGCAAGCTCAGATGTGTGCCTTTACAGGGAAAAATATTGTTAAAACTATTGTTGAAACAGTATTTGGTTAATGTTGGCAGCATGAGTTGGAGTGCAGGGCTGATCTTGTATAATGTAGTGTGAGTATGGCATTGTTTATTCTGTTTAGAAGTCCTGTAGGCAGTTGCAAGTGACAGCATGTAATAAAGCAAAGTAAAACTGAATGTAGGACATTTTTTCATTAAGAAAATGATTAGCGGTGTGTTATGGCTGTGGCTAGTCAAAGGTGAAACTTGGGTGCCTAACTAGAGTGATGCCAAGTGCTAATTACTTGAAGTTAATGTTGCTGAGTGAACAGCGTTGGTATGTGCTTGCTTATAGACGTGTCTTCTTGCAAGTGTATTCCAGGTAATCAAACAACTAAAGGAGGAGGAAAGTCAGAGGTTAGCAGGGAAGGTCACTGAATAGCTGCTAATTTGCTTATGCCTCACTGTTCTATCACACCACCTCCCCTCAATGTGACACACCACAGCTATGCATTCACTTGGATTTCTGTAACTGTGTTAATTGTTTATTGGTGTGAACCAACCTGGTTTTCCTCACCAGTTGCTTGTGGCTGTCTTGCAAATGTTACTGCAATACTGTTCTTGTTGACTTTTTTTCACTTTAATTCTAGTTCCACTGAAAAAATCTGAAATTCTTGACTGTCAGGTGTCATCTGTAAGGTTACATTAACAGATGTGTTTTGTTTGTACTCTTGTCTAATATACTTAGGAATATAGATTGGCTGATGCACACAGTCTTTAGGAAAGAAAGTCCAGAGGATGTATTGCAATGTATGAGAAGCAGGGAAAATGAGAAGAAAGAGAACTGAATTGTAAAGACTTGTTAGTCCAAACACAGAAGCATTCTGCAGGACCTAAGGCATTACTGTGTATAAGCAGCTTAGCTTCAATGGACTGTGGTCCTTCCACAGTGCTAAATGGGTCACTGCTGGGGTGGATGCATGTCTGTCCACCTCATGTTTGTAATTAGCTGTAGGTGAAGTCCTTTGAGTTACGGTGAATATGAAGTTCAGTTATTTAGCCATTTACATTGTTAACAGATTTTTTGTATTCTGCAGTGGAATCTATAAAAAGTTACTCTTGACAGTCTGAGGGGTGGTGTGAAGAAACAAGATTTTGCAGTAAACTCTTGGTATCTTGAAATCCATTAATATTAGTGCCTCCAGAGGCTCAGTTAACACAGAAACACTGCCAGCAAAAATGTTTGTGTAGAGCTCTGTGATAACAATTTTCATATAAGCCTTACAGAAAGCTTGTTTCTTTTAACCTTGGATGGTCATTCCTGTCAGCCTCAATGAATTTTGTTTCTGCAGAGTTTGATGACCCTTCTGCTATGGTGGTGCTGGCAGAAGAAGAGCTAGTGGTTATAGACTTGAAAACTGCAGGCTGGCCAGCAGTCCATCCTCCATACCTGGCTTCCCTCCATTGCTCAGCCATCACGTGCTCACACCACGTCTCCAACATCCCGCTGAAACTGTGGGAGAGGATTATCAGTGCTGGGAGCAAGCAGAACATTCACTACTCAAATATGGTATGGCAGCTTTTAATGTAGATGTCTTCCCATGCTTTTAAGAGCAGCATGACTCCTCAGAGTGTGGGTGGTCTGTGCTGCCAACTGCGTGTGGAGGGATGAGTCCCAGCAGACCTTGTCCTGCCTCTTAATAGGGTCGAGAGAGGCTTTTTCCCAGAGCACTACCAATACAGAGACTTGCACTGAGGGATTAAAATGTAATATTTTTTCAGGCTCTGACAAGCTAGAAGGGAAGTCTGAGTGTTGCCAGCTGTCAGTGGTAACAAACTTCTCATTTAGAAGCCTGGAGCTTTCGGCACAGCTTCTTGAGGAAGTGTGTAGAGTATCTTCTAAAAAGCACAGCTGGTGTCAGAACAGGAACATCTAATCAAAACAAAAGCCAACAGCACGGACCATTTCACTGCCACTTGCACTGAAGTTCATGCTCTCCTGCTGACTAGCATATTCTCTGCACAACCGTCACTGCCTAGGAAGTCACAGTCTTCCCTTACTGTATTTGTAGCCCTGGCCGATTGATGGTGGCACCAATATAGCTCCAGATCCTCCGCAGAGGGACTTGCTTCTAACAGGGTATGTACTGAACTGGTAACGGTCAAGGAACCCTTTCCAGCTACTGTTCTTCATTATGAACTAACTGAGGCTTTCCTGTGGGATTAAAGTCTGCTCATCTGGTAGGGAAAAGGCTGTAACTTTACAATATAAATTCTGAAAGCTGGGCTGCTAGCTTTGCAAAGCTACTGCTCCTGAGCAAACAGGTAACCCTGCAGATAACCTATAAAGTTGGCTTATTTGTAGTTCTGATGTGTTATCCATTCTCTCCCACTCCCAAACAATGTAGAAATGGAGGCAGTAATCCAGACTGGTTCAAAGGGTAAAAGTGGAGCTTAATCTTGCAGGTTTTGAAGGGTTTTACCCCTTACCTTACACCGCTCTGAATCTCAAATAAGGAGGTTAGCTTGGACTCCTGTCTGCTTTGGTCAGCATGAACAGATCTTGCTAACCAGTGGAGGTAGCTAGCAAGAGATAGTCCCATTGCATTAAAATGTAGCATTTTCTCTTCAAAGCACTTTTGAGAATTTCTGTGGGCTGTTCAGACTTCATTCTTGATGCAGCAAGCTGTTGGAAGTCCTTACCCTTATTCTGGAAGAATGTTGCAGTTTTTCACCTGGAGAACTAAGATTAAAGCTTGATGTCTTTCTTTCCAGTAATAATATCTTTGTGAGGTCGAGTTGTTCCTTCTGTATGCAATGTTTTTTTTACTTGTCAGTGCTTTTTGGAGTAATCTTGATTTGTATGCTGGTGTCAGATCATTGAAAACAAATGGGATAAAAAAACAACCTAAACAAACTAAACCCTCCAAGAAAACCTCCCTCTTGAAGCTGTAAGTTGCCACAGCTCAGAGCCTTGTAAACAGTGTAGTTTAATGTTTGGTTGTGTGTTTTTCTCTTCTGTTTTATCATCATCTGGGTGATTGTGCTCCTGTGTGATGTTTCTATAACCCTTCCCCATACAGGCATGAAGATGGCACCGTGAGGTTTTGGGATGCATCTGGTGTCTGCTTACATCTCCTTTATAAGCTAAGCACAGTGAGAGTGTTCCTCACAGATGCTGATCCCAATGACAATATGAACACCTTGGGTGAGGATGAATGGCCTCCACTCCGCAAGGTAAGACACCTATTGCTTGTAAAGCTTTCTGAAAACTTGAGGAGTTTTGATTCTTGTCCTGGTTATTGCATCTGCAAAGACCAGCTGCTGTGTTCTCTTGCCTAGGTTGGTACCTTCGACCCTTACAGTGATGATCCTAGACTTGGGATCCAGAAGATCTACCTGTGTAAATACAGCGGATACTTGACTGTAGCTGGTACAGCGGGACAGGTATTGAAATGCAGTCACCATGAACCTTGGTTTTAGTGTAGATTGTCACAGTGCAACTTAGAGATGTGTTTAAATTGGAAGTCATAGAATCATGAATTTCTGTAGTCATAAATTGATCCAGTTGCTGAAAACATGGTTTTGGGATTCTCTGCTTTCTCTGATCTGTATTTTGGACTTTCATCTGATTGATGTTTATCAGTCCTGAGAGATGCTGTAGTTTTGCAGCTGCTGAGAAGGCAGTAAAAGCTGGAGCAAAGTTTGTTCTTTTCCTTGCAGGTACTGGTGATGGAACTGAACGATGAAGATGCAGAACATGTTGTGGACCATGCTGAAGCAGATCTCCTACAGGACCAAGAGGGCTATCGATGGAAAGGTCATGAGAAACTAAAGACTCGAGATGGACCTGTTCGATTTGAAGCTGGTTTTCAGCCATTTGTCCTTGTCCAATGTCAACCACCAGCTGTGGTTACCTCATTGGCCCTTCACTCTGAATGGAAACTTGTGGCCTTTGGTACCAGTCATGGTTTTGGCCTTTTTGACCACCAGCAGAAACGGCTGGTATTTGTCAAGTAAGTGTCTACTTTTCAGGTCTGTGTTAGTCCCCTGTTAAGGATGGCGTGGAATAGCTAACTAGAGAAGCTGTGCCTTGTTGGACTCTGTCCTTCAAAATCTTCAGGAATATAAAGATCTCATGACATTCATATGTGTCTTTTTGGACTGTTGGGAGTGATTGTGACCCAACAGAATGTGACCATGTGCTTACTATCTCTCTTTCAGATGTACGCTGCATCCCAGTGACCAGTTGGCCTTAGAAGGCCCACTGTCTCGGGTAAAATCCTTGAAGAAATCCCTCCGTCAGTCCTTCAGGCGGATCAGAAGAAGCAGAGTGTCCAGTAGGAAGCGACGAGGAGGTAGTGGAAATACCTCAGAGGTGAGGGGTCCACCTTTTTGGGGTCCTGTCTTTTTGCAGCTTGGAGCATGCGGACTCCTGAGTAGACTGCCTAGAGCACAAGGTGGTCTGCAGTTCTGCTGTGGTTTCAGTAGCTATTGCTATGAGGGCAAAAATGGGAACTTCGAATGCTGCTGTTAGGTAAAAATAGTCACATTTTTAGAGAAAATGTGTTGTCTGTTGTTGAACGTATGATGCAGAATATACCTGCTCACTGGTACAGTGGTGCTCTCCCTTTCCATTGCTGCCACTCTTACTGTGTCTGTCTCCCCCCTATGTTTCTGCCTGACTGACCAAATGTCTCCTCATCTTTGAAGGTGCAAGAAGCAAATGCCAAATTTGACCAAGAGGCACTGCAGGAAATGGAACTGGCTCCAGTCCAGCGGAAGATTGAAGCCCGGTCTGCAGAAGACTCTTTCACTGGCTTTGTGCGCACCTTATATTTTGCTGATACCTTCTTGAGAGACAGTGAGTAGAAAAAACACCTCTCCTTTCTTCCAAATGAGTGGTTTTTTTCTCCATCTGCCAAGGAATGTATTAGGATTCACTGCCAGGAAAATTCAGCACCTCCTGTGTCCTACTTTGTGCGATGCTGAAAAACTAATATAGAACCAGAGCATATGTTGTCATGCAGAATTGTTATTTAGCCATTCTGGCTGCTGGCTAATCCAAGGCAAGTCTAGTTCATCTTTGGGTGTAGTCTGTGTGTATGGTTTTCAAATATGCTGGAATGACATCTGGCCTTTTGAGTATAAGCTTTTCCTTGTCTCATTACTTTAAAGTTCACCCCTGTCCCCACCAGAGCCTTATAATTTTGGTGTGAGTGGTGGGTGGCTGTGCATCAGAGCCCAAACTAATATTATGCACAAGTTTACTTTGCTCATATGTGATATAAATACATAAAAATTGGATGCAACAATTGTAGCATCTGCTGGAACTGCAGTCTGTTCCCTTGACTCATGTGCCATTATCAAGGCTGCTGATGGACAAGTGTTGGGAAAAGAAGTGCTCAGAACCTGTAGTTTCCCTGGCAAGTCTGCCCTAATATAAAGATATTTAGTCTGTAAACAGAGGGAGGATGTATAAAGCTAATGGAAAGCAGTTCTCCAAAGATGTCACAGATGGTGCCTTGCTCATGAGCTTTCTTGTTGCTCCAGGTTCCCGCCACTGCCCATCCTTGTGGGCAGGCACCAATGGAGGTACAGTCTATGCCTTCTGTTTACGTGTTCCTCCGGCAGAGAGGAGGATGGATGAACTTGTCAGGGCAGAGCAGGGTGAGTATGCCTTGGGAATGCAAGGTCCTAATAGAGCTGAGCTATCACTCTTATAACCCAGAGCTACATGCAGAAAAGCAAGATAGTTCAATTACTGCTGTTTATCAGTGCGAGTGGAGCTGAATGTAGCAGTGTTTGAGCTAGTCAATGCTAACTGAAGGCTGAGCTCCAACATTGCTTGGGATGCCTTAGCCTCATTTCCCACTGACTTTAGAAATTTTATAATGTGTGTCAGCTGTCACTGAATTTTACCATCAGGCCTCAGTGCACATGTACCTTGTTCTGAGAGCTGGGCCTGCTATCTTTATCTAACAATGGTTACTGTTTAACAGGAACCAGTTCTGTCCAAATACCCTTTAACTACTAAATTTTCTAGGCAGCATTTCTATAGCCACATTGTATAGGTCTCCAGTTCTGAGAATGTGAGGGAGGTTCTAACACTGTTTTTTTTAGACTTCTGTTTGGTTTTTTGCTTATTTTCTTCCTTATCTTGCTTGTCTAGCCAAAGAGATTCAGCTGATGCACAGGGCTCCTGTTGTGGGCATACTTGTCTTGGATGGACGCAGCACTCCCCTCCCAGAACCTCTAGAAGTAGCACATGACCTTTCTAAGAGTCCTGATATGCAAGGCAGCCATCAGCTGCTGGTGGTATCTGAAGAGCAGTTTAAGGTGAGTTTCACCCAGAAGATACGTATAGACTGAGCATAAAATATCGTTCCACTGAGCAGTGCTCAGTGCTTTAGCATAACTCTTGAGAGAGCTTATTCTTGCCTACCTAAATAACAGCCCTGGGACAGCTTTTCTGTTTGGTGCAGTCCATAAATCAGGTGTGTGCTGACAAACTGGGAACTGAGCATAGACATTTTATTCCTATATTACATTATACTCTTTGGACAGGGTTCCTTATGCTTTTAGGAAAGAGCTTTTGTTGTGGTTAGTACAGAGGCAGGAATTGGTAAACATTTCTATGGAGCAGCTAAAAAGTGTTTCTTGTTTTGCACACTAACCAGTCAGCAGAGAAGACCTGAAGGAGCTTGCTGTAGGCTGGCCCTGGCTGTTTTTTGTGTGGAAGAGCACCCACTTAGTGTAAGCCCTGTTCTTCTTCTCTAATAATTTGCAGCCAAATATGGAGAGACTTTGAAAGATTGAGGAGAGAAATACAGTTTTCAGCCTGAGGGTTAAAACTGCTTGATGTCAGAACTGAAACAGAATCTAGTACTAACTGTGGCTGATCACTTCTGCTCCCATGAGCAAGGGGGCAGGGTGATTCAGATTACACCTGTGTGCATTCACTGTGAATGAAAACATTGTTAAAGGAGGGAGCAGCAGATGTCCTGGGGTGTGGGCACTGCCATTGTGCAGGAAAGAGGTGTAAGGGTCTGGTTTCTCCTGACAGGTGTTCACGTTACCCAAGGTTAGCTCCAAACTGAAGCTCAAGCTGACAGCATTGGAAGGCTGTAGGGTACGAAAGGTGATGGTTGCAAACTTTGGCAGCTGCAAGACTGATGATTACAGTGAAAATGACCTGGCTGTCCTGACGAACCTGGGAGACATTCAGATCATCTCGTTGCCCTTCCTCAAGTTACAGATTCGCTACCCTTGCATCCGCAAAGAGGATGTGAGCGGCATCGCGTCCTGTGTCTTCACCAAGTATGGCCAGGGTAAGGGTGTGGGTCTCCCAAATCATCCACCTTTGTTGTGTGTTTGAAATGATGGAAAAGGGGTTACAGGGCTTAGAACTGGGTTTGTGAATATATGAGCATTATGTAAATACGTCCATTATGTTTCTGGCCAGTACCAGTTGCCAACAGGTGAGTTAATTCCATTGTTCATGCATATGGTGGTTTTGGGCTAACAGGTCAGATGTGCTCCATAGGCAGCTTCTATCTGGCCACCCTTCCCTTGCCTAGAGTCTAGAGAACAGCTCTTTGAGCAGCAGACACTCTGGAAATGGCCACATTGTGCCCCTTATGTGTGCCTGTGGCTCAACACTCAAATTGCAGAACTGGGATCCAACATGCTATGCTTGCTGAAGGTGGATCACTGCTTTGCAATTCAGTTTTTACATCTTTTTGTGTTGTTTTTCATGAGTCAGCACAGGACAATAGAGTTACCTCCCAGCATAATTCTCTATTGTCCAGTCTTGAGGCTAACCAATCCTTGGGAAACTGGGGTAGTATCTTCCTCAATGATTCCTCCTCACTTAAGAGAAAATGCAAACCCTTTCTGCCAACTAGAGGATGCTTAAATCTGTGGGTGTTTTTTTTTAATCACCTCTAGTTAAGGGGCTGTGTTCTTGAGCCTAAGAATTGCTTGTCAATTCCCAATCTGTAGGTTTCTATCTGATCTCACCATCGGAGTTTGAGAGGTTTTCCCTTTCAACCAAATGGTTAGTGGAGCCCCGGTGTGTTGTGGACATGCCAGAAGTTACAAGCAACAATCATGTGCACAACAAATCTGGCATGGAGAATGCTGCAAGGAAACCCAGGTAAACTCTGTGAAAGTCTTGTACACTGGTGTTTGAGTAGTGAGATCTACTTGACTGTTTTCAACAAAGATTTGTATTTTATAGAGAATGTTGTATTTAAAAAAAAAAACAACACAAAAAAACCCCAAACACAAACCCCCAAACCAAAACAGAAAGCCCCCAAAGCCAGTGAAGTTTGTTAACAACATTCCTAGATGGATTGATGTGAGGAAATATAACCTTCTCCCTGCTTTTTTTTGTACTTGCAATACAGCTCACAGGATGAAATAATAGGGTATTGGAATTGGTGTCCTTAAGCTAGAGTCCTAAACCCTGTGCTCTGGGTGGCTTTACTTGTTCACTAATGATGTGTCTGACTGACATCTTACTTTTGCATAATTCAGGGGCTGTGTGTTACTGATGAGGTTGAACTGTTACTCAGTGTTCCTTCTCTCCTCTTGGAACATCTGCAAATAACAGTAGATCTGACACTCATGGAGATCTCATAGGAGTTTTATTCAAAAAAATTTAAAAATGTTCACTGGTTCTTGCAGGCATCTGCATCACCAACATGTGATGGAGCCCTTTCTGCATTCTTGCTCAACAAACCAAAGCATCCAAACCAAACCAAAGCATGCACTAGAGCTTCTTGTAGCTGCCAAGAGTTTACATGAATTCTCTGTGTCCCTATGCCTCAGAGTCAGTGATTGCTTTCTGCTTCCCTTCCTTTTCTAGGGGATCAGGAAAGAGTTCAGGTGACTATGGAGAAGATGGTAAGCAAAAAATTATTGTACTGTATGTAGTGTGGTGATGTGTAAACCCCAAAACATCTTTCCTATTGCTACAGTTATTTTTTTTTACCTAAGAAAGGGGAAAATAAGGAGGGATGTTAGGGAAACATTGTGACCTGTCTGTAAATTGCATGTGGCAAGATTGCTTTGAAAAGATGGAAGGAAGATGCTGTGGGTAGATATGGTCTGAAATTACAGATGAGATCTCCTGTTAGCCAAACTATTATTGCTGGGAAATACAGTTCAATACATGAGAGGTTTTAAGGATTAGTTGTGAATCATTCAGTAAAGTCAAAAAGTACTTAATGAGGAAAAAATCCACATCCAGTTCTATTGTGGGTTTAAAAAAAATGCACATTTTTTGAAAAAGGGAAAATATTGTTAGGTAAAAGCCTTTTTCTTTTTTTAGAAAGGAAGTCTGGGAAGCTGATGGAACATGCCTTACTCAATGATGAAAGTGAGTGAGATGAAGTCTTGCTACTGATAGGGCAGCTGCCTTTCTGGGTGGGAAAAGAAGAAAGCTGCTGGGAATTCTGTGGGTTCCAGTAGTGGGTTCCAAGGAATCTGCAGTTACACTGGACTAGTAGAAATACTGGGTTTTCATGAATCCCTAGAAATGAGGGGTTGGACAGACAGTCATGCCCTTAGGCAAGGGCTATTCCATACAGCTGCATTCTCTGCTCTGATGAGAGAAGGATTTTTACTTTCAAGTAGAACTTGTGTAAAGTGACAGCTGGAACTGACTGTCCCTCTGGGGCTCTGGTACACTGGGACTGGCCACATTTCCTCTGGCAAATGGTTGCTACAGTCCTTTATACCAGCCTGTTCTGTAAAGACCTGGGTACTGTTGAAGAGTTGTTATTATAAGGTCTGACCCCTGTGTTGTGCGAGGCAGGTTTTAAAGGCTGTTCAGCAGTTTCAGCAGGGTGGTGGAAAGCAGCTAGGCTGCTGCTTGAAAGCTTATCTCTTCTGGTTTGGCTCACTGCTTTAACCCTCTGCTTTCCAGAAGTCCTGAAGGAGATCCAGAGTACTCTGGAGGGGGGCAGAGGGTGAGTATCAACCAACTTCTCTTCCTAACAGGCGGTGCTGGCAAGGGAGGGCATTTTTAGTTGAAAGCAGGGGGATGACCAACACAATGGCAAGGATCCTTGTGCTGGAATCTGATTAAGTATGTATCTTACAAACCACCAAAGGGCCATAATAAGAGAAGCAGGTTCTCTTTCACGTGTTGTCCCTTGACATTTTTTATGAATAATGCTTTGTCTCTTTCTCTCCGAAAAGCAGGAGAGATCACATTCCCACATCCCCAAGGAACAGGACTCTGAGTATTCGCATACAGGTTTCTATTTGTGTCGACCCATACTGATCTAAGGGCAGGCCACATGGGCTTAGTTGGTCGAGGATGGGACTCTGGAGTTTTAATCCTGGCTTGACACTGTCACTTGGACATGTTCAGTATCTCTGCTCCCATTCTGTCTATACGGTAGAGCTAAGCTACCACCATGGGTGCGGGGCTTTATCTTGTCTCCCTAGAATACTGATGTTCAGGTGACAGGGGCTACAGAAGTGTAGATAAAGAACTGTTGTTTGCAACGGATGCCGGAAGCTTGGTGGGATTGGTAACTGCTGGTGTGTAGGGATAAAGTGACTGCCTGACATGCTCTGCTCTGCGCACTTCCTCTGGACACTACCTAATCCTGGTCTTCTGTCAGCAGCTGGGAGTGGATGGGATGATTCTGCATTGCAGTAATGAGCCTTTTCTTGTGTCATTGCAGGAGCTATGCAGAAAGAAATTTGGCAAGAAGTCCATTAGGACATGGACTAAGTAATGGAGGAGGTAGGTGAGGCTAAAGATATTTCAGGCCTAGTGAAGTAGCCAAATGAAGCATAAAGTAGAATTTGGCTTCTTTATAAAATTAAACTTGTTTAAATGGTTTGTAATAGTGTAGAGCTCTGGTCTGAATTTTCTGATGAGAATCTGCAGGCTGAATGATGTATTAGAACTCCTTGAGCCACAGGAGGAAATATGCTGCATCAGCTTTAGAGTAAGAGCTAAAAGTCCTTTGAAGGCTCCTGCCTAACTCTTAACCTTACCTTAAAGCAAGCTGGAGAGGTAGCCAGACCTCATAGCAATAATTTCTTGAGTATATCAACTTATTAGCTCTGATACGTTTCCAACTTCTGGTTTCTAAAATGGCTTTTGCATCCTTTCCTCCCAAAGCAGATTGACCAGAAATCATCGTGGACTTCCTGGCATTGGATTGAGTGCCATAACACTACTGATTGGGCAAACCGTCCCTGGGGAGGGGCCAGCATTGCTCCCTGCACTGCAGGCCAGTGAGCTGCCACTTGCATGCATGTGCATGCCTGCCTGCCTCTGCCTCCCCTTTTAGTGCCTCATTAGAGACATCTCCTCTTGGAGCCCCCCTTGCATTAGGACAGAAGTGGATCACCAGGTCTGATGCACCACAAGCCTCTGAGTACATCTAACTTTTAAATGTTTGCACATTTCTCTTTTCTACTGGGCTGGGTTTTAAATTATAAATGTTACTGCCTTGGTGCAGGATTTTAATAAACGCACACTGTTACCTCCAACTGGTTTAAAATTATTTTTTTGTACAATTTTTTAAAATCATATGGGTATTTCAGTTTTAACGGAAACATTTTAGAAATTTACTTTTTAAAAAAACAATAATATATATATGCTAGATTCCTGTGACTGCTGTATGTGGTATCTGAATGAGTAATTTTGGTTTTTGTTTGTTATGGTACTGTTAACTGGCTTTATGGATTTGGGTAGAATCTATTTTTGTAGCCATTTAAAATCAGAGGAAAACTAATTGAACTTGATTTTTTTGTTTCAACACTACATTGCTCCTTTTTGGAAATAAAACTCTGAATTCCCTTTCGTGATCCTTGTCTGCTCTCATATCTGTTATTTCCATCAGCAGCTATTTTCACACAGGTAACAGGCTCATGCCCACTTACCTCTTGGAGAAGGTGAAGCTGTCCCTCTCTGAGCTGTGGAGGCAAAAAGCACTCCTGGAGATCAAGTGGCCTCGTGAAGCAAGGTGGTGGTTTGGAGAAGGCCATGTGGCAAGCAAACTGTCCTGCAATCCTTACATTGTGTTGCCAGGAAAAGGCACTGGTTCAGGTCATAGTCCCCAGAAGGGCATCTGCTAGTTTGTCCTGGAATAACTTGGGTGATCACACACTGAAGGGAGAAGCAGTTGATCTGGGAATGCTGCACTAATCAGCTAATGGGTTTTGACTTCAACCTGGTGAAACTCTGTGCAGAGCAGTCTGTCACACTTGAAACTTTTGGTTCCTTTGTCCCTGACCTAAGGACACTTTTTTTTCAGCTAAGAAAAGTAAGGGTTTCCTGATTCATATTTTTTTTCCTGTGACTTGCTTGTCGCACTGTAATTGTTAGTGAGAGAGGACAAAATCTTCCCAGACTGGGTGCTGACCTGTCATCCTGGCCATGTTTTGGAAACCTCTCTTTGGAAGCCTGTTGTTTAGGGGCCTGTTTTTACCTTTCTGAGCAAGGTGGGGGGATCCTTTTTGTCCTAAATTACTAGGGTGGCACTTTCTGTTCTTCAGGAGAATATGGTAGCAGAGTTGCTGTTGCTAGGTGGCATTTCAGGTACCCTTCTACAAGCATTAGTATCTCCTTTGAGACCTAATTTATTGCTAATGAGGTTTTAGAGAGCCTTCTCAGTGTGGTCTGACTAACTAGTTTCCATTTCCTTATTTCTGCTATCTTCATTATTTCCTTGTTTCTATTGCTGCAGGATTGAGGCTAACAGAAAGGTGGCTTGCTGTTTTCCACCTCTTGTGCCAGGTGGCACTGATGCTGCAAATTTACAGGAAGTTACAGTTTAATGGGCAGCTCCTGAGCTGGTGTGATCCTGTGTGTGTGCATCATCCTGGCACACCCAGCTGCTTTTTTCTGCTCCCTGCAGATGGAGTGAATCTAATGCCTTTTCTGAGTATTTCATTTCTGGCAGGCTTAGGGCAAGTGACCTGGCAGTCCTGCTCAGAAAGGGGAAAAGCAGTTTATAACGTCTCCCCAGTTCTAGCCACATAACTTAATCCAGTAGCTCCACCGAAAGAGTTAGATGAGTCACAAAAATCCCATCATAACTTGTACATGTTCAAGTGAATTTAAATTTCAAAACAAAGAACTTTATCTAAGCTTCTGATTATTTTCCTGAAAGAAAGCACAAACCAAAATGTTAATGGGAAGGAGTAGTTTAGGATGTGTGTTGATTTAATGGCAGATTTTTCCTGGCAATGTTTATTTGAATCCTACAGTGGAAGGACTCACAGGAGCAGAGGCATTAAAAATCCTTTTAGAGCTGCCATGCCTAGAATAGAGTTGAAATAGCAAGGGGACAAATCAGGGGAAGGCTGGAACTCATGTATTGTGCTTTCAATTACATTCTGCAGTGAGCAAGAGAGGATGGAAAGGCTCATGACCTCAGAACCAGGATGTATTTTTTGTGCTGTCATAAAACTACTAGGAAGTTGATTCAGTGATGGGATGAGATGCTCATGAAGGATGGAGTCTTCAATGAATGTCTGTAAGCAGCTTTTGAATTTAATGGGAAAAAAAAAATCCCTCTGAATCTCTCCCTTTCAGGAATTTCCTTCTGAGTCTTGCCATTACCCTTAGTCTGCCTGTCAGCTGGCAGTAATAATAATAGCCTTTTTATCAGACAATTCAGCTGTTGCCAAACTCCTTGAGTTTTGAGCCTACCTCTGCTTTTCACTTGAATTCCCCTTGTTTGGGATCTGATAGAAGCTTGCTTTCTCCAAGAGCTAATGTTTAATGCTTGGAAGCACTCTGAGGGCTCATTGGCCCTCATTAACATTATTGCCAGTCAGCCTTTGGCTGTGCTCTCCCCTTCTCTTGCTTTATCCCGTCTCATTGGGGTCTGTCCTCTTCACTGCAGGAGCTGAGCTGCTGTTAACACTGGCTGCCAGTGCTTGAAAAAAATCCTTTCTTACAGCCAGGCTGGCAGCATGTTCCCTAGCCCCTGTAGACCTGTTTCTCTGCAGAGGGGAAAGTCTTGCATCACAACTAAAGAACAGTTCAAATTGTCCACATCTGAATACACATACTGAGTACCTAATAAGGGATGCTGGTTTTATAGTGGCCTGAGTTTTAGGTCAAATGCTTTCTTGTAATGTGAACTCCTTTGTAATGTTGCATATTTGGTGCCAAAATTCTCTAGTCCTAGAAAAGCTTGGCCTGGGGCTCTTTTTATTTTTGTAATAGTAATGCAAGCTTTCCTCAGATGTTTAGCAACTGAATATTTGCTGAATTTGTCTAACAGTTATATTAGAAGAACATAATGTTAGAAAGAAAAGTACCTTTCATCTTAGTCGTAATGCCTGAGGCATGTCTGGTTAGTGAGAGAACTAACATTTTTTTGGCTTAATTTGTCTGTTTCTTAAAATATGGTTTGTATCTATTGCAGCTAGAATAAATGCATGCCTGGACTGTAGTCCTAAATTCAGCCTGCAAAGCATGTCACTGCCTATGCAGCCTCATGAATTGGGTTCTTTAGTAAGAGCAGGACTGGGTTCTGATGTTGAATTAACATGGCTGAAGAATGAGACAGACTTGAGTGGGAGTATTTTTTGCAATTATTGCAATTAGTTTCTTAGCCCAACAGACCTTGCTTAAGCCACATTATTTGACTTGGTGATCTCTCTCGAGCAAAGGTCAAGGTTTTTCTGCAACTGTAGTGGATTCCCTGAGGTAAGCCAGGTAGGAAAGAAGCTGTCACAAGTCCTTGGTCCCAAAAAGCTCAGTGCTTTCACCAACAGGGTTTTGATGATCCTCCTGTAAGCTGCACAACGCCAAAAGGCTGCTGTAGCAGTAGGATGGCCCTTGAGATCATCCTGCTGTGCATTAATTTGTTCCAACTGTTGTTTGGGTAGAAATGGTCCCTTTCAAGCAAAACCCCTTGCCAGACACGTCTGGGTAGTGGTTTTCTTTGTACTGTGTGGAGATGAGTAGACTTGGGTGGCCTGGCTTTCTTTGTAGTGAATCATAGTAAATGGTTGCAGGGAAGGTGGATATTCTACACCTAACTAGTTTATCTGTTAGTCTTCCCCACAGCATGAGAAGAGTAAAACAAGTGAAATAAATGCTCTCGGTGTCAGTGAACACCTTCTACCATGTAGCTGCACGACAGGTTAGGCTTATGTGTCAGGAGAGAGGGCTGAGGCCGCGGCTGTTGTCAGCAGAGGGGGATGAGCTTCCTCCCTTCTTGGCCCGGTCTGCAGCCTCCTGCCAGGCGAGTCTGCTGCTTTTTGTCCCTACAGCCTCTGTTCAGAGACGTTTCTGGAGCAGGAGGGCTGAACTCAAGAGCTTTTCCAGGGTTTCACTCCTCTGCTGCTTCCCCTCCGAGCCGTGACTGCCATGAGGGGGTGACCTGGGGCCTGGGCCTCCCTCCAGTGCCGCCCCGGCCGCTCCTGTCAGGCGGTGCCCTTGGAACAGCCGCCCCGGCACCGGGGCCTGCTGCCTCTCTGGGGCTGGAGCACTAAAATGTCTCTCTCTTGTGATAATGGTGGAGCAAGGGCTACAGGAGCCCAGGGCAGTCCCAGGAAGCTGCTTTGTTCCCTAGAAACACGCTGGAGTGCCCTGGGTGAGGCCTAGATGCTGTTCATGGCTGCCACCATTGGATACCTTCTGAGCATGGTGTAAATGCATGAAATGCTTCTCCTTCAGGATACTTTGCCCTCAGACTGAGCCCCAGTGTCCGTCCCTTGCTCAGCAGTGGGTCAGAAATGTTCCTGACACTGCCCTCGCAGCAGCCTCTGCTTTTGCCACCTAAAATAGGACTGTGAAAGCTACAAAGCAGCAAAGGTGGGTGTGGAGATGGGGAAATTCAAGTGAGTGAATCAGCTCTGAGGAGAAAGACACAGCCCAGGTGCTGGAGGAAGTCACATTCTGCAAGGTCAGCTCTGCCAGGGACTTCAGAGGGACTGAGTTTCTTGTAATGAATCTCTGTTGTGTAAACAAACTCCTAATTTTCCTGTTGCATCTCATGAAGATGTGCTTTTTACAAATGTTGACTGAACCTTGGGGATGGTAGGAGGAGAGTTGCCAGGAACACAACAAGGACAGGAGAGCTAATAAGCTCTGCACTTGTGGCCTGTTTCAGTGGGGAGGAAAGGAGTTGAAAAGGTGCTTTGATGTGTGGCTGTTACCATTGCCTACCACTTCCCCAGCTAAATGCACAGTGACTGCTGCTCTCCAGCTCTTTGTTGCTGAGCTTTTGGGTTTAGAGCTAGGTTGTACTGTAAAATGGCTTTTTGGTGAAGGGGGTTTCTTTTAGATGGATGGTCCTGAACACATGTTGACAGCAGTCAGGAAGAATCACCCGAGGTAGGAAAGACCTGTATTTCCATGGGCAGAGCCCAGCCTGTCACAGACTGTTCTATTTCAAAAGATAAGGATCTCTTCTTTCTGTATGCTCCTGTGGCAAATGAATCTGTTATGTTCTTATTCCTAAAGAGACTCTGGATGTTGTTCATTTGTCTAAAGTCAGCCACCTCTGCTTATACACGGGGCAGGGACTTAAAAAAAAATAAAAATCTTGGCTCCTGCTCACAGTCTTTCCTTAAAGTGAACTTAGATAGCTAACTTAGATAGCTAAATCAGATAGCTACGCTGAGCTCTTAAAAACAAAACAAGCAGATCTGCTACACAAGGATATTTCTGAGCTGCTGAATGCCACCCCAAAGTCAGATCTTACAGTTCAAGTCCTGATGGAGGTAAGAGTCCAAGGAAGTAGAGAATATTGTAGGTTCAACTGAAGGCTTAGTGTTATTTTGGGAGAACCTGCTGCTTTAGGTAATATACTGAGTTGAAAGTGGTTCAAGCTATTGCCAAATGAGCTTTATTCCAAACTGCAAAGTTTGAAGATTATTGGATTTGGAAGAACATCTGTCATGCTAGCTACAGGAGTGGAATTTGGGAGAGGTGTATTCTTAAAGGGTGTGATTGTTCTTCAGACAAGTACATTCTCCTGTCCTTATCCTGACACAGATAAGAGCAGATGAAATGGAGGCTTGTGACCAAAGGAGGTATGACAGCCCTTAATTGGTTTGATGGCCTGTGATGTTGGCAGTGCTGTGACAGTTTGCTCACCATTGAGACCTGATGGCATTTGACTGTACTGTCATTATAGGAAGACATTTTGAATGCCAATGAACAGTAATGAGGACTTTACGAAAAAAAATCTCAAGGAAGTTCAGTTCTGTCAAGTTAGACCCATGAGGCACAGTTGCTGGAAGTAATAAAACTTAAGCACTGAGTGATATGAAATTAACTTTTAAAAAAGACTGCTTTAATTTTTATACTTGGTTGACTCGCTGGAGATTCCACAGCAGGTGGTGATGCCACCCTGATGTGCTTGACTTAAGATTGCTTATGCACAAAAAGGAAACTTTCCACTAGAATATATACTGCATGGAAGTAACTCAAATTCTCTAAACCTTGTTTAAATTTATTATCTGTTGAGAGGTATTTATTACTTACAAGGATATCCCCTGTGTATAGGGAGAAATGAGGCCATTGTAAAATGTATAGGGTTTTATCTATAGAAGATAAAGGAAATTAAATATCTGCAGTAGAACAGAGCATGAGATACTGACAGGCTTGCTAATATTAAATGGGAGAAAATGTTTATCATCCTTTAAAATAAATGACAGGTTTTGGAGGTGATCCCTTTGAGGAAGAGTCTTTGAGTGTGTCTTCCAGTGCTTTGCTAGGCAAACCACTCCCAGGTTGCTCCAGATCTTTGGTAGCAAAGCATAGTAAGAGTGCTTGTTCTTGCAAAACTGAAAAGACTGTGTAACAGGGCACAAAAAAGCATGAGTGGCTCAATATCACACTCCAGTTTCTGTTGTCCCACTATAGAATAATTTGCTTTTGACAAAGCATCTGTCAAAGTTTCAGAACCCAACCTTCTAGATACTCTAACCTCCCTGTATTCTCTTCCTCATTTCCTCCCAGAGCTTAAGAGCTGTAAAAGAGTTTCACATATGTCGTGTTGCTGCTAAGAGCTGTTCTGCCTACCTGTGTCACTTGTTCCTGCTCCTTTTCTTCTCCTTGTACAGCTATGCAGAGAAGGGGAAGTGGAACATGCCTTATTTGAGGCTACCCAGGCACCTCAGTGTGCTCAGTAAAAAGAAAGTATGACGGAAGCACACAGGTCACATCCTCTTTAGTTATCCTCTAAGTAGCACAGGACACACAACAGCAGTGATGATGCTGTAGAATGACACAGGGTTATTCACTGTAACCTGCTCTGGTTACCCGACCAGCAAGATTACTGTTAGTATAGGCTTGCCTGGCCTTACAGCTTCAGTTTACTCTTTTTAGACACTAGCTACAGAGGTAGGTCAGGGGATTAGGAGGAGGAAGTCTGAGATGTGCCTTAGCATAGAGTGCAGTCTTTCGGCACAGACCCAAAGAAAGTCCATCTCTCCTGTAGGGTGAAATACCATCTGTATAGTGTACTGCTCTGTTGTTCAGGCTGACCTCTGGGTAGGGGCCATGGGACTCTGGCTTCCAGTGTAACAGGATCATCCAGCCTCATTGAGTGGCAGACAATTGGGAAACAAAGTGCTCCTGAAAAATTCAAGGAGGCTGTTTTCAAACATGTATGTAACTTAATTGTTTTGGTTTCTTCTTACAATCATTAATACTTTATTTGACTTCCTCAGGTTATTGCTGGGGAAGAGACCTTCTAGCTTTTCTTAAAATAGCTGGAAGAAGGGAGCTGAGGCCTTACCAGTTTGAAGCAGTGAGAGGCCACCAATTCTCTCTCAATAGCCTGGGATGTAGGCTCAAGGGAGAACGTTTTATGTCAATATGAGGCAACAGGTGATATGGAAGGAACAGAATAGGTACTTTAATGCAATGAGAGTTGGAGGGGGAAACCCACACAAAAAAAGTGTCTGAAGTGAATCTGTCCTGTTATTGAAGCAATAACTTGGGCAAAACTACATGGTAGATCAGAAGTTGAGGGGGGCATTGAACCCAAGTCTTGGGCCACAAAACTTACTGTCCAGCCTGCTCAGGGATCTGGAGCTAAAATCTGGAAATGTTTCAGCTTTCCTGTTGCTTGGCTCCCTCTCTCTTAAAAAAAGTTGAACAAACAGCCAGTATCTTGCAAGGAGCACTTCAGAAGACAAACAAATGTAGTGTTTAACCTGTGCAGACAATCCAGCTCAGAGGTGCTGAGGCAGACAGGCTTGACTCTGAGTAAAGAAGGAGAGGCAATATTTGCACAGCATCATTTAGCCTTTCTCATCTGAGCGTAGCTCAAAGCAGACAGTAGTCTGATAAGAAAGTGAACATGATCAGTGCCTTCATCTTAGCCATCCTCCTTAGGCAAAACCCAGTCATACTGTCTGAGACTTCTGACAAATCAAAGAAATGGAGGGCTCCAGCTCTGCCCTGGATATACAGAGCCTTGAAGTGGCTCTAGCTGATAATGACAGCGTTTGTTACAGTCACTTCCTCCTCAGGAACTGCACAGAGTTGGATTTTTCAGATAAGTTTTTCTTCCCTGCCATACATGCATCAGAAGATTAGAGCTAAGAGCCTTGGGGCTTTTTTTCAAGATTGGATTAGGAATTCATGGTCCAGATAACACCAGTCATTCTGGGCTTTACAAAAGGGATCTATCTTCTCTCCAGAGAGGCACAGAATTCTTTATAAAAGACAAATAAAAGAAAGTAATGAGGTAGTTAACTAACCTGTTGCTCTACAGCAACAGGTTCTTATCTTTCTTAGTGAGGGAGCCCCCAAAATACAGTACAGAACAGCCAGAGGGTTCTTGGAAGGAGATAGGAAAACAGGCCCCACCAAAACTAGTGCTGCTAAGCATCTACTATCTTATCTTAACAGCATTCATCATGTTTTATGTTTGGGTCACCTGTTCTGGTTGCTGGCCACACCTGAGTTTATCTTGTTTAATCTCCAACTCCTCTGGAAAATGTTTTTTGGAGGGTAGAAGAGGACTGCCTTAAAGAAGCAGTATCATCCTCAGAGTAGTTAAATCTTGCGCTAGCCACACTCTCACTTTGCAACCTAGTGAGTGCAGAGGGAGGATGCAGATACAGACGGGACTGTGTGCATTTCTGTTTGTTCTGTTGTCTGCTTTCTTTAAAACAAACTAGAAAGGGAAAAAACATCCCTGAATTAGACACTTGTTGTGTGGTCATGATCACCTGCTGCGAGTGACCTTTACCTGTCTGCAAAAGCTTTGTTAAAAGAGGAGCATAGTTTTATTTGGAAATTCAAGTTGAAAGGAGATTTATTCATTCTGCTTAATTTGGACTGAGATTTAGGTATAATGAGGACAAAAACGGTGCCAGTTTTGCTGTCTTTTCAGTGCTGAGCTGGAAACTACTTTCCTGCTGTCAGCAGAGAGCTTGGTATTGGCAAAGAGAAGAGGGCAGAGGCTGAGCTATCCATGCTTGGCTTCCTGAAATAAAACTCCAGGGATGCAGAAGAAGGAGGCCTGTGATTTAATCCTTTTCACTAGCCTAAGTTCTTGTTTAGGTAATATTAATTATGCCTTGTCTGATAGCTTCTTGAATTACAGCAGACATGTTCAGGTATTGGAATTGACCTCTCCTTTCAGTCTTTATTTGGAGATGTACCTGGTCATACCACATCTGAGCGTGGCTCTTGCCTAGGTGAACTCCCACCTCTCCTCTTACCCAAAACTCTGCCAACCACCTGGTGATATTGCTGGTTGAAAAGTTCAAAGGTACCATGAGAAACCTTGAATTATTTATGCCATTTTCCTTCCATATGCCTGTAACCATCTGCTGTTTGGGCACAGCCCAGGCAGAATTTATGTTAGGCTCCACAGCTGGGCAGGCTTGCCGGGACGCTGGAACAGTTTCCAGGCTGCATAGAAACAAGGTACAGGAGGGAATGTCACCATAGACGTGGAGTGACCCATGGTATGCAGCACTGAGAACCTTGCTGGAATTAGGACGGAAGGTGTAGGTATGTTGACAAAGTTACTGTGCAGAGTGATAAGGAGCTTGACCAATTTGTACAGGTGAATGAAAACAAGCTGTTAGGTATTAAATTCCCAGCCTTTCCCTTTAAGATTAATGGTTGAACTTTTTCCTCTGTATGAGTTGGGAGAAACTACTGTGTTTAGGGAAGATAAGACTCACTTCTCTACTAGTCTTAAAATAACAGCATGAGCTATCTGTTGCTCTTTTTGTCTGTAGGTTCATGCTGTGTTTCTAAATAGCACTGAGGTTCTAATTTCTCTGATGTATTCTTACATATTCTAAAAAAAGAAGAACAAAAATGAATTTTTCTTTTTTTCTGTAGTGATTTAGATGAAGTTTGTATAGTGAGGGGAGTTGAAAGGCTGTTGAGGAGGATCTTTCACATGCTCCAGTGTGTCCAAGAGGCAGATGGTCCAGGGCAGTTAATCAAAGCAAGTCTGATGTCAAAGGAATTGTTTATATAAGCAGTGATTCATCTTACTATTCCCAGTAATAATGGTGAAGTGCATAAAAGCAGACTTTTTTTTTCCGACTACATTTGGCATTTCAGAGAAACAGTGTCACCTTTAAGCTCCCAGGAGGATAAAATATTAACAACTATTCTGTACCGAGGATTTAGGGTCTAATTCAGCTAGTATTAGTCTCTGTAAGAGAAGTCTTGTTGCAGGATTTAGAGATCTAGACCACTAGTGTTGGTGTATTGAGCAGAGAGGGAGAGTTGAAATGAGGTGACCATGCACATACGTATTATAAAGAATATTTTTTAAAGAGAGGGATAAAAAAAGAGGATTCACTGTTACGAGGTGAACTCTAGACTGTGCAATGTATGTGTCCATGATGTTTTGAATAGTGCCAGCTCTAGATCAGAGTAAAAAATCAAGTTTAAAGGGAACACTGGAGACACAGATTTTTGAGGAATCCTTCATTGTACACAACAGTGCTTTCAGGGCAGCAGCTCTTTGCTCAGTATCAGAGTTGCAACTGAGGAAAAGGGAGATACTTTTTTTCCAGCCTTGGAAGATTTTTGTGTGATGCAGAAGAGTACAAAATGGGTAGCATGCAAACCATTTGCAAGAAAACCATGTGCTTTACATATGCCTAATGTGCTTTTAAAAGAGCATCAGCCTTCCTGAACTGTGTAAATCTCAAATGTGCTTTTGCTGCCCTCCCTGGTGTGATTGAGGTGAGGCAAACCTTTAATCATTGTGTTCTGTATCATTTTGTTCCTAGAGCACTGGAATGTGGGGGTGCTTTGTTCCTCCCTATCAATGGCTAATGTCATCTCTGAGGTAGTTACAAATGCTCCTAACAGGAAGCTTTTTAACATTTTCTGTTGTGTTTTCTTGCTAGAAGATTTTTCCCTTACTCCCATTCTCCTTTCCATTCACCTTTAAGTTTTCCTTGCTCTGGTCCATTGTTTCCTTTCAGTTATGCCCTTACTGTTCTCTGGTTTGGACCTTTGCCTCAGAGTGTGGAGTGACTGGGGAATCAAACTCAGGCTCTGCCATTAGCATTTCACTCAGACAAATGGGTGGAAGTGGAGTCTTGAGCCTAAGTGCTATTTTGGTTTGTCTCAAGGAGCAAGGATTGACTCATAAAACAAGGGATATTTATGACTGCAAAGGATGGAAGTTACATTTTCCAACAGACTGAAAGGTCAGGACTAATCTTTTGGGTGCTTGTACATCCTTTATTTCCTGCCTATGATTAGAGGAAAGATAAAGAGATACACAGTGTTGATTAACACTTAGAATATAGAATCTTTCCTAAACTGCCAGCTAATTGCAGTGCACTCAGGACAAGTCATGTGGAGATGCTGTTACATCTGCAGCACTGTATTTTTGCAGTACAGTTATATAGCAACAAAAATCCTGATGTAGAATCAGTTATACTGATCTGGAAATCTTTTTGCTATGGGCAGCTAACATACACTATCCTAAAAGAAAAATTAATAATAAATCAATCAATCTTCTGTCACTAATTTATGTCTTCAGAAGCAATTCTGAAGTGTAGACTTCTGTGACAAAGTTAACCTACTTAGCTTCTGCTGCCTTTTCCTGCAGAGATTATCAGTTTACTTGATTGGATTGTTATTGTCTAATACAGATGTTACTCTACCACTTTGTTATTTTCTCTTTTCCCCATTAATCATTAATTCCTTTATTAATTTAGCCTTCTCTCCAGTAAGATTTTAGGAGAGCTATTAAGGGTCAGACATTATTTGCTATGAGAGCTGGTTTCCTCAAATTTTGCTATTTGGGCTGAACTGCTTTCATGACAAATCAATACTTGAGTATAATCTGTTCATTAATGTCTTTCTCTTGCACTGCAGAAAATGTAAAAAGTTATCCTCTGGAAAATCAGATCCTATTTAACTGTAATTGCCATATATACTTAAATTTACCAGGGACTTACTTGCTTGTTAAAAGACAGTGCTGAAATAACAGGAAGAATAATAAATAAACACAAAAAACAGGGCTTATGTTTTTGCATCCTTTTTACTAATTATATATCAGCTCAGCTTGTACAGGTTGTAGTACTACGGTATCAATTTAGCTTGTACAGTTTGAGTTAATTTTTTTTTGTTAACAATAATTTGTGATCTTTGAAAAGATCACAAATTCTACTCAGCAATACAGCATCAACACAGTATTGTGTATTTTCAACCTGCAAGCCAGTGTTGCTCATACAGGACCAGCTGTGATTCTGAACAGCTAGGAGCCCGAGTCATCTCTTTACGGTGCATTCATTTGATGCAGCTTTCTTCTTGTAGCACAAAGGTGGTTATTAGAGAAGCAAAACCTGAAATTAAAAAATCATTCTTTCTTGAACTGTAAGGTGACCAAACTTTTTTTTAACTGTGGAAAATTTTGGACATTCATTGTGTTGCCTGTATATGACTGGCCTCTGGCAAGAGTCCTAATAAAAGAAAATAACAGTGATTCATAAGAAAATAATACAGAGATTAACCTGGAATGGGTTAACATTTGGCACTCCTCACCTGCCCAGGTATGGTTCTGCAAACCTTGGTTTGGCTCTACAGAAATGGGGTAATAACGAGGAGGATCTGGCCTCTCTTTGTAGCTTTGTTTAACAGCAAAGTGCACAATGTTTCCTTTCACAGGTGAATTGAGATAAACCCTCACATATTTCTGAACACTGGAGAAATGCTGCGTTCCCGATCCAAGACTCGGCACAAAAAGGTTGGGAAAGATAATGTGCTGAATTGTGAGAGAAAGGCAAGTTCCCCAGGAGATTCAAAGACCCGCGGTAGGAGACAGTGTGAAGGTAAGAGCAAAGGCCAGCTAAAGGGCAAAGGGTCATTGCCTGAACAAGATAACACCCTGGAAGAGGATGCCTTAGAAAACCAGAGGCTTCAGGGAAGGAAAGAAAATGGCCACAAAAAATTATTCAGGGGGAAAAGAGCCAACAAGATAAATGATAAAAGAGAATCTGGTTTGGGGAGAAAACATGGAGAACAATTAGTGTCCAGATTGGAGGGGAAAAAGGGAAAGGCCTGCAAACAACAGGAAATGACAGCAGGACAAGAAAGTGAGGACAGCATGGATAAGGAGGAAACCACAAGCAGCAAGAAACACAGTTTTAAAAAGAAGGGTGGAAAGTGTCCTGGAGTTAATGAAAGAGTCACTGAGCCAGAGCCTGTAACATCAGTCATGGTGCAAAGTGTTGAAGGTTCCTTTCAGAAACAGGACTTGCCCCAGAAAGTGCACAGTGCCAGGCCCAGGGGAAAGCACAAAAAGAATCATGGCTTTAAGGAAGCTTCTGAGCAGAAGTCAGGATCTCAATCTCAAGGCACTATGGCACAAGGAAAAGGTGGGAAAACTGGGAAAAAGAAAGTTGTAACACATACCAGGCTTGTTTTCACTGAAAGTGCAGAAGAAAATATCCTGGAAACCTCAGATAAGTCCTGCTCTGACTCCAGCAATGAAGGTCATTGGACACATAAAAAAGATGCAAAAGAGGCTGTAGTGGAGAACTCTACAACCAGTGAAGAGAAGAGTAGTTCTTCAGAGGATGATGACAGTAGTGAGAAGGAAGGCATACTTGAAGATCCTCCTGTGGCAGAAGGAAAAGGCTCCAAGGCACTGCTTGATGAAAGCAATGATGCATCTAATGAAACTGAAAGAGAGCAGGTGACCACAGGTGCAGGGAATAAATCTGAGGATGAAGGCACCGACTTTACAGGATTGAAGGCAGAAGAGAAAATGAAGAAGCAAGATGACATGCCAAGACAACCAAAATCTATTCTAGCTGACAACGGTGAAGAAGATGATGATGCAAGTATTTCAGAATTCCACCTTAAAAGTCTTAGGAACAGAGAGTATGGCAATAATGAAGCAGGCAAGGAAAATATGCTAGAAAATTACAAAGTTCAAGATACATTAAAAGATGCGCATGATAATTCTGACAGCAGTGGGGAGAACAGCACTGAAGAGAACACTGACCAAGGAAAAGAAAATGCAACAAAACAAGCACTGCCTAGTGCTGTTGGAACAAAACTCCATGTTCTCCTTAGCAAAGTACTTCAAGGAACTGAACAGGAGAAGAATGTGAATGATGAAGGCAGTGCACTGGAAGGTGGCTCTTTGCTCTCTAAGCATCGAATGACATTGAAAGAAAAATCCAGGAGATGTGAGTTTGCAGAACAAGGTGAAGTGGTAGGAAGCATACAGAGGGACAGCTCATCAGACTGCAGCAAGCAGGAGTTGGAAGCAAGGATGCTTGCAAAGAAATGTTCTTCTCAGTCCCAAATACTTCTCAGTCTGAAGACCAAATGTCAAAATGCTGAGACCAAACTATTAAGCTGTAAACCAGATGCTGTCCAGATGGCTTTAGAAACCAACTCTGACCTGAAAAATGTTGAAAGTATCTGTTCAAAACCCACAAGTCTAGAAGCTCTCAGTACACAGAAAGAACCCAACATAGTTCAGAGTTTTGAAGAGAAAAGATTAAATCTTGCAAATATTTCAACCTGCTCCACTGTTACCAAAAAATCATCTGAAAAGCAGCCCCTTGGCAAGAAGAAGAAAGTTAGAAAAGTTATTGGAAAAGTTACACTTAGTTCAGGCCAGAATTCAGAGACAAAAAAAAAGAGAGCAGAAGATGACGTTGCAAAGGCACCTGCTGAAAAAGAAAATGTGTTTGATGAGAAAGAATCCAAGTACTTGCAGAACCATTTGGCTTTTAGAAAAGTCACCAGCTGTCTTGGTCAAAAACCTGCCAAGAAAGCAAGCCTGAAAGCTCGTCTGCTTAGTGTGGCACATGCAATTGGTATTTCAAGATGGCTCTTGAAGAAATTTGGGAAGAGGAAGAGGAGCAGCAAGCCTTTTGGATTCAGAAGTAGAGTGGCAATCCAGATTGTAAGCACTGCAGGGTGGGTTGGTCGATCTGGCACAGCCTTTCCAGGTACAGACAGAAAGCTGGGGATGGAGGAGTTGAATGACAAAGAATCTTCTTCTCCATCAGTGATGAGGAAAGGTGGTCCTAAAATGGCAGAAGTGGGACAAATTGATCTGCCTCCTGGTGATTCCCCTTTTCATGGAGCTAGTTCCTTTCCATACCTACTTAGCCTGGACGAGGAGAACACCAATGCTACCGATGCCAAGTTTGCTATAGTTTTTCCCAGAGTCCACAGCATGATTAAAACCAAGAGCTCCTTATCCAGGGGCTCTGGGAATGGTTATTCCCTAGAGAAACTGAAGTCTCTATCAGACAGAAAATCTGTGATGCCTGTGAAAGAGGGTTGTAGATGGAAATGTGACCTTCCCAGACGTTTGACGGATCAAAGCCCTCCGGAAGCCCGGTTCACTGTTTCTCTGCCACCTCAAGAAGAGGATCCAACATGTACATCAGCTTATTCCACTGGGGTAGATGGCAAGGAGGGTTCAAGTGTTCAGACTGCTGGGTCCGTAGTCACACCTTGTGTTCACTGGTCGCAGCAGCAGGCTCAGGGATGTGATCCTGCAGCATGGCTGAACTCTGAATTGCTGCTGCCACGATTAACCGTTGAGAACCTAAGCAAATGGGCCATCTACAAGGACCCACATCTGGCCAAGAGTCATGTGATTAAGGTCTGTAAGGATCAATGGGAGGCAGAAGATATCACTGACAATATGCTAGAGATGGAATTCATGCAGAAACAGGTACAAATGTTGTCTCCATTCTTCCAGAATGAAGCTGAACTCCTGATTTTCAGTAACATTCCTGTGCATTTCAGGTGTACTTCTGTGACGATCACGGTGTAGAAGCTGAGGAGGTGGAGGATCTAACCAGACTGGCGTATGTGTTGTCAGTGGAATTCTGCAGCTAATTCAAGGTCACAGGACCTTGCTTGTTATCCTTCAAAGCTACTGCTGGCTCAGCAAGAGCACATTATAGAACTTGACCACAACAGGAGAAAATAGAATTAATGTGGTACATATCATGTATCACTGAAAAATTGCTGAATTGCATTATTAAGTTCTGAACCTGCAGTGAATCTGATGGGGAGGAGCACAACTGCAGAGGGAACTCCTGACTTTTGTGTCCCCAGGCTCTGCTGCAGAGACAGTGCACGTGGAATCTCTGCAGTTGCACACCAGAGAGAGGGAGAGCAGTTCATCTGAGTTAGTAGACTATTATAGATGCATGTGGGTAACTCTACCTCTCCTGCTAAATGGTTCCCAGTCTTGAAATGGGTTGTAGAAAAACCCCAAATATGCTTCATGGATAGGGAAGAGGTAGTTTAGGAGCTTTGTGACTTTTGTAGTGTTGCAGGGGGACAGAACTGGGAATTTGACATACCATTGTTGCATGAAGTGGGTGGTGAGTCAGGAAGACTTGCAGGATGAGAGGCACCTTTCAGTGTTGTTTGTCTACTGGCATCTACGGCTTTAGTGACTCCCATTGCCTTCAGCTATGGCAAACTCACATCCTACGTCTTTGACAGCTCTTAAATTGTGGGTTCACAGCTGTTGTTAAAACAGGAGCACCTAACACTGCTTATCATATGTGCTGCACCCTTTACCCTTGCTATCCTGTTGAAGGAAACAACTGTAAAGGCTGTATGCATGGAGATGAACAGGCTGGATATTTTGAGCTTTGGCTGTTCTCTCTGATGTGTTTAATCCTGGACATGTTGGAACCATGTGATGGCAGTGAATTGTTTCAGTTCTGAACCTCCTACAAAATCCCTGAGAGGGCAGAAAGGTTATTATTAACACATGCAAGTGAAGTTTATGGCTGACAAGTCCTTTCCTCTGTTTGTAGGGAAGTCTGTGAGAACTCAGTTCTGCTGTGTCTGAAGAAGAGGTTCCATCGCAATCTAATTTATGTATGGGTAGTGTGGTTTGTGTTTGGGGTTTTTTTCTTCAGTGCTTATTCATTCTGAACAATGAGCTTGAAGAGAAAATATTTTCTATCATTCCATCAAGCTTTAATAATGCACCAAGTAGCTGAAGAGCTCACTCATTACTGGGCACAGCAATAAGTGCTCAGAAAATCGAGAAAATCTGGAAGTTCAGAGTTTCTCTTGCATTTTGGTATTTGTTATCAGCCCATGAGTATAGTTGGATTCAGTTTTAGCCTCAGCTGCTCCTAGTGGAACTCTCTGGTCTTAGCAAAGCAGTTCTGAATAAAAATTGTGAATCTTAAGAAACTTCAGAGTTTCTGCAAACGTTTCACAGTGTTGCAGCCCAGACCTAGTTCTGGACAGTTAGTTGTTCTCTTTTCTTGTTTATTGGCTCAGGTGTTCAGACCTGTGCCTGTAATTTCCTGGAGAATAGACAGTGATCAGTGAAGATGTCCATGGACCAGTGAGTGCAAACTTATCCCAAAATACTAATGAGAGGGCTTTGAAAATGACTACTGAAAAATTGTGCTATGCTCTGCATAAGATGGAAGTATAGTCAGAATAGACAGTATTCCTTTAAAGGTCATTTTAATCTTTGTATTAATACATGTGTTCAGTTGCATTCCTTATTCAGAAAATTCTGGGAAGCCACCAGATCCTTTTTTCCCTCATTTTTGTCCTAGACTTACATTGGGCAAATTTTGGTTTCTGTGAATCCTTTCAAAGACCTCAATATCTACTCTGAAGATGTGGCTACCCAGTACCACCAAGGGACACTATCAAAAAATGCCCCGTATGTATCTCTTTCTCAAATAACTCCTTAAACTCTGTTCTTGTGCTCCAGAAAGTATTTTATTTACCCCCAGCTGCTTGACAGAGCAAGATGAATTCCACAGGAAATGAGCAATCCATTTGGTAAAGTTGTGGTTGCTTGGACATGTAATGGTACAGAGTTAAACTCTGTAGGTCAGGTTTCTTGAGTATTGCTTGAAGGTCCTGAAGTCAGTGCTTGCTGGGACTGCACCTGAGGAGTTCTGGCACTTTCTGCTCCCCACTGCTAACACAGCTGCAGCCCTAACAAAGCCAGCAACACAGGTTCCTCTAGTGCAGGTCATATATTAAACTGCTATCCCTTATATTAAACACCACGACACAGAACAGTACTCAGGTTAGGTTGAAGAGATCCTGAAGGAACTTCAACTTTGCAGTAGCTTATAAAATGGTATTAACCTGATATCAGGAAAGAATAAAGCTCAGATTTCCCTGGTTCCTCACATTTCTTAGCTCAAGATACTGGCCTATCTCTAATCACTGATGAGTAATATTTTGGTGCTGTATTTGTGAGGTAGAAATGTGAGGTCAGTTAACTGGGATTTTATTTTTTTAACATCTAGACACATCTTTGCCATAGCAGAAATGGCCTACACGCTCTCCCAATCATCAGATCAAGAGCAGTGTGTCATCATCAGGTAGGAAGCAACAGTACTTTTCTGCAGGCTTGTTCATTTCTTTTTGTAAGATGTTCTTTGTATTTCACTGTTCAAGAGTTTCTCATTCTGGCTCTTGAGTGAAGGCTGTCAGTAGGGAAAAGATATGAGATGGATTTTTATTTTACTCTGTGCAAATAGTTTGAATTTAGCTTCAGATCATTTTGAAGGTGTGCAAGAGAAGGTGTTTGGCATTCCACAGTGGAATCTTACTTGGGCTTATTCTGTCAAGTTATCTCAGTCTTTCAAACAGTATGTCATCTTCATTTGTTGTAAATCAGTACAACTTCACTGATCTAGTGTAAACAGGTCCTCTAATATGTCTACATTAGGTAATTCTGTTTTGATGCCAGCTTCCTTACCTTTTATTCCTCAGTGGGCACAGTGGATCAGGTAAAACAGAAGCTGCCAAAGGTATTGTGCAATACCTGACCATGCTGTACCAGAGACCAGACAGCCACAGGATCAGAAAGGTAAGACACAACTGAGAATGGCTGATTCCTGTCTTAGAGACCTTATAGTGGTGTTTGGGAATTGAATCTGAACAAATACAGACGACAAGTGGAAGATGATAGCAGTGAAGGTGAAGAGCTCATAGAGCAATTCACCTGTGGCTAGAGGTAATGATACCAATATAAATTTTAAGAGACACTTTAGCCAGGCAATAATTATTTTGGTCGAGTCCCATTTTTTCTTTGATTACTTAAATCCCTTTTGGATTTTAAAACCTGTGATTCCTACTGAAGTGTTCTCTTCCTCTTTTTTCTAAGCCCTGTAGTGTCCTACCCATCCTGGAAAGTTTTGGGAATGCCAGAACCATCCTCAATGACAATTCAAGTCGTTTTGGAAAGCTTCTGAATGTCCATCTGCAACAGTAAGCTAAAGGAACATCTTGGGATTCTTTCCTTCTCAGCTTATGCAATAGACCACCCTCCCCTACTCTATTGTTACTAAGAGGATAGGAAGAGGGTGAGTTTACACCCTTATTTTGCTTCTAGGTTTCCTCCACAAAATAATAGATCTTCACCTCTCAAGATGGCCGATAAATTAAGAACATAACAATGGCTGAACTGGTTTATACCAGGAAGCCATCTAATAGAATCTTGTGTCTCCAACATTGGCCACAAACATTCATACAGGCAACAGTAAAAATGCTAAATGCACATAATGCTTTTCTCTAACTCTCTATAAGCTCTTAACCATTTGCAGCAGCTCAGGAGTTTTATTGAGATTCTTGCTGTTTTCCAGTTTCTGAAGGGAAGGGAAATGGCATATTCCCTGGACTATTTTCAGGACAAACCCTATGAGGATCATTCAAGTCCAAACTCCTTTGTCCTCTGGAGGCTGTTCAGAACCCTAGCCTTGAATATGTATGTTTCGTAACTGCTTTTCCTGTAACAGACTGATATAAGCTTTCCAGTGCTGGAAAGCTTCAAAATTCAGACCAAGTTGGTCAGGTCATACCCTTGTTTCTCAGCAACAGCTCCCTCTACTAAACCCTCAGAGAAATGTCACTACTTTCTGACAGGATCTGTTGTTGTCTTATGCTCAGTGGCGTGGTGGTGGGAACATCCATCTCCCAGTACTTGCTGGAGAAGTCTCGCGTGGTATTTCAGGTGAGGACCAATGACACCCTTCCTCCTAGAGGAGTCCTTCTCTCCCTTATTCATAGTTAATCTTAAATTTACTGTTAAATAACAGGAATGGGAGTAAGTATGAGAAATAGCTCCCTTTTTTTTTTTCCTCTTAGGAAGAAATATGTTTCCTCTGTGTAGCACGAGGTGATCACTTTATTTCAATAAAATAGGAGGTCACTCTGTCTCAAACAGGTTGAATTAAGCCATTTATTAGGGATTACTAAAAGTTAAATCTTTCTTCAAGTAATTTCTCTTAATGTCTGGAGTGTGGAAAGGTCAGATATGGGAGCTGTTTGAAAGGGACTGCTCTCATATGCAATGTTCTTAAGGTGTCAGTGAAAAAAAAACCCCTGGAAACTTCTGAAATGAAATAGTTCTTGAGTGGCTTCTGGCCTCACCTTCCTGACTTCAGAGTGTCAGTGTTGTGTTCTGTGTTTAGTTTGTGGCAGCACGTATTCCCTAGGGTTTTAGAACTGGATATGAACTCTCTGAACTGTCTCCTGTCAGGCCCTTGGGGAGAGGAACTACCATGTGTTTTATGAGCTACTGGCTGGGCTGTCTGTGGAGCAGAAAGAGGAGTTGTACTTGCAAGAGGCAGAGTCTTATTTTTACCTGAATCAGGTGAGTGAGATGAGGATGCTCTGCATCAGTTGATAGTGTGAAATGGCCAAGACATCACTTCTGTTAGGTTAGTGAGACACCTGGTAACTTTACTTCCCTCCTGATGTGCCCCTCACAGGACTATGCTAAAATCTGCTTTGCTCCTTCTTACACCCGACCTAAGAAAGGCTGTGTCTGTTTCTGTCTTGATCTGTATCTCACCTTTTGCGCCCCTTCTGCTTACAAAGGACTTTTTGAAAAGGAGTCATCGTGTATGCCCATGGCTCCACCGTGTGGTGAAGAAAACCTTTTCTCGTTTACTTTCCTTGGTTTGCAAGTTATCGTGGGACTGAAAAGAGCAGAGGATCTTTCTTTCCTGACTTTGGCTAAAAACTTACTTAATTGCCTGAGAAAGTGGGTAGAAATTTTAAACCACTGAAATGTACTGCTGAATACAATCTATTTAAATTGGAAAATTGTTCACTAGGCTTAGGGCAAGCCATCATCTTGGAGCATAGTTTATTTTGTTTAGGAATGTTTTCTGTACTTAGCAGTTCACAGCATTAGCAAGATATCTTTCCCATTTCAGCTGTGTGGGGCAGCTTTCCCAGGTGGGCAAACCCTTTACAGCAGCTGTGGTCATGAGAGGAATCCTTGATTGCTATCATCTTTCCTTCAGGCAAGGAATGGACAAGTACCATTAATGACTCAAGGATGGAGGGCAATTAAGGGCCCAACCCTTAATGGGGTAATATTCTTAGCTGGCAGAAGATCTGTATTGTAAACTAAACTCTTCGTGATACTTAACAGTGTCTCAGCCTGGTGCGGAGAAGGGAAAAATATTAGATCATGTGCAAAGAAGTTAGCAAAGACTGACAAAATCTCTCTTGGCTTTGTCTTGGCAAGAAGAAGCCCGAGGGTTGCCTGGGCCTTAGTCTTGTCCTCAGCTGAATCTGGGAAACTTTTCTCAAAGAATGCCCTTGTACACAAACAGGTTCTATAGATCCCCTTGACCCAGGATTTCCATGAAGTGTAAGGACACACTCAGTTGTTAGGAGTGTCCACATGCACAAGAAAAGCACAAGAAGGATAAAAGTGATGTGTCCGTGTTGTAGTGAAGCTCTGTGAGAGAGGTGAGTGAGACTATAGCCCAGGATGGTTCTCTAGGTGCACAGGAACTGATTTGCTTTGATACATTTGGTTCTGGTGCTATTTCACATAGCAATTCTGACATGACTGACTTGGGAGTAGATTGTGTCGTCCCTTCTCTCAAGCTGCACTATAGCTGTGGGCAAGGGGTAGCTGGAGTGCCTATATTGGAACCATAATAAAAAAGCATGTGTGGGCAAGACAGATCTTACTCCCTAAAACTCCAGAGTAAAAAACATACTTGGCTGTCATGAATGCTGAGCCCCCACTAGTGGTGTCTTTGATCTTTTAAGAACTGGAGGAATCTTAAAAACTTTGAACTCTTTCTTTGAAAATTGCTGCTGGTAGCTCAGCTTCAGCCTGGGGCAAAAGGGGCTGACCACGGTGCTCTCTCTCTATTCTCTCAGGGCAGAGCATGTGACATCTTGGGGAAGGAGGACAGTCAGGACTTTCTGGTCTTGGTGCAAGCTCTGGAGGGAATCAGCCTCTCAGAGGATCAGCTGGCCTCCACCTGGGCTGTCCTGGCTGCCATTCTGCAACTGGGGAATATCTGCTTTACCTCCTATGAGGTACACTTACCCTGGGCAGCTGGGGAATGGACTGTCTGTGCTGTAACTCTTGTTACCCATGTGGTGGGACCAGGGAGTTTATTCTGGATGGAAGATATAACTGTTGAAGACTATTCTTTTATTTTGATATTAGGCTCTAGACTGACTTAGGCAGGGACAGAAGATGGGAGGCAACCAAAGATTATTAGAGCTTGGGTGGCTCTCTGAGGAGCCAAAATGAACCTAGATGCTGGTGTTTTGTTTGCAGCTGAGGTGCTGTTGAGAATATTAGTAGTAGTGGAGCTTAGGATCCCATCCATAGTTGAATCTGTTGCTCTCCATTATTTAGAAAGAATCCTATGAACATGCAGCCATTGCCAGTGACACTGAGATTCAGATTGTGGCCAATTTGTTATGTGTCTCAGCAGATTTCCTGCAAAGTGCTGTCACTCACCGGGTCACTGTGAGTACCGTTTTTTTTGGGGGGGGATTTCTCGTTCATCCTGAAGCATGAAATTCCCTAGTCCAGTGCTCTGTCAGAGGAAGGGCCACCACCTTAGAAGGTCCAAAATGTGGGAGGTAACAGCAGGAGTAAAATGATTGCTGTGCTGGATCTGCTCAAGTTCACTGCCCTCAAGGCAGCTCTGTAATGATGGCAGAACTCACATGTGGGAGGGCTCTTTTCTGGCTTGAGGTGGCTTCAGGCTTTGGTCAGCTGACTCCTACCCTGAAATGTGGCAGCAAAATTCCAGTTTTACTTTTGCCTTTGATACCTGGGTAAATTCTCAGGCCAAATAGACAAAAAATCCTTTTATTAAGTGAGCCAACTTCCTTGTGGATTTCTAAAAAATGTCTTTGTGAGACCATAACAGTAAATTCCATTTCTTTATGTATCCAGGTGACATCTTATGATCAGATCTTCAGTCCTTTGTCTGTAGAAGGAGCCATTGATGCCAGGTGACTTCTACTGTTGTCTTGGGTTGATGAGGTGCATCCAAGGATGCTGTCTTTGTAGTAACTGTTTTTTATTCCCCTGTCCTACCTAGGGATTCTATTGCCAAGACTCTGTATTACCTGATTTTTGAGTGGCTGCTGCTAAGGATCAATGAGTGGTTGGCTCCCTGGGAATCAGACTGTGCTGTGGGCATTGTGGACATACATGGTTTTGAGGTTGCTTTTCCTACTCTTTTGATATTGTCTGGACTGCAAGTATGTGTGCTGCTTCTCCTTAGTCACTGACAGAAATGGGAGGGTGTCTGATGGGTAGGTTTTCTTTTTGTTTTTCTTTTTTTTTCCAGAAAGGAGAAGGTAACTACCATGTAATGTACATGTCTGTGTTTGCAGAGGTATTTGGGATTTTTTTCAGAGGTAGTAGAGAAGTGCTCCTTCAGGATGTGATTTAACACTTTTACTGTAGACTCTTGTTATTAATGCTATCTCAAAGAGCCCATAGTCTTCCATGACTGCATGACCTAGGTAGGATGCTTGTTGTGCCTCTTGCAGTTCAGCCTAGTCAATAAACCAGGCTGAGAGCTTGGAAATCAGACATAAGATGATTTCTCAGATTCATTCACCCTTACTGAAGCTGCCTGAGCCAGCAGCTCATTTCAGCACCATCTGGTGCTGTTCATGATTCACTGAAGATGTAGCCTCCTGAGAGGGCTGTGGGTTGGATATGACGATGCCTTTTTGTCTTTGCAGGATCTAGGTGTGAACAGCTTAGAGCAACTCTGCATCAACTTTGCCAATGAGCATCTCCAGCATTTTTTCAGCCAGACTGTCATTGCCCAGGAAGAGGTAAATGGAACTCATGCCAGCAGGTGAAAGGCAGCAAATATGGAATGAGCAGAGACAGCCTTAGCTGGAGATCATCCTTTAGTGGGGAATCAGGAAGCTCAATGGACCTGCCCCTCTCAAGCCATACCCATGGAATCCTAGTCTAAAGAGCTGGCTATGTAATATTATTGACTAATCCTGTAGTAGATTATAAGGGAAGGTTTGTTTCTAAGTGCCTGACTTCCTTTTATGGATTTTGTGAATTGGTCAGGATCAAGAACCCTAGATCTCACCTGGTAATTTTAAAGCCTATTTGGTAGGTTCATGGTATGATTTTATGTACCACCTGGAGATGGAATTGTGTTCGTCAGACTTGTTGCCTTTTACGCTTCACTTGTCACTCTGCTTAGCAACTTTCCTCTTTTAAATTAGAAAAATAATTAGTGGCTTTAGAAGAAGTTTCATAAGGCAAGACCAGGTATTTCTAGGCAAGTTTGTAACTGCAGGGCAACACCAGCTTCCTGATGAATAGCTCAAATTCCTTAATTAACGCCCTCCATTTGTTTGCATGGCTGGGTTTGACTGGTTGGTCTTTAACGTACAGGAGGAATATAGCCAAGAGCAGTTAACTTGGATTCCTATTTCCAAGATGTACAGTGAGTCATGCCTAGACTTCATTGCTGCAAAGCCCCATGGCATCTTGAGTATCCTTGATGACCAGACTTCACTTACTCAGGTGAGAAGCTCTTACATCTTATGTGGTCCCTTTCAGAGGATGGTTGTGGTGAGGCAGTTATGCATATTGAACAGGGACTGCGTTTACACAAGTATTAGATGTTTTTACCTTTGGTTTAACAGCATCTTTTCAGGCTACTGAATATGTTGCAGCAACAGAAAACATGTTTGTCATCTCCTTTGCAGGCCACCGACCACACTTTCCTCCAGAAGTGTCATTACCATCATGGGAACAGCCCTTGGTACACCAAACCCAAGTTGCCTTTGCCAGTCTTCACTGTAAAGCACTATGCAGGCCCTGTCACCTATCAGGTGAGCTGGCAGGGGGCTCTGAGCAGTTGGAGCAGTAGGACAGCTTGGAAGCACACTGTGGATGTCCTCATGGACCAGCTCTGAGTGCTGTGATCCAAGCCCTCTCTTTGTAACTGCACATCCCCCTAGAGCATCAGTTTATCAGAAACAAGGAGGTTCCTTTTGGGAGAGGCAACTAAGCTGCCTCTGGGAAGAAGCAAAATAGATAATGGCCTCAGCTATACAACAGCCTACATCACTTGTCTCAGAGGCCTAGAAATCCAGGAAATCTGTTGCTGCTGAAATAAAGTGGGGGGTCAGAGCCTGCTGGGCAATGTGAAGGAGAAACGGAGCAATCCCTCCTAAAAGCAGAAGTCATTGTCCCCTCCACTTCTGGTGGCAGCAGGGAACAGCAAGCTCCATTTCTAGGGCTTTCCCCTTGCTCCACCTCTCCAGCTGTGCTCCAAGTCAAGGTGTGTGTGAGATGGGTGTTTGTCTAGTTGGTGGTCTGAATGGTGCATTAAATCAGATTTTGCCTCTGCAGGTCCACAAGTTTCTTAATAAAAACCGTGACCGCCTGCGGCCGGAGGTGCTGGATATCTTCTCCCAGAGCCGCCTCAAGGTACCGTTCAGGATGGAGATTTCTCTTGCAACACCAAGCCACTTATTGCTTTCATGTAAGAAGCAGAAAGATCCTGATTAGGTGTCGGGAGAGCTGAGGAGTATTGTTCTACTGAAGGACTCTTGGGAATTGAGCAAGTTGTCTCTGCCTCAAATTGGTGCATTTTATGTATAAAATGCACGGACTGCCTGAGGGTAGAGCTGGGTTCCTGGCACTGCTAGAGGCAAAGGAGAATAGTCCCCTAGTTTCAGGTAGAAGAGATTGTTCTTTCCCTGTATTTCAGGGACCGTTGGTAATTTATTTGTTTTTGCAGGTGGTGTCTCACATTTTCCAGAAGGCTAAAGCTGCCTATAGTCAGCAGAGGGAGCTGGGGGCCAGAGGCAAAGGGCTCAAGCCTCAGGCCTCCACACTGGTGTCCAAATTCCAGCAGTCTTTGCAGGACCTTACAGCCAAGCTGAGAAGGTGAGATACTGTTATGGTGTCACCCCTGCTCTGGGCTGATTGCTGCACCCACAAGTGTGTGAAGTCTTCCCTGGTCAGCACAGAGAAGAGGATGATGAAAGATTCTTCCTTTTGTTTTGCAGGAGCCATGCTTTCTTCATTCGGTGCATCACCCCTAATCCCAAAAAGGTAGGGCAGCACCCTGAGCTCCTTACAGAGTCCCTCAGTTCCTTGAAGCCTAGTCCTCTCCAGCAGCTATCCTTGCATTGTTGGGGTTTGGACTACTTTGTTTCATTTGATAGCTTAAAATTTATTTTCTGCTTTCTTTGTCCCTCACCCTTCATTGTGACCTGACCACATGCTGGAGAATAAGAACCCATTGTCAGTTGGACACGAAAGGATGTGTTGAGTTTTGTGTTCCATCACCCATAGGCCATGGCAACACTTCTCAAGGACAAGACAATAAAAGGAAACCCTTTCTAAGCTCTCTGCCTTCTGTCTCCTTTCTTTATTTCTTATTTACTTTTTTATTCTGCCTTATATTCACAGCTGTCAAATATCTTTGATGTGGAGTATGTCACTTGTCAGCTGCGGCATTCTGGGATACTGGAGGCTATCCACATTAAAAAGGAGGGATACCCAGTCCGTCTTTCATTCCACAACTTCCTTGCCAGGTACAGTGGTCTACTGGTTTGGGATGCCCCAGCCACTCAAAGCCTGGATGAACGAACTGATCAGCACATTGTGATTTGTTCTCCTCTGAAGACTTGTTACAGCCCTGGCTTCCATCTTATCGACATTTCACCTTCCAGATATGGCCACCTGGTTGAACGAAGGCACAGCTGCTTGGAGGAGAGAGAAGGCTGCATGGCAGTGCTGGCTAATGTGGTGGGGAACCCCTCAGATCTCTATCAGATTGGAGTAACAAAGGTGATGCCTACAGAGAATCCCATGTCAACTGCACAGGCCCAGCCATCTGTTCACTGGCTGTCAATGGACAGTGGGCAGCTTGTCTCTTGTCTCAAGTATGAAGGTGGGATTTACAGCATTTTAGCTAAAGGAACAGGAGTCTTTGGCTCCAGGCTGCTGTAGTAGCATGGCCAACTCCTTTGTCTACCCAGCATTCCTTGGTGTAGATCTAGGCTTCTGCCTACTAACCTTTATTACTCCCAGATTCTCTATCCTCCACAAATTTATCCATCTCTCCCCTGCACCTCCTGCCTCCCCAATTAAGACTGTGCAGTTTCCTTAGCAGGGAGCCTTAAAGGCTACAAAGAGATAAACCAGCAGCTTTTATTATTCACCAATGCTTAAGAGAAGTTGGTTGTTTTCCTTGTGGGTCAAGAGCTGTTCCCTTTGCTCAGGTCTTTCTGAAGGAGAAGGCCAGGCAGCTTCTGGAGAGGCGATGGAACCAGAGGCAGAGCTGGGCTGTTGTTACTCTGCAAAGGAAAATCCGACGTCTCCTTCACCGCAGACGCTTCCGTGTCCTTCAGGAGAAAGTTACAATCATCCAGGCTCACTTCCGAGGTTACCAGGCAAGGTGAGGAGTCAAATGCCAGGCCAGGTACAGGCCTTTGGCCTTGCTTAGGACAGCATGGTGGGGATGTGTGTCTGGCCAGGCCCATCCTCATGTAGGCTCCTGGCTCACTCTGCAGAGAGGTATCCTGTTACTGGAATGGTGGAAATTCCCAGCCCGGTTCCTGACACAGAGCAGATGTCAAAACTATTTTAGTAACTTAGCTGTGCTAAGGCTGATACTGTGATGTAAATGATGTAAGGAAAACATCTAAGAGAGGACTAGGCTTAATGCAGTAAGACCAAATCTGGCCTAGCTGATTGGTATTAATGTTCTCTTTGGTCCATACCCTTGAATTGAGTCCATAGTCTGCCTAAATTTTGTTGATGTTTCCCTTATTAGCAATTTTTCTCTTTTCTCATCCCTCTAGAAAGCGTTACAGGAGGTTGAAGAAGATTTTGGTGCAATTTAATACCATGATTTTAATCTCCAGAACTTTGATTCGAAGGAGGAAGCACTGTCAGGTAACAACACTCTTCTCAGGACCAGGTGTACTACAGGAAATATTTCTGTCCTAAGTAAAGACACTTAGTGATTGGGTGAGGCCAGGGCAGGGACAGCTTTGGAGAGTTTATTGGAAATGATTCAGTGAGGTGTCCTTCACTCTCTGGCTGCCATAAATCTAGTTAAATGAAGGAACCACAGAAACTGGAGTCTTCTCTCTCTAGAAGAAGTTTGAAATTGGCAAAGGCAGTAGAAATGCAGCTGATTCGTGTGACTGTGTGTGAGGTTCTTGAGGTTGCCTGACACAAGACATGAGCTTATTCCATTGGTGGCCTTCAGAGCTGCTGTTCTGCTCAAATCCTTCAACTTTCTTTTTCAGTAGTCCATTTCAATTGTTTGTGTTTTCCCCAATGGTGGCTGAAGTGCAAGATTTTTTCAGTCTGCAGTGATCTTCCCTGGACTCCTTACAACAGCCTCAGGCTTCTGAAATCCTGAGCTTTTGGGAAATCAGCTGGGCCTGTAGTTGGAGTGAGAACGGATTGGCAGTGGTTTGAGAAGATGGAAAATTACGTGCAGGAGAAAGCCATGGTGCTGTTACAGGGGTTGAATGTATTTTGTACAAGCTATTAAAAAGAAAATTGAAGACAGGAAATCAGACCACTCATTCTTAGAGTAGCAACTAACATCCCTATAGCTGACAGCTTCATGAGGGAGGGACCCAGTACAGTTCCTGGCATGACCAGCAATGGATGGGGCAGAGGGTTAAGGGTCAGTTTTGTTGGAAGACAGCAGAGGTTCCTTCTGTCATGCCATGCTCACTGCAGTGTGTGTTTCTGTTCCTTTTCTTGCCCCTTCCTACTTGGACAGGATCCAGCTTTTCTTTCTCCAGGGTAACTACAACAGCAGAACTCTCATGAAACAGTTTCTGTTCTTCCAGTGTTTGCTTGCTGAGGTCTCCATACATGCAATAGAAACAATAAAAGTCTCAAAGTTCACCTGCTGCACATTTCCTCCTTTCCCCCCACCCCACAGCCCTGCCCTTTGGACTTCAGCATGCCTACTGTCTTTCTCAGCCCAGCCCTCATAACCTCCCATATAGTCACACCATTCTGCAACACAGACAAGCAGGAGAGAGAGGAGGAGAGACTGAGATCCTCCTTTTCCATCTCAGAGGAAGAGTCAGGTGAGTAGTAAGGCTGGAGAATAATAGAATGGATGGGAAAGGGCAGACCTGCAAGGGACTCTGGCTTTTGGTATCCCTCCCACACCTTCTAAAGGGGTCCCTCTCCATGGACAAGTTTGTCCATCCATATTCAGGCTGTGTTACCATATTCTTTGAAGCCGGGGGAGGCAGGTGAATGTTTCTGACAGCTTGTCTGTGCTTTTGTCCTGAGACACAGCAAATGCTAGGCAAGGGAGGAATGATGTGGCAGAGATGCTGGGCACATTGTGAAAGCTCATGCTCTTGAATTGTGTTGTGAAGGGCAGGTGGTGTTGCAGCAAAGCTAAGGGCTTTGCCTGGGCATCTCCTCAGTATACTGTGCTGAGTCCCAGTAAAGCTCTGGAGCTGTTCTGTCTTTTAATCTGGTGGAGCAGGACACCAACTCCTGCCCATCCGTGGAGTCTGCCCCCAGAAGCAGCTGGGGTTGAGCTCTTAATTTTCCTACCACTATCTCCCTTTCATCTCCTAACAGCAGGAGTTAGAGGAAGGGAAACAAAGGAGGTCTCTGGCCAGTGGTGACACAGAGAACAGTCCCAACCAAGGAATGGTGAGTTGTCAAACAGTCTGGGGGATTCTGAGATAAAACAAGCCAGACTCTCAGGGTGTTGTTCCTCCCCTGTGCCTCCTCTGCCCAGGCTTGCTGGGAAACAGCAAATAATCTGGAAGGTGTACAGAGCCCACGTGTATACTTGGAATCTAGCAGCAATGATGCAGTTTAGCCTGGTATAATGAGCCTTTTAATACATAACTATCTCATGACTTCAGCGTTTCCCAATCTCTGGGCATAGTCCTGCATCATAAAGTGGTCCTGCAGCAAAGTATTTTGTTTTTTCCCAGCAGTGAACCAGTTCTTTGGAGCTCAGAGGAAGACTTTTTGATAATCATGTTCTGTTGTGAAGGGTGGGAATGAGACAGTTTTGCACAAATATATTTATGGAAGATATTGTAGAGAACAGACATTGATGATGATACACTGTGTTGCATTGGCCCATTTCCTTCCTACTTTGCAAAAAGGCATGTATCATGCAAGGTGCAAAACAGTGAAAAAATCAAGGCTTCTTGGCCAGATTTTCATCTGAATTACCCAGGTACAAATCTGAGCTTCCTTAGGAGCCTCCAAAATAGTGGCATGCATCAAATATTAGAATGAGATATCTTTTTATTTCTGCTGTTGTACTGTTGGATGCTGAAAAATAAAAATTAAGATGACAGAAAAAGGAGCAGGAGGAAATGGCCCTTACCCTTCAACTGCAATCTCTTCTGTGCAGTATGCCAAACTTGTTCATAATGAGAGATGAGTCAATGAAAATCAATTTTTTCCTGTCACTTCCCCTTGTGGCAGTTGATTTTTTTTTTTTTAAGGAATTACTCACCTTTCCCTCCTATGCTGACCCATGTCACATACCTGTGTTAATATCACACTTCCCTGTGTGTAAAGTTACTGAATATTGCACAGGCAGAAACTACTGGCTTTGCTCAGGTGCTCAGTCCTTTTTCTTGCCAGCCTTTCAAAGGCAGCTTTATTCAACAGAGCAGCTCAGGGTTTGTGTGTTGTTTCACTGTTGGTGCCCCAGTGACTGACTTGCCCACTCTCCCCACAGGATGTGGGGCTGCTGGAGATCCCTGCAGAGCTTGCTGCCCTCCTGCAGTCAATTGAAGGTGAGAAATTCCCCCCTTCTTCCCTCCCTTTCCTGCAGCTTTTTACTTTACTGTTAATTTCCTTGTTTTCTAGCAATTTAAAGACATGCTTGTTCAGTCTGCTGCTTGTCACCTGGGTTGAATTTGATTTATTATTATTGCAGTGTAAATACGATAAAGGCAAATGGTGTTGTGTGTTGTTTCTCAACACGACTGGCAGAAAAGTGACTTGGGCCAGTGGGCAGAAAATCAGATTAAACTTCAATATTTTTGTTATCTTTTCAACCCTATTGAACTGTGCTGATAGAACTGATGACAGGGATGGTGCAAACCTTTTTGGTCAAAGTTATGTGACAGCAAAGTGTTTAATGAACCAGATCTCTTGCAGAGGTGGATTTCTGTGGTGTGAGAACTTTAAACCCATGTCTTTTCTTCTCAAAAATCTTTAACGAAATTGAAGGTGAAGAAGCCAAAACTACAATTTTGACACTTTCAAAGAAATATTTTTGGGTTTTCATTAAAAATTACTTCTTCAAATGTAATTGTGTTTTTTTAAAATAGAAGTAGGTAGAAACAATGTAACATCTTAATGATGTATCAATATAATGATTTAAAGTGTTAAAATGTTTTGCTTGGGATGGAAAGACTTTTTGTTTTCAAATAATCATAATACCATTAACTGAAATAATTTCCCAAGTTGTTGACCTGATCTTGAACATTTTTAACTGCAAGTTATCTGCAGTTTTGTTTCCTCTGTAACTCTGTGCAATGCATAGAGGCAGGATTTGCTTCTTTAGGTTGGCCTCTTAACAAATTCAGAGCTGTATCTTTGGCCTTCTGTAAGATACAATGGGGCAGAAGAGCCTTGTGAACTGTGCAGACTGTTCTGGATTCCCAAATCTGTCATATTTCATGGCATACCCGTCTAGGGACTATCAGCTGGTCTAGTGAGCATTGCTACATAAAGGAGCTCCAGGGACATGAAACTGCTGAAAATGAAAGGATGTAAACAGGGAGGAGGAAAGCATCAGGGGACATGTTTTGGAGATAGAGGAATGCACGGAAGCTGTGCTGCCTTCAGAAATCTCTTCATTTAGAAAGATGTTTGCTCCTGTATCCATGCTAAATCCTTCATCCAGTGCCTCATCATGAAGTCCTCTCATGTACTTGTAGACAGCACAGTTGTCAGCAGTATGTCTGCAGGGGCTTGGTGTTTCCTGCCTTGTAAACTCTCTATAACAGAACTGAAGCTCCAGGTGCTAATTGTCTTCTGGGTGTTAACCAGGGAGAAGAGTCTGAAAGATCAGAGCTATAAAAGCTCTCTCCTGAAGCTGGGCCTTGTGGTCTCAAGAAAGTGAAGATGTGCCTGCTTAGGGGTTTGGGGCAGCAGGGGTGGACTCGTTGTCCCTGGAGCCAGTGGGTTGGTGCAGGTGCTTGGGCAAGGTCAGATGCACATTAGCCATGTGTCTGGGATGTGTTCTGGCTGCCTTTCCAACTCCTACAACAGAAGACCTCTTTCTCTTGCAGGTCAGTACAGAGCACAGAACAACCAGATAACTGAGACATTACCTCCAGAAGTCAGGGTCAAAGATGACCTTTCATTACCACCCAACATCAACAGCTATCCTTTCTCCTCCTTCATTAAGTCACACTTCCAGGTGGGAACTCTTTTTATATGTCTTCATTGCTTTATATGCTTCATTGCTAGGAGACACCCTAGTCTTAGCAGTACCAGGAACGAACTATTTCTGTCCTGTTGTTCCTTTGCAGAGGACAGATTTCCCTGCCCCTGGGCAGCCTCTGCAGCACCCCTTAACCCACCTGAACACTGAACATCAGGAGAGCGCACTGGAGATCAACAAGCTGGTAAGAAATGTCTTGCTTGACCAGAGCATTGTTGAAGAACAGGTGGGCATAAGAAAATCTTTAGATGCTTTTATCTAACAAGGTGCTGGTGGTGGCTACTATTCTTAAAATACATGTGGTGTAAGGAGAGTGGAAATGATTGCTTCTTCTAGGCCCTGGAGCAGTGTGGCAGAGATCACATGCAGCCCCTTTGGGTTGCTGTGTTCTTAGTGAGGCATAAACCAGCCACAGCCCAAGGGGATCAGAGTGAACTGCCTGGTGATATAGCTTCAGAATTTGGCAGGACATACAGGAATTAGACTGCTAAGTTCCAAATATTCCAGGTTCAGTAGCAAGGACAGTATAAGAGAGATCTGTCTTCTCAAGCACTTATCCTTATCTGTCAGTCATAAAAAGCTTAAGCCATATCTTTTCCTTGATGTGATTTATAGTAAATATATTGTTGTGTCACTAGACAACAGAAGACAGTGAACTGTTGCATAATGGCTGGAAAAAGGCAAAGACTTTGTCATCAAGAAAACTACACCTAGAACCACACCCTAATTCTGTAGTGTTTGCATGAGAGGGGTGGTGTTATTTAATCTCTGTGGATGAAAATCATATTTCTTCTTAAAAATGTTAATGTTAACTCTCTGAAAATAGAATGAAACTTCAGATAATTTCTAAGTGAATCTCATAATCCTTCTGAGAGTTACATACAAATAATCTTTACACAAATTAATTTCTTTTACATATCTTTACAGCTAGGTAGTCTGGGCTCAGACACAGTAACAAACAGCCCAGTGTAACTTGTTTGTGTATCTGAGCTCTCCCCAAAGAAGGGGAATTATTTTACACAAGAAGTCCTGAGTCAGAGGCATAACTAAGAAGAGGCTGAAGCCATCCTGACCTTTGGTCAGGGTCCAATCTTCATGAACACTGCCTCCCAGATTCTCCAGAACTTAGATGGTGCACAAACCCTGAGAACAAATCTGGATCTCAGTGTTGACTACTCTTCTTAGGCTCATGAATACCCTGGAATCTACGATCCCACCTCACCAACACAGTTTGGAATCAAGGGGTACAGCTCTCAAACTCTCTTTTTCTTTCTCTCTTTTTTTTTGTTTTTTTTTCCCTTGGATGTTTCTAGATTTTGCGGTTCATTGGTGACAAGAATCTCCATGGCTGGCAGGAGGTACTTCTGGGCAACTACATTGCTGGAAGAGGTTTGAATAATGTGGCTCTGCGTGATGAAATCTTCAGTCAGGTGGTTGCCCAGACATGGAAGAACCCAGACATGGAGCAGAGCCAGCAAGCATGGGTCCTGATGACAACTTTGCTGAGCTGCTTTGCCCCTTCACCAGCACTGGAGAAGCCGTTGCTAAAGTAAGGAGGAGAAAAGACCAAGCTATACTTTCATTAATGTTAAGAGAGATGAGCAGTGTGCTGAAGGCAGTTGCCTTTTCTTAGGTTTGTGTCAGATCATGGTGCAGAGGGCTACAACGCTGTCTGCCAGCGGAAGATCTTGACAGCAGCACAGCACACAGACTCTGCCTTCTCTCGGGCCTACCCTCCCACTCAGCTGGAGTGGACTGCAAACCAGAGAAGAGGGAAGATGATTCTGGATGTTCATACCTTTAACGGTAACTCGTTTCATCCCTTCTGCTATCTTGTAGTTCATGAGGACTTTCCCAGGGCAGAAATCAGCATTCAGAAAATACCTCCCTTAGCTTAGGAAAGAGGGATTTGAACACTAGTTGCTTCTGGCTGGTGTACAGCCCTGGGGGATTTAAGCATCTAAATCGATACCCAAAACTATCAAAGCCTGAGCAATGACCTCAGACCTGATACTCAGGCTGAGGGATGAGATTCTTCTGGGTCTGGGCCCATCTCAACAGAGGGCTTATTCTGGTTGTGCATCTCTACTGGTCTAGTTTTCCTGTTATCCATTACTGCATAGCCAAGGCAGCAGAAACTGCTGCCTTTGTTACAGGGACTTTCTACTTTTCTCATATCTCAAATATTGTCTTATGCAGCCTCTTCACTGCTCAGAAGATCCATGATTGGATGCAGAGCATCCCTGCTCTGGCTCTCTGAGCAAAGTGGTGGCCCAAGTGAACAAAGGCACTGTGAGGGTTTTCACCTGTCAGACTGTAAATGCCAATCTGTGCCACCAAATAGTTATTTTGGAGGTAGATGTGTTAATGTGGGGCCTTCCGTCTGTTTTCAGTCCTTTCTGCATCCCCTGCCCACAGAGTGTCCAAGACTTTCCATCTTGGCTTGTCCCCTGCAGAACTTGGGTATTGCTGGGGGTCCTGCCAAGGGGTCTGTGTGTACTGACTTTCTTTTCTGTGCTAGAGGAGAAGTTCTCAGCTGAAGTGGAGTCCTGGATGACTGGGGAGCAGTATGCAGGCTGGCTCCTGACTGCAAGGTACTGCCAGAGGGTGGGAGATTTGGGGATGTGAGGGATCCTGTCACTAACTTTAGGGTTCAGACTGATCAGGGCTGCAGGCTAGAAATTACATGGTCACCCACTCTAGCTTGTGCTGTCTTCTTCACCCACCTGATCTAGTGGAAGATATCCCTGCAAATGGCAGCCTGGGTGCAACTAGATGATCTTTAAGGTCCCTTCCAAACCATTCTGTGATTTTGCAGTTCTGTGTATGTAGACTATGGACATCTTAAGGAAGAGGGCAACTAGTTTGGTCTGTCAGAGCAGCTTCAGAGAAACAATGTGAAAAAGAGAGCAAATAATGAGTGATTCTGGTTTTTTTCTTGACCCTGGATACTTAATTGTTGATTCACACCCTAAGTCTTATGGATTAAACTAGGATATACAAGGCAGGAAAAAACTGAATGCAATGTTTTCCTTTCTCTCCCTTTCCCCAGCTTACCCTAATCACCTTTTCTCTCCTTCCTTTCCCTGTTACCAGGGGCTGTGATAAGAAGTCTCGTGGGTGGTCTATCTCCATGTTTACTGGCAACACATGGCAGGACCTGTTGGGCTGTGACTTTGTGCTGGACCTCATTGGAGAGATGGAGGAGACCAGCAACTTCAGTGGCCCCTCTCAGTCCTCAGCTGAGTATCCCATCACTCCTGAAAGGGACAGAAGCTTCCTCCACGATTCTGACCTTGATTTGTGAGTCAAGTTATTCTCCTGCTCCACCACTTGTGGCCCTGTCACCCCGTGGCTTGTCTTTCTCCCAGCACTCTGTGCTGTCCTCATCTAATTTTCCTCTTCAGCAGGATCCCTCCTGCTCCAGGTGTCCAGGCTCCTACCTTCCCACCACCTAGCCTGCCTCCAGAACTGAACAGTCTCCATCCAGGTAAGCTCTTGCCCAGGACTGTGGGTGACACTGGGGAGGGCCAGATGTGCCCCAGCCAGGGAGTCAGAGCGGAGGGGGAGACAGGTGATTCTTCATGATTTAGAGCAAGGAGGGGATCCTCTCCAACACATGACTGCCTAATAGGCGAATGTTCCTTACCTGCCATGTCATTCGACTTCTCTTTGCTCTTAGATCAAAGACTGAGGGATGACATGAGGACCCCTGCAGGCTTGGATCACTATGTGGATGATCTCTTCAGCACGGTGCTGGATCAAGGCTCCAGAGTATCGGTGAGTACCTTGATATTCCCTCTTACTTCCTCTCTGCAGCTTTCCTGTCCCTCAAACATGCCTCTGCCTAGTGCCTCTGCTCAGCTCAGGTGTGCCTTTGGATGATTCTCCCCCTGGGAAGCCTGTTTTTCTGAGCTCAGATAGCTCTGGTTTTTCTTCATGCAGGATATGGAGAACAGGGAGAGTCTGACTGGACGCATGAAAGGAGGTGGGAAGATTGGACCCACGCAGAGAGGAATCTTTCCTTCTACAGGTCTGTAAGGGGATGGGGACATCTGGGAACATACATGGAGCTACACAACTTTCAGTAAGCACAAGTCAGGGAGTCCCTTAAATGTTAGTTATTGCATGGGCTCAACTGGTTCACAAGGAGCATTGGTCTTTAATGTAGGTCATCTGAAGTTGCACTCCTCAATCCCAGGTTCTGGGAGACAGATGCTTGGGGAAGGTGCTAGGTGTGGGTACCACCTTTATTCTCCTTTTAATTTCTCTTCTGGGTTGGTCTTGGAGTTAAAGCAACAGGTACTTTGCTTCTGACCCAGGCCACCTCTTCCCTAGGCCAAAACTCATAAGTCCCATATTCACCCTCTCTTCATCTTGTGCTTTCACAAAAGAGTTACTGTCTTTTTTGTGGAAAGGTTTTTACCTTTTTTATTGCTTCCTTACAGACTTTCCCATCACCTGTAGCTATTGCTTGGGTTAGTAAGTCTGAATCCTGTAGAGGTTCTCTTTGGTGTGTTTGATTTCTTTACTTTTCCTCATTTCTGTTGAGCTGAGACTTACGTTTCAGTGGGGTGGAGTCAAACACCAATATATTAATGGTACTGAGAAATCTGCATGTGTAGGAACACACTCAGCTGTTTCAGAAAGGTGGGGAATGTTCTGTTCAGATCATTACTGGTAGAAGCTGTGGGGCATGACAAGCCCTATTACAGATCACTGGTGTGAGGCCAGTTTGTCACTCATCTGGCTACTTACATCAGTCAGGGATGTGAAGATCTCTCCATGGCATCACTGGGTCACCCTCACTGGTGAGGACATCATGGTTCAGTAGATCTGTGCTGTGTGTTGACTCACCCCTCTCTAAGACTGAAACCCATGCCCCTTGCTCTGCTGGCTTTGCCCTCAGTGGGATTTCTGTTTTGTGGCCTTTTGTGGGACTTGACTGGTGGGACCAGAGAAATTCCTTTCTTTCTACAGTTTCTGCAGATGCTACACATGCCACCCAGGCCAGGGCTTGTTTATTCACCCTTGCTAGTTGCTGCAAAGAGACCACAATGGATCTGGTAGTCTCAAAGTACTTTTCCCAGGCCTCCAGGAGAAACCCTTTGTAATCACATGGAGGCAAGAGTTATTTATATGCTTAGTCATGAAGGATGGCAGTGTCCTAAGCTACACTAGAAGCAGGGTCTGGATCCTACTACTGTAGATTCTGGCAGGCCACACATTTCTCTTAGATTTCCTTCTTCCACTTGAGTTTTGCTGTGTTCTGTGTGTGTGAAGCGCTAAACCCCTCATACGTCCTTGTGCTTGGCACACGTAGAAAGAATCTGGGCTATCCAGCCTGTGTGTTGTGTTCTGTGGGACTGATCCCCCCAGATTCCCCAAAAGCACTGTACATGTGCCCTTTTGCTTCTAGGCCTCTCTGGAATGACTCAAGCACCAGTTTACCAGGCTATGCCTTCGATGATGGGGATGCCAGCAGCCATGCCTATGGTCCCAGCAGCTGGGGGCATTGCATCTATGCCAGGTAGTAAAACAGTGTTCCAGAAGCTGTACAGGGGAAGAGGATGGAAGGGTGGCTGTCCTAATGGAGCCTGTGTATTTGGATGTGAGGCTGGGTGCACAGTAAACACTCAGCTCTGGGCTGATGCTCAGGCACTGTGGGGAGCAATTGCCTGTGGGTGTCTGCAGATGTGTGTGTCTTCCACAGCCATGGTTATGCCCCAGCCTGTGGTTCCACCTGTAGATCCCAACCAGTTAGCAGCACAACAGCAAGCCTTTATCAACCAGCAAGCCATGCTCATGGTAAGTGGAAGGGACTGGCTGGGAGGGACCCAATAACGGGGGAAGAACAGTGGGCTGGTGTACGTGCTGTGAAGAGGTTAGCCATGCTCCCCTTCTGCCTTAGGCCTGCTCTTATGTGCTGGGGGTCTGCTACAGAAAGTTGGAATTATTTGAGAATGCAAAAGTGGGAGTTTCCTTTTTGCCCCTTTGTGTACATGGGGACACTGAGGGTGACTGAGTAGCAGGGGAAAGAGCAGGCCCCAGGAAGCCTCAACTGTAATTCCTATGTATTTTTAAGCTGGCATTTGCTATAGATGCAGATCTGCAGTATCCTGTCTTCTGTACAAAGCCTCTTGAGTGCAAGGAGGTCCCAGGCTGGGACCTGAGTAGCTGAGTCTTTGGGGTCTTGTTAGGAGCTCTGCCTACTTGGCCAGGTGGGAGCAGACTCCCTGCATAAGCCTTGTCCATAACACTGGGAAATTTGCAGTGGACTGTGTGGATGTTCTGTGATTACCAGTGAAAAATTATGCAGCCTGCCTGATGGCTGGTGGTTTTGTGTAGCCTAGAGCTCATGGCCATTGCAATTCCTTCCTCCAGGCCCAGCAGATGACCCTTCAAGCCATGAGCATTTCCCAGCAACAGCAGCAGCAACAGCAGCGGTGGCAACAGTCTCTTGAGAACTCAAGGCCAAGAGTCTCAAGTCCACCACAAGCCCAAGCCTCTGCTCCAGTCCCAGCCACTTCCCCAAAACCCAAGAAACTTCCCAGCAGCCTAAATGCTGCACTACCACCAAAAGCTTCAGAACCACCAGCTAAGGCAGAAGAACTGGTATGAGAAACAAACAGTGGTGGGGAATTTGGTTTGAATTTCAGTATTTGCATTTGCTCTGTCTCCCTTCCAGTGTGACAGTGGTTTGGCAGAGAGGAGAGCAGACAGCTGTGCTTACCCATGATACTGAGGCCTTTTACACTCTGCTTTCTGAATCCTTAAGATACAGGATCAATCCTTGGTGGCATTAGTTCTAGAGATGATTAGTTCTAGAGTTCTATTAGTTCAGATGGAGTGTACACCAATTAATTCTGAGCTGATCTGAATTTTACCACAGGAAGATTAATCACTCTGAGTTCTTTATCTTCTAGCAAGCTGTCTTGGGCTTCTAACATACTCCTTCTCTGGACTTGTTTGATGATTCATTGGGTCAGAGACCCAAGAGACATTCCCAGATGAGGAGAAGTTCTAGATTAGAACTTGGCAAGGAAAGATCACCTCTGAATTTAAGGGCAGTGTGATATCTGCTGGCTAGTGCTAACTAACCCTGTGATGAACTGCTTGCAGGTTTATGACTATACAGATGACCAGTTGTCCAGCAGTGAAGAAAATGACCACCTTCCAGAAACTTTCCAGGAGAAGAAACAATATTTTCAGAAGATGGGTAAGCATCTACCACTTCAGGAATTTCAGTCATTATGACACCTTGTTCTGCAGCCTCCTTGCCATAACGAGATGTTCTGTGATTCTTGTTTCCCTGTCTGGAAACCAGATAATTCTTGCAGGAGCTGCTGGTGCTGTGTTGTAGCAGCAGTTTTGGGTGCCTGCTCAGCTGGCTACAATGCAGGTTGTGAGGTGCTTTGTTGTCACCTTGTTTAGAAATCTTTGGGCTTGTGACTGCCACACTCTCCTTAGCCTCTACAAAGCACAGGCTTCTGCTTACTGATGCAAGGGTGGGAACTATCCTATGAGGGCTACGTTTTGGCTGTGAGTTTAACTATCTCAGGTCACCCTTTCTATGCAGGGGAGCAACACATCCGAGTGAAGAAAGTCAGGCCTCCTACCAAAACTTGGACACCTCCAGCAAATCCCCAGCCAAAGCAGGAGGAGGAGAAAGAAGAGAGGGAGAAGAGGAAAGAAGAGGAGAGGGAGATGAGGAAAGAAGAAAAGCCCAACCCTAAAACAGATGCAGGTAAGATGATGTGCAATGAAGAGCCAGGCAGGCTGACAAGCAGGAACTTTCCAGGAGCATCAGGCCAGGATACAGCTAGAGGAGGAAAAGATCTGGCTCTTCTGGGTGTTTGCATCTTGACAGCAGAAAAGAGAGAGAAAGGCCTGAGCTTTGGGAAATGGGATCCCCAAAGCAAGACAGTGGATTAGCAGTCAGCCTAGTGCTGAAAGAGAGGGAGCTTCATATGAGATAAAGGGACTTCTCCTCTGTCCTTGCTGGTCTGTTGATTAAAGATGTCATCTCCACTAGCTCCTGCTCCACCTTTGCCACCTCCTGAGCCAAAGCCAAAAAATCAGACCCCAAAAGCAAAGACAGAGCCACCAGTGGTGAAGCCTTCGGGCCCTGAGTCGCGCCCTGAGCCCAGCCGGGAGATCCGCAACATCATCAAAATGTACCAGAGCCGGCCTGGCCCTGAGCCCCAGCCCGTCGAGCCTGTCAGGTGAGACTGGGGTCCTCCCTGGTGGGCAGGAAGGAGATGAGTGGGGACCGTATCCCAGCACTGCCTCATGGCTCCATTGTGCCCACTACCCCTGTGCAGCCCCTATAACTGTGTTCCCCATTCCTTGCAGGAGACCGTCCAAGCCATTTATGAAGAAGAATGACCCCAAAAATGAGGCTCTGGCCAAGCTGGGCATGATGAACCTCCCATCTCCCAAATCAGTGAGTTCTTTGCTTTCCAGTCACCTAAGAGCTCAGCAGCGAAGGCCTGTATATAGTCTCCAACAGGTTTGAAGCTATCTGGTAGTGCAGTGGCAGCCTGGTGACTCTTGTTGGGTTACTGTGACTCAGGCAATGGTGCTACCCATCCTAGATTGGCTTCCAGAGAAAGCTCTGGAACAGCAAGTCCTATTATTTTGTTTAAGGCTGATCTGGAAGAAAGCTACTTGTGTTCCCCATGTTTGGCCCATTAATGGCTTTTTTTGCCTTCCCAACTCAATCTCAAATGCTTAGCTCTCTGCACCTGGGTGTGCTTCATCTGTTTGTAGATCATGTGTTGATTTAAAGGTCCTGGTGTCCCTGTTCACACAGATCTTGCTTCTTAGATTGTACTGCTGCCCTAGGGCTGATTCATAACAGCAGTGTTAGGACAGAGCACAGTAATGTAGAGTGACTGAGTCAAGTGGTTTTGTTGTCTTGCAGCCATTGCCCCCCCAGCCACAAGAGAAGAGAACTCCTCCTCCACCTCCCAAGCCCAAACCAAACTCAGCTTCCAGCTCTATCAAGGAGAAGCAGTTGCCTCTCCTGGCCATCTTCAAACAAGATAGTACTCCACCGAGTTCCCCGGTTCCTCCTCCCCTTCTTCCCCCAACATTCCCTTCATCTCCCCTGCCTGAGAACCAAGGCTATCAGGAATCCACAGGGAAGGGTAAGTATTGAATTCACCCAAGTGGAATTTGGTAGCCTGGTGGTCTGGGGAGAGTCACAGCACATTAGCCAGCTGGCCAAAGACTGAGTGGGCTGTGTGAAATCAGAGACTGTCACCATAGTTTCAGTTTGGTCCAGAACTCAGCATGGCACTTCCCATCTCTAACTCTTCCCTTTCTTCCCAGTACAGTGCAGGATGTCAGGCACAAATGAAGGAGGGGCTGGGTTTCTCTGAAAAATGCAGCTAAAAAGAGAAAGGACCTTTGGGCTGGATGTTTATCAAGGTCCAATCCACAATATATTTTATTACCTACCTGAAGCATAATGACTTTATGAAAGCTGCAAATTCCATGGATGGACTTTAAACCAGGGAGGAATGGGATGCCACGTGTTTTACCTTCTAGAGCCTCTGGAGGGTCCTTAGAGGGGTTAAGGAATGAAGGAATGTTTCTCAGAGGGAGAATGAGAGCTTGGGAGACTTGGGACACTTGCCACATAAGGAGTGTCTGGATGTTGCCTCCCTGAAAAATGGTATAGCTAATGCTTCTCAGCAGCAGTTTGGAGTGTTATTCAGTCTCAGGTTTTGCCTCTGAATTGCAGAGGGAGCCTACAGACATTAGTTCATTTTATAGTTTGCTGCTATTTTGGATACATACACCAATGTATTTCAAACTGTTTAAAACTCATCAGCATCACATTTTATAATATGTGAAGAACAGTCAATCAAGCACATTTCTGCAGGACTCCATCCTGCATCAGGCTCCCAACTATAAAGAATGTCCACATTTCACTTCCCCTCTCTTTTAAAAAATGGATCTTTAGGAAGTCCTGTGAAAGTAAATCAAAGAAACTTGATTAGCCTGAAAAACCCCTACGTGCTTTTGAATAGGAATATAGAAACAGCTGAACTATGGGATCTAGTGCATTTCTTGACTGTCTGTGAACTCTGAAGTTTGGAAGTTGAGAGTGCTTAAATTAAGATATTTCTGCTTTGCAAAGCAATGCCTTTGGATGACTGAGCCTGTCTTTAATAGATCTTCTGCTGAGAGAAAATCTAGTACAAATCCTGTGTGCCTTGTACCAGAATCTTGAAGTCTGCAAGCTCAAGAGAGAACTTGTCCTTTTGAAACCTTTATCAGCCTTTTTACAATGACATAAAGTAAAAATGTGTCCTCAAGCTTTAGCACAGGAGTAGTAATTTGCCTGGAATGCTGTGTGCTGTCTATCTCTGGAGTGTTTCTATTGTGAACACTGAATTTTGTGGCTGATGCAGCAAGTACAAATGCTATCAGAAATGCTGGTACTCACACAATGACCTTTGTGCCTGCATTCATATTAGCTGATCACTACTGCCCTTCAACAGGGCTCTTGACCGTAATCTTCAGTCAGGCACATGGCACTGTCCCCTTTCTCTTAGTAGGTCTTTGGCAGGTGGGAAGGTGACCCTGTAGTCAGCAAACTTTCACTGCTCTTTCTCCTCTCACAGCCTCTGCTCTAACAATAGAAGAAGACGATGGTATCAAGACCCAGCTCTACAAGCTCACTACCAGTGTCAGCTTTTCCTATGTCAACCCTTCCTGGAAAATCTTTCTGCGCAAAGAGGTACAGGTTGTTAGTTAGAAGGTCAATATGGGAGCAGGGAACTGGTCCCACATCTGGTGAAAATAATTTTTTACACCCAGGGTGATCTAAGAGCACAAAGATAGTTCTGGGATAAGGTCACATGACCCAGGAGCTGGGGGCAGGGTATCATCTCATCAGGAAGGAATCTGGGTCCTACTCTGCCTTACTCAGTTTCCCTGCCTGTCCTTCCCTTCCTCTGTAAAGCACTGAGAAATCTACAAATAAATCTCCAGAAAATTTGCTGTATCTTGGTGCTTTCCTGTTAAAATAGTACAAGTGTTTTAAAATAAAGTATTGGAGAGTGCACTGAACTGACCAGGGTTCATCCCATGGTCTCACCACTTTACTTTTGGTCCTTTGCTCCTGGTCCTTCTGTTGCTGTTCAGTGTCTCTTCCCTGCCTGTTCTTGGAGATAGACTCATTCATCTCTGGCAGTAAAAAAACATCCCTTTCTGCAATATCTTTAAACATCTGTAACATTACAATTGTTTTTATCCTTCTCTTGCAGGTGTTTTACCCCAAAGAAAATTTCAGTCACCCTTATTGTCTGAACTTGCTGTGTGAACAGGTATGTACTGGTCTATGACTCCAGGCCTGTTGTGTCTCTGTCTGGGGACAAAACACTCCATAATTATTTGTGGAAGTTGCCTTCTCTTCTGCATTCCTATCAGTATTAGTCTCTTCTCCAGGTCCATCCAGTCAAGCCCTTGCTCACTCCTCTCTGATACTGTCTAACATCCTCAGATGCTCCAGCACACACAGATGTGGCATTTTCAATGGAAGCCTCTCTGTTTCCTCTGCAGATCATGTCTGACACCTTCTCTGATTCCTGCCTTCGGATCTCCAGAGAGGAGAAGCGCAAAATGAAAGATCTACTGAGTAATTAACATCCCCATCATCCCTTCCTCTCTGTGCCCATCCCAGGTTTTGGTTTGAAATGAGAAACTCCAAGACCTTTCAAGAAGGACTTAGGGCAGAGGACAAATTTTTCTTATTGCAGCAAGAAAAAACATTTGTATGTGCTGAGTAGTGTAGTGTAGGAGTGTTTGTTTATTCCAAATGGTCAAAAAATGGTCCTGAAATTTCTCTGAGCCAGAAGAATTCTAGTTCTGATATTTTTATTTTGGGGAGAGGAAACTGAGGCCCAATAATGGGATTTTTAGCTGTCTCAAAATCCAACTGTCATCTTTGACAGGAGCTTCCTGGAAAGAGGCAGAGAAACAAGTAGTAGACTGGTGTGTGCAAGTGATGTGGTATCCTTTTCCCTCTGCCTGTCATTTGCTGTGTTGTAATCATGGAGCAGGACTGGGGGCAATGAGTCCCTAGGCAGAAGGAGACTTGGCAATCTTTGTCTTACTGAGAAAGTATCTGCTTTGTAACCCTGCTAGTGCAGTTCCGGGTTGGCAATGATGTCCAGTCCATTCAGGAAGATGGGATAAAGAAGAGGATTGTACTGGCTGCTCGGGATAACTGGGCTAACTATTTCTCCCGTCTTTTCCCTGTTCGTGTAAGTCTTAATCTGCCCCCCAGACTCTGTGCTTGCTTTAGTTGTGTGGCTCAAGTTCACCTGGGATCTCTTTCTGTCTCCCTGCTGGGCCACAGATCACACCTTTCTTTGTGCCTTCTGTAGCTTCCTGGGTTTGACTCCTCTTTCAGCTTAGGGCCTCTTTAATGGTACATATGGCAGCATCTTCTTCCCCTGCTGCATCTTGTCCAGGTGGGATGGAGCCTTTGATGGTCCCTGCTGCACTTCCCTTACAGGGTGAAGATGGAAGTGATGTTCAGATCCTGGGTGTTTCTCACCGGGGCATGAGGCTGCTGAAGGTGGTGAAAGCAGCTGGCTATAATCCTGAGCACCTGAAGATTCTTCGCAGCTACAGGTGAGTAAAAGGACACTGGTTGCTGCAGGATGATCATTTGTCACTTGTAGGATGCTTTCAGAGTGTAGGAGGCAGACTGAACAGGTCAGCTGAAAATTCCCTGGTTGTGCTGTGCTCTCTTGGGTTGTCCTAGGCCAGTTCTGACTCACTGACCCTCCTTCTAATGAGTTTGGCCTTTCCCTTTCTTTCCTACCTTGTGTTGTTCACAGTGAGTGAGTGCCAGGTGTCAGTTAGCTCAGAAGGGAGATCCTCTGGGTGGTTCAGTGAAAGCCATCAGCAGCCTATTGTGCTGTTACTGTGGTAATAGTGTTGGTGAAAGGCCCCTCTGGAGTGTGCTGAGGCCTGTCTCCATTCTCGGTCCTTGGAATGAGCTCCCATCCCTGTGATCAGCATCCCTAGCTCTAGCAGGACTCTGAACATGCTGGCTGTGTTTTCAGCTTTGCAGATGTGCTCTCAGTGGAATTGAAGGACAGCAATACCCTGGAGTTCTCTCTGAAGACAGAGCAGCTCTTCCTTCACTCTTCAAAGGCATCATGCATCAAGGCCATGGTGGAACTCTTCATCCAGGAGTTGAGGCAGGTGAGGGAGTGGCTGTAGTGCAGTAGGGGATGAGGGTGCTTTTCTATATGGACCTGAGAGTCCATCTGGTAACATGGGCTGAGTCCCACACATCCTGGGGATGAAATTTGACCTCCCCATCACTTTTTTTCCTAGGATACCAGCTACGTTGTTGCTCTGCGCAGCTACATTGCAGATGACAAGAGTCTCCTTAGCTTCAAGAAGGGTGACCTCATCGAGCTGCTGCCCATGCAAGGCGTGGAGCCAGGTGAGGGAATTTGTTTAGACTGGCAGGAAAGGTGAGGACTGGGTTCAAGGGCCTGCTGGATCCATGGTGCCCTGAAGCTCTACATGCTGCTGTTGAGTAAGCCAGAGGAAGGCAAGCTCTTAGAAGCTGGCATAATCAGCCTTCAGCTCTGCCATTCTCTGACCCACCTTGTTCCAGCTGCCATAGTTATAGGCAATATTATCTTAGGATGCAGGAAAGCCTGGTCGGTCCAATGCTTTCCTTTGCCAGTAGGATGCCACACTGCTTATTTCTCATGGTAGCTGCTCTGATTCCTGACTTTCTCCCCTGTTGCTGCAGGCTGGCAGTTTGGCTCCACTGGTGGCCGCAGTGGTATTTTCCCTACCAACCTGGTGCAGTTGGCTGCAGCCCCTGATTACCTCAGCACCAGCATGAACAGACATGGAGGGCTGCACAAGAGCATGAAAGCTTCTTCAGAGATCAGGAATACGAGCAGGGAGGTGAGTTCACAGAATCAGTTTTCATTGGGGAGCTGCTAAGGGACATGACCAGGTTCTGTGGGAGCTGCCAGGGGTGGGTCCATGGCCCTGGTAGCATCTGACCTCCAAGGTTAGAGGGAAGATAATTGCTTAATCCTTGCAGACAGAGACACTCAAATGCTATCATAGTGGGAGGGAGAGGCACCACACACAGATTGGGCCTTCTGAGGTCTGGCAGGTGAGAATACACAAAGCAGTTCCTCAGCAGACTTTTCAGGGTGGGTTTGGTGCCTGTCCTTGCAGAGTTCTGTTCCCAGCCTGACATCAGAACCCAACAGCACCTTGTTAGTTCCTGCTGGTGATCGTTACACCATGGTGGACTTTGCTACAGCCTATTTCCGAGAGGCTCAGTCCATGTGAGTAGGCTGTGCCCCTTCCTAAACAGGCATACACAGGACCTGTGTAGTCTGACCCACACCAGACCCTTGCTAGGGATATTTCTTAGATTACATGTTCTCTCTCCTCTGTCTAGGCAGGGAATGAAAGGGATACCTGCTGAAAAGAAGAGTGCAGCTCACCTGGTCCAGCACACCAAGGTGAGCCCAGTCTTTCCCCATGGCTACAGCCAGAATCCCAGCTCCAGCATTGCCTCCAGCTTTGTCCCCACATGGCAAAAGCACAGAGGGCAGATTCTTGCAGTCTCTGGAGAACTGTAGATATCCCCTACTCTTCAGTGCTGCCTGCAAGATACTGGGAGCTTGTGTCTTTTGCTCTGTGTGATCTGACTCCCCAGCTTACCATTGTGTTCTGGCCCTGCAGGTCCCAATCCAGGGGTCTTTACTCCAGTACTCTGACAGGGACCTGAGTGAGCTTGCTACAATGAACTTCAAGAGTAAGTACCTCCCTAGGACATAACACTGCAGAGGCTGGAGTGCAGGGTGAGTGGGAAGGCCTAGATGTCCACTCATAAGTATCATAGTGCTCAGAGTGGGGAAGGGAAAATCTCAAGGAGGATCCCTCCTAAGGCAGTTAATAACCACCAGTGTCCAGGCTGAAAGCATCCAACAAAATCCACTTTGCCTTGAGTGCAAAGTGCCCATGAACATGCACTGTCTGGGCTGATGTCCCTTCAACTGTCATGTCCAATGCAAGCCTTGTATAGCCTGTGGAGCAGAAAAGGTTTCAGGACATTTTCTTGTCTACTGCCTGACCCATGGCAGGAGCACCCCTGCTTAGACCTAAATGCTGGTCTTTGCTTTGCAGCTGTGATGCGGTTCATGGGAGATCAACCAAAACTCAAGCATCAGAATGAGGCTCAATGCATCTACGAAATCCTTCAGGTTTGTGACCTTCCCCTGGGCAAAATGCAATGGAGATGAAGGGACAAGATCTTGCTGGGAAGGGACAGAGCAGGGAAGAGCCATGATGCAACATCCTACATAGGAAAGGGAGCTGAAACAGAGAGGCTGATTAAAAACATGGGGGGAAAGGGGTTGTGTGTAGATAGTTTCCCTGGAAATCACTGTCTGGTTGGGAGCACCACCTGCCTCTCCTTCTTCAGGCCTAGCTAGCACTGGAGACCAAGGGCTGCAAAGCCAAATTGCCAGAGCTCTGGAGCTGGGAGAGGAAGGGCACAGAGATGAGCTGGGGCCTCTCTGATGCTCTTGTACCCTCTCTGATCCTGTCTTCTCCTTTTTGAATGCAGCTGTGCAAGGAGAAGGAGAGTTTGCATGATGAGGTCTACTGCCAGGTCATCAAACAGGTCACCTGCAACCCTAAGCAGTGAGTACCACTACCATCAGCTCCTGTTCAAGCAGGAAGGGAACCATCTGCCTCACTGTGTGGATGCCAGGGCCAGGGTAGAGGCTGCCCGGAATGATGCTTCATCCCCAGCTGCTCAGATACTGGGGCTGAGCACTCAGGAAATGTAGCCAGTCACTGAGTTGGGCATTTTCACTTCACTGTTTGTGCTTTTGTCTCTGGCTGCTGATAAATCTGGGCACTTAGTAAACATTTCTTGTAGTGGTGCTGCTCAGAGGCCAGATTTCCTCATCACAGCCCTGAGGAACTGATACAGGAGTTAGGGACTGGCTTGACCCCACCCTGTCCTGCAGTATGGCAGCAGTGGCATCAGAGTGGCCTTGACTATTCCTGTTTCTTTGTTTGCTGTTAGAATAACAGAACTGATCCCTTCCTCAGTATTATAAGAAACCTGTGACCAAGGACATTCTCATTTTCTGCCACCTGCTGTACATGCTCAGAAGGACAGAGGCTCACTTTGAGCTGCTTGGAGCAGGAATTCTCTTGTTCCAAGGTGCTCACAGCTCTTTCTGTTCCACAGGGAGAGCGTGATGCGTGGTTGGTTGCTCCTAAACCTGCTAAGTGGGTACTTCCTCCCTTCTAACACCCTGATGCCCTATGCCACCAAGTTTCTGCAGCTAGCCAGCAGTGACCCATCTAGCACCCATCACGGTATGAGTGTTTCTGTGTTCTATAAGATAAAAGTCTGCCCCCTTGTTACTCCGGCCCAGCAGTCAAGGAAAGAAGACAGGATGCTTGGAGGGGACATGGTCCAGTAGGAAAATCTCCCTTATCCTGTTAGGCAGGAGCAATATATTGGGGTACTGAGCTGAGTCTGCAGGCAAAATTCTGCTTTGATCTTGAGTCTTTCTGTTTGCAGAGGTCATTTCCCATTGCATCTTCACCCAGGCAAGGTGGAATTGTGTCTGGGGCTTAGCTTAGCCCTGTGGCTTAGGCCTAGTTTAACAGCAGGCTGTGGTACTCCAGTCACCAACTGTGAGGTGCTGGGGTTGGAATTCTGCCAGAGAAGGGGGTTCTACTTCTCTCATCTCATGATTCCTGTGTACTTCTGCCCTGGGTGCTGTCTGGGGCTGGACCCTCATGATTTGGATGTGTCCTGACAGAGTGTGAGATGAGGTCAAGTCTCTTTGCCCTCCTAGCATGGTCCCTGGGTTAAATTCAACACAGGCAGGATGACCCAGCATCACAGAGTATGCTACTTAGTCCTTTGTTTTGCTCAGCACATGAAGCTTTTTATTTTTCCTTTTCCTGCAGAAATAGCCAAGATCTGCCAGAGCAACCTGCGGAAAAATGTCATGTATGGGGGCCGTCGCCACCTTCCTTTCCCTGTGGAGTTAGAGGCATTGCTGGTACTGAGGGGCAGAGAATTAGGGATGCTGGGAAGGGGGAGAGGGCAGAGGATTGGCAGGAGGTGCCATGTACAGTGTTACAGGAGTGGTCAGTGTTTGAAGAGAGGAAACAAAGCCTGTGTCTATAAGAGGACTGGGAAGTGCAGTGCCATGGAGTAGGGAGGGGATATGGGCAGGGAAGAAGCAGGTACTGCAGGCAAGCAGTGGAAGGCAGAGATGTGGAGGAAGAGGGATAAACAATTGTGGGGCTGATGGGATCCTGCATGTTTTGCTGCCTAAAGTCTGTCCTTGGCAGAAGGGGCAAAGTGCCCGCCGGCTGGTGATACTGATCCCTGGAGGCATGGAGTACGTCACCAGAATCAAGACATTCACTGTGAGTTTTCTGCCTTGACTTTCTTCATTGATCTGGTCTGGACTCTGAGCCACACCAGGGAACTCCCTTATCTGTCAAAACCTTGGGCTTTGGCTGAGCTTCCCATAGTGCTGGGACAGTTTTTCACTCACTTCCTAGGAATGGCTGTAGCCGTGTATCTCTGCAGGGCCTGCACAATGCTGGGATGTCTCACCCAGCTTGCACAGTGACCAGAGCCATACTGTTGCCCTCCAACAGGCCCAATATATCTTAACAGCTCTGAAGCTGCTTTGGGCTTGCCTTGGTATTTATTTGCTTCTTTTCTTGCCTCAGGTGGCCAAGGAACTCTTGCAGGAGATCTGTGAGCACATGGGGGCAAATGAACAGGAAGAGATACAGGAATTTGTTCTTTTTGCCATCAGGACTGACAGCAATAATTCTGGCAAGTAGAGACTAGCATCTCAATTCTTCCATACAGCAGTTTCTCCAACGGGGAATACCATGGCTACTGTTTTGACGAATTCCCCCCCCCTTGCTGGCTCTAGAGAGGTTCCCCTTCAGCAATTTCCTTCTGTATTAGGGTTAAGGATTGTGCCTTCTCAGGGGCTGTGCTGCCTGTTCCTGAGAGGTGTGTCTGTGTGGGTCAGCATCCCTTTGGAATGGCTGATGCTTGGAGTTCTTAAGGGCAAAGTGGAATAGAGGTGTGCAGGAAGGCTCCTGTCCTAAGCCATGGAGCTCAGCCCACTGTCTCAGCAGCAAGAGTGGTGATCCTCTCTCTGCCTAAACATGCAGGTAGAATGGCGAGGCCAATAAGATCGGAGGAGTATCTTCATGATTATCTACTGGAGGATGGGATGGTCACTGTGAGCTTACGCAGGCTGATCTGGAGGACACCTCTGCATTTTGAGAACAAAGTTTATCTTGAAGTCCATTATGGACAGGTAAGCAACAAGGGCAGTGTGTGCACCAGGAACCTCCCTAGCAGGGGCTGAGTTAGTGTACAGGCCAATGGGAATGTCCCAAGGGGGCTAAAGAAGTGGGAGGGCTTTGGCTGATCAGCTTCGTATCCTTTTTCTGGGAATGACTAGTAACTGAAGCTATGGATGCAGACAAGGCAGTGTGCCTGTAGCCCTAGCCTATGAGCTGTACTACTCCAGACATGGTTTGGGCAGTTCTATGTGCTCTTCCTGAGCCCCAGAAAACCTTTATTTTTTTTGTTATCAGACTGAGCTGGATGTGTTTATCAGCGAGGCAGGATGAGGGTCTCTGCAGCCTGGCACTGCCCAGACCTGCCTGTACCTTCTGGTGGGTTTAACAAAAGCCTTTTTGTTGTGCTGTGTCTCAGATGCTGTGGGATTACCTGAATGGCAGAATACTGTTAAGCCATAATAAAGAAATGGAGGCACGGGTGAGCTTTCTGGCAGTGCTCCAGCACTGGGCCAAAACAAATGAGAAGAGCTCTGCTCTCAGCAGGTATGTGTCTCAGGTTAGGTCTCTATCTCTAACAGGTGTTGGCACCACAGGGGTTAGGGGTGGGTGCCTGAAAGTACTCTCTGAATAATTAAGAAATTGACAGTTCTGGAGAACATAAGCTACTAATTACTGTCACTTAGTGACTAACTCCTGCCTGTAATCAAGAAAGTTTATCTCATGTTCACATTCTTAATGCTGACCATCTCTGATCCACATTTCCTTTTGTGACTCCTCCTGAGCTGAGGGTCATGGGCATTTCTTTTGACTGCCATGTGTTTGTAATGCCAAGAAGGAAGTACATGAACTTATAGTGAGGATGAATGCTCCTTTACTCTTTCTCACAAGTGCCAGAGTTTTCAACCCTGGGCATCTGAAATCTATGGTAAAATGCCTAATGGCAATGAAAATATCCCTGGATACTGAAAAGCTTCTGTCATGCAGCCCTGAGCTGTATTTTCACCCTCCTTCCTTCCTGTATCTTTATGCACTTTGACACAGAGTGAAGGTATTGCCTTCATCAGATGCCCTTAGAGCAGCAGGGGTTATGCTCTGCCCCTGCTGGGCATGGGGCACTCCACTCTATGTAGTGCTCTGGACACACAGGAGCAAGAGAGGATTAGAGTGAGGTGGCTTTCAGCTGAGGCTGCCTCTGAAGAAACAGCCTGTGGCTTTACTTCTGTGGTACAGTCCTTGGTCAGAGAGCTCCAGTTTTCTCCAGAAAGCAGGTATTTCTCTCAGTGAAGTAGTCAGTGGTGCACAGCTGCCTTCTCTGTGGAAAATGTCTCTCATGTTTCCTTCCATGTTACCCAATTCAGATCCAAGCTGTTGTGCTCATTGTCCCCCCTCCCTCCACCTTTTCCCCCAGCCATGCAATTGAAAATTGTTGCTGCATCTCCTCCTTCCTCTTAATCCCCCCTGGTTTTGATTTTAGCTGGGCAGGAGATTAATTAGTGTCTGCTTGTTGGCACAGGGAGGAGCTGAATGAGTACACGCCAAAGCCCCTGCAGTCCTCCATCAGTCCCCAGGCTCTGCAGAACCATGTCAGCATACTGCTGAGAACCAGGCAGCCCCTCCAGCCAGGGGATGCAAAAATACAGTTCATGGGTGAGTAGACGTCCAGGTCTGCTTGAGTTGTCTGTCCTGAGCATGATGGAAGGTGCTCTGAATGCACTCTAAGGACAGTCCACAAGGTTGGCATGGATTCTTGGAGTGGGCCATGACATACATACTTGTTCCCAAGCATGGTGATTATGGTAGAAGTTCCACAGCTTTTGTAGAAGCCTGCAGTAGATTTTTAGAGTGCTGTAGAACTTGTGTTTCAATTGGTTTTCTGGCTGCATGTCTCTGTTTTCTGGTCAGAAAAGAATGAGGCATCCATTCAGGCTGGTGAGAATTGAGTATCAGCAGCCTGGGGCAGAGGAAGAAGTTGTGAATCCTACTGTTAAATGTGGAAAAGTTTGAGAACACTTGCAGTTTTTGACTTTGCACTTTAGGTTGGTATGGTAAATTGCTGCTGGGGGCTGCTGACTAAAAGGCACCTTTTGCTTCTTACAGAGCACGTGATGAAATTGCCTTTCTTTGGCTACAACACCTACTTGGTAGAGAGAGTCAGTGATGACACAATCCCTGTGCCCTGTTTCTTTGGTGTGAATAAAGAGGAGATCATTGTGGTGGATGGCACTACCCAGGTATGCCAGACAATTCCTCCCTCAAGTCCAGAGACCTGATGTCTGTCAGATGTTAATTTCAGTTTTTAGAAGAACTTTTGCAGGAAGACTGTGTTTACCTGCATCACAGCCACTCTAACAGCCCTGGCCCAAAGGAAGTGATGAGACTGGCAGAAGTTAGTACAGCCATGTGCTCTTCTGCAAGTCCAGTGCTCAAGCTAACAAGCATGGGCCACAGTAAAACCAAGCGTTAGTCATGTTCCTGTTTGTCCCAATCCTGCAGGACTCTGAGGACAAGCTGTCAGCAGGAGTGTGCCCTGTTTTCTGTACACGCTGCCCTGTGCCTCAGTCCTTGCCTCACCTTTCAGTAGGCTCGAGATTAATCTTCAGACGGTTTTGTTTGTCAGGACTGACCCAGGGTGTTCTGTGGCTTTTCTCCCCACACAGGCTGTCTCCCGTGTCATTCCTCTGACGGAGCTGCAGAAGATGCGGACGCTGCGGCCCACCTCTGAGGGTGGGCTGCCTGGCATAGAACTGGACTATGGCTCAGCTGCCAGCCCCAAGGCTATGTGGCTTGAGCTGTCAAAGGTGAGATCAGTTTGGACATACAGCTTCCTCCTGGCCATTCAGAGATTGTCCTCCACTGCCCAGCTGAGCCTCTGCTAAGAGACCATACTGGTGCTCTCTTCTGTCCCAGAGGTGGAGGGGGCACTACATTTCCCACGCCCTTCAGTGCAGCTTTGTCCCAGCATGTTCCTGATACTTAATTATGGAAGTTAAGCATGAGAAGCAGACATTTCTGGGTCAGAGAATGACTGATACTGATTTGTGTTTTGACAGGCTAAAGAAATGTATCACACAATTGTTGTCATCATGGATAAAACAGAGTTGCACAACTAAAGCCCAAGAGGAGGAGAATGACCAAGCCAGACAGCACTGTTTTCCTTCCTTTGAGCTTGCTCAGTGCTCCCAGCCCTGTCTTCAGGAGAGGACTCTCCCAAAGACATCCATGACCTCAGACAGCTGCTTTCTCACTGCCACCACAGTGTTTGTTGATGGAAATAACCTCACCCCTCTGGACCTGCCATTCAGTACCCAAATACTCTTCCTCAAAGCAATTCATGCAGTGGCTAAACCATGAGACAACCTTTCCACACTGCTGCTTTTTCATAGCCTGTTCCAACCCAGAGCAGCTGAACAGATGCAAGCAACTGCCTTCAAGCTATGCAGTGTTGGGACTGTTATTTTGTTTTGAATTAATTAACATGGGCAAAGACTGATGCTTGCTAGAGATTGGTGTATCTTGGTGCACAGCTGAGGCTATGAAATGACTGCACTGGCTGCTGGTGTTTCCCATAGGCCAGCTTTTTCTCTATATTGATGTGCAAGAGGCCCTACAGCAGGGTTTGTGAAGCAGGAACTTGTAGAAAGCATCTTAATTGCAAAGCAGATCAGTGTTACAACACAATTAACACATATGCTGAGGCACAGAGTGAGCTGCAATGGTAAGGAAGTTTATTGTTAATTAATTTCTTACTGACATAATTATATGTATATGTTTCGCTCTACTATAAAGAAGTCAGTCATGTCCATGCAGCTGTTGACTTGAATGATGGCTCCATGCCCGTGGAGAAAGTGTATTCAAATGGAACTTGTATTTCAGTAGAGGAGAGTGTCCTGGGCTGTACAAAAATGCTTAATTTATTGTTATTGCTACAGCTCTCCTACTGAACTGAAACGTATCTGCACTTTAGGAGATTGCAATAAAATAATCACATAGAGATATTTTGAAGCTATGACATGACAGATACTGGTTTACACCTAAGATGGAAATACTGACCTGCAGGTAACTGGCAAAGCTTGAGGAAAAGGTTGTCACTGTTGGCTGGGAAAGGGATGGATCTGAAGGTGCTCAGTGCAAGCCATGATGCACAGCTAACTGCTTCCTGGTGAGTTAATGCCAGCAGTAACTACAGCATCTTCCCTGTCAGGAACTTCTCTGAAGTGCTGCTCACTGCAGCCTGTGAGGTCCTAGCTTAAGGATGTTCCACCCTCCCCCTTCAGCAGTGCTACTGCAAGGTAAAGCACCACACGACATGAAAGAAAGGAATACAGAAGATATCTAAAGATTAACTTATCCTTATTGCTCTTCTCTTTCTCTGAGCTTTTCCTCCCTTACATAAAAGCACAACTTATCAGGTTAGAAATGCCCTACCTTCAGATAAAGCACTTTGTCACACAACCCCATACCTAAACCAGCCCTCTATGGAGGACCCTCCAAATTTACAAGATAAACAAAGCATTTTTGAGAAGTTCACCTTGGCAGCAGCTGAACTCTATAAGCACTGAACTTTGGAGAGTTAGTTACCCCACTTAAGTGGCTGATGAAGCAGGATTTTTAATGGGAAGGTAAAATAGAAGCCAGCAGGCAAGAGCTGAAAAATACTTCTGTTGTGTAAAAGACTTCTTGTAAAGCCCTTTGTCCTTCAGTGAGCAGAGCAAGCTGAAGATGAAAGTGACTTTTGAGTTAAACATTTCCAGGTTGTTCTTCTGGCTCTAGCAGCAGAAGTCTTGCAGCTATAAAGAGCTGAGGTGCCTGCTAGCACATTCTTGCCATCCATCCCATCCCTGGCTTGCATTTATTAGCTGTCTATTCAGATAGCAAATGTCTTATCTATGGTCACACTGTGTTCACAGTGTTGGAGTCTTACTGTATCTTAGACCAGACTGTATGATTAGGTGGCAAGAAAAAAAAACTTACAGGAAGAGTCTAGAGCAGCTATAACGTTTTATTGTCAGTTCCACACATATCCCTCAGAACATTCTAAAAAAATATATCTGCTGAGTACAGTGGTCCAAAAGCCTGGTTGATGGCCTCTCAGGCTGCAGATTCCTCTGGCAGCATTAGTGCCTGTGGCCACCAGCCTCTACAGGCATGGAACAAAAGCAGAACCCAACAAGAACCCAACAAAAGGACTTGTGCCAGGGAATCAGGTTATTTTAAGCCCACTGATACCCTAAGATTCAGGTCCTTCTATATATATAGCAGCAGAGGCACCACAGTGCCAATGTGAGGGCCCCAGCAGTACTTTAACCAGTTGTAAAAGCAGCATTGCCCTCAGTATTGCAGACTGTAGGTGAGGCACAGGGAGCAAATATGGCTTTAGGGGTTACAAACAACTGCTGGACAAGCACTGGCAACCTTAGTGCCACTATTGGAGAGGTTACTACTGAAAGAGCATCACTGCTTAAGTTAAAGGACAGGCAGAACTAGAAAAGTTTAAAAAAACCCCACAAACAACAAACAAACCTTCAGATTAAAACAAAAAGAATCCAGGTTTCTCCACCTTCAGAAAGAAGGCATTGCCTGCATAGTAAAAAGAAAAACCTACACCCCTCCTGCCCTTCAAGGGAAAACATTCCACCCAGGAACTCAACCATGAAGTTTGCCATTGGAGGCCCTGAGCAAAACCTGTGAACTTGTAGGTAAGTTCCAACTTCTATTGGTACCACTGAACCAAGAACTAAGAGAGAAGGGAAATGAGGGGAAGAGCCATTTAGGAAGCAAAATGCCATCCTAGAGTCCTGGCTGGAAACTCTTGCATCCTTCCTAGACTGCACAACATCTGGGGCAGCTAACCTACACAGCAGATACAGACTTCAGACCTCTGGACAAGAGGTACTAGAGGGCTTCAGTGCCCTGGTTATTGGAAAAACTCTCCAGAAGTTCACAAAAACTAGTTTCCTTGAAGTGCATGTCACTAAGTACAGTAGTGAGCAAAAATGCAGTGGGAAAAGAAAGCTAGCTCACTTCTGCAGTTTCATGGCTGAGTTCTTGAAGATCCCCTGGTCCCACTGCTGGAGGAAGGAAGATGGGCAACATGATGCAAGAATCAGCTCTCTGAGCTCTGCAGCTCCTGCCAATCTGTCTCACTTTCACACCTGACCCTTGTTTTAAAAAACTCTTTGATGAGTCTCTGTGCTTCCTCCTTCACTGCAAGAGAAGAAACACCACCTTTGAGACAATACTTAGGACATCTGCCCCCCCTAAAGACTTCAATCCATTTAACATCAAAAGAATCCAAGATTCTTGGTGCTCTTCCCAGATGCCAACTCACCAGTCTTGCGGGCAGGGTTCTGCTCTTCAGTCAGTAGGTGAGACAGGTGCCGAGCAAAGCCCTTAAACAGATCCTGCAGAATGGGGAAGATAAAGAGCAGAAAGGAGACATCAGTTACCTCAGACTGTTCCCTCATTTGTCTTGCCCTTAAGCACAGCCTGGCTGTAGCACAAACCATTCGCAGATTTAGACTACAGGAGCATTGCAAACCTGCAAATACACCTGACCCTGGAGAAGCACGTGCACACAGATGCTGTATTCCAGAGCACATCAAGCAAACTACACCAGAACTGAACCTGATCTCACTCCACAGGTGGGAGTTCTTAAAATGTTTCCAGAGTTTAGTGTGAAAACATGAAAAATAACAAATGTGGAACCAACACAATGCCAATCTAAATCACACTCAAACCCTTTCCTGGGAGAGGTAAGTTGCTGCACCTAGAGTCAATACAACAGCACACAGAAGTATGTGACTTGGAAAAGACAAACAGTATCCAGACCATCTTCCCCTTCTTAGAGCCCCAGATCACTAGGGAGATGCAGCCTCCTTCTGCTAAAAAGGTCTGGAGCTGTGTCCTACCTTGGAAGCAAATTTGCCACCCTTGTAGAATGGAGTCAAACATTTGACAACAATGTCTGCTGTGTCCTTGAGGGATGTGCTTTTGGTCACTGGCTGTATGGACTTGCTTGTTCCTTCTTTATCACACTCTGATAAGTTTGGATCAAAAGTCACCTTCTTCTTTGTTTTGCTTTCTGACTGGGACTGACTTGAAGATTTTGCCACTGTCCGTAGCCGCTTTGCTGCAGGGCTTTCCAGATCCTGGAGATGGGACAGAAGAAAACCAAAACCACCAATTCCTGAGGTAGCATTACACTTCCAAGCATCCACCACCTTCTGAGAACATGAATCCTGCAGGCTCTCCCTCTAGTGACCACCATGCAGGAACCTATGGAACCCATCTTGCTGTGCAGACATAATAGTTTCCCACACAAAGGGACTTTAAGGAAAACCTTTAAAGAATGACTTTATGTTCTTATTAGGGCAGTTAACTGAGATACTTCCTATACAGAAAAAACTAAGAGGAAAAGATTTCCCAGGATGCCTGCTCAGAATACACCCATTGGGAAGAAATCAACCACTTCAGGAGTGCCACATTGCTGCTCAATTTGAAAGTGCAAGGAGAAGACTGCAGAACCAGTGACTGAATGGCAAGGAAGGCTAAGAGTTTGGTTCACTTCTGAGTGGTCCTGTGTGTCATTTGCCTGTGGTTGTGCCCTTGACTTGAGGAAGAAGTTTGCTAATTATAGTTACAGATCTAGAGGGCGTGGAGAAACTCATTCCAGGCAAGTCACCAGCAAGGGTACAGTCACATGGTGTTGCAGAGAAAAAGAAATAAAGCAGAGTGGAGGAGAAGCTTTCCACTGCCCTCTGAGCTGCTGGCACTGGCCCAGGAGGCAGCAGAAGGACACCAGGAAGGCAACACAACTACAGTTCTTCTCTGAGCAACCGCAGCTGGGCTTTCCCCAGATAAATAACACTATCAGGTGAAGCTCAGATCAGGAGCATCACTCTCAGGGAGAAACTTGGCACAAGATGAGAAGAAGAAATAGAGGAAATTAACATCCATTGAAGTCTTACCTCATCTGATCCTGGTCGCTTCCCACATTCACCTTCCCCAACAACAGTTAGCTCAGTTTCTGAAACATTTTCAGCAACACTAGTAGGAAGAGTGGAGAGAAGGCCAATTTCAATTATTCCACAGTGAGGATATTACTGCAATCACTAGAGTCTCCCTGACCAGCCTAGAGATCCAATATAGATTCCCAGTTTCCATGACAAGGCTGGTGGGGCTTTGTAGCTCCTTAACAGGGCAACAAAGGGAGCAGAGAGGTAGAGATTTTACCTGGATTTTACATCAATTTCTTCCTGAAGGAGTTCAGATTCAGCAGTCTGCTGGGTCTGAAAATCCTCTCTTCTCTCATTCAGGGTTACTTCTGTCTCTTCCAGTTCATCATTTGCTGCCTGGGACTGTCCAGTCATATCTTCTCTAGAGATACTGTTGTTTTCCTGAGGTTCTGCTTTCTCTTGACATATGCTTTGAGAAGAAACCTGAGGTACTGTGCTTGCAGAACAGCCATCTCCCTTTGCTGAGCTGCAACTTTTGGCTTTAGACCCACCTTTGGAGACAGAGAAAAATTTGGAAATATCCTGTGATTCTTTTTTAGCTGCTTCTGCAAGCATTTGCTGCTTCTTGCTAGGTTTGGACTTCTTAGTAGGACTCTCCCAAAGGGCAGCTTTTGTGTCTGGACTGCGTCTCTGTTCCTTCTTTTCAGGAAGGAATACCTCTACCCCAGCACTTTCACACGTTGCTTTGGTTGCCACTTTTTTCTTCTGGAGAACAGAGTTTCTGGTGTCCAGTTCCAGACTAGAGGTGCTGTTGTCTTGCCCATTTAGACAATCTACTTCTTTTTTGACAGGCTTTGTATCACTCTCCTCCTGGATCTTCAGCAGTTCTGAAGCTGTCTGGAACACACTGGATTTCTTTGGAAATCCTGCTCCCACACGCTTGGGTTTGAACTAGGGAGAAAGGAAGAAGAGATTTAGGGTATGAGAACATTAAGGAAGCCAGTGCAGAACACTGAAACAAGCAAAGTTTCAGGATACACACCAGTGTGTACAGCTGTAAGATGCAGAAGGCTCTAAAACTGACTCATCATCATAACTATCAACTGACACAGCAGGGAAATGGATGAGGTTATAGTCACAGGCCCAGAGTAAGGAAACAGAGAGCATCCTTGGGTAGAGCCAGATGCAAAAAACTTACTTGACTTATGGCCTGCACATGGATTATATTCACTAACAGGAACCAGCATGACTAGTTGATCTCACTCCAGAACCAAAGGACAGACAGAAAAAGCAATTCCAATAGAAATAAACAGCTGTGGCCTCACAAAGGGACCAAAGTAAAGCTATAAAAAAAGCAGACAAGCACACCATTCCCTCCCTGTCTGTCCCATGTGGACTCACTCACTGAGTAAACCTGGGATGCAGGGAGAAAGTCCTCTTCTGCTGGAGACCCAGATTTTGTTTCCAAGCTGCTGCTGCCACCAGTTCCAGACCCAAAGACTGAGAACAGCTCTCCTTGTTTTGAGGCTTTGTTGATTTCTGCTAGCTGAAAAGATAATAGAAATGTTCTCTAAAGGCCAGAAGTCTTTATGCATTCCTGTCTCTGTACACACTAAAAGCCATAGTGGCAAAACATATGTCCCCCCTGGAGAGATATCTCAAGAATAGAAACATCTTCAAAGAGAGTTATTGCAACCAGCTAAGCTAAACCTAGGTTTCTCTATTGTCAGCAACAGTCTGAGGACTCCCCACTCCCTTTATTGCCAGACTGTAGGCTATTTGGATAAGCCTGCACTGGTATGTAGGTTTCCAGTCTGTAAAGCCAACAAAGATGTGAAACCGAACTGATTATGAGCCCTCCTGGAAACAAAAGCAAGAAGGAAGATTTGGAAGACATACAAGGCAAAGCAGAGCTTCTCCTTCATCTTTCCCCCATAAACTCTACCCCATTTCTCCTCAAGCAGAGGCCACAGCACATTTAAGGGAACAACAGTGGACATGTGGTCCTACCTTCTTTAGCACCGTTGCCTTGTATGAGTTTGCCATTTTACTAGTTCGGAAAGCTTCATACTCCAGCTCCACAGCACAGGCATGAGGGTCTGACCTGAAACAGAGACTGGGGTCATTTCTGGCAAGACACCATTTCTGGCAAGACACACTTCTGTAACTCCAAAGGGAACACTAATGCTTCAGCATCTCCCAGAAAGTACAAAATCACTCCCTCCAGTGCAAGTGATAACTTCCAATTAAGTCCTAAGGGATGCAGCAGTGCATTGCTGGAGGATGGAAAGGGTGGTGAAAACAGCTTTCAATCAGTCTTCTTGTCCCGCTTCTCAGAAGTACTCTCTCTCCATCTTGTGGGACAGGAAAGAATTGCAGCTCCTAGGATCAAGCTGATCTAGCAGAATCAGACACAGGAATCCTTGTATCTGATCCTGAACACCACTACAAGAAGGATGCTGTTAAGTGAAACTACATCCTTGGCCCACATAACTTAAAAAAACGTTCCCTGAGAGTGGTAATGTTGCTTAGGGAAGAGTAGGCCCCGTGTTAAGGGACTCAATTGGCTACCCTTTCCCCTCATCTAACCTCATCTAATTTCATACCCTCTTCCTCCTTCTGCTGGAACCTTTTGATTGGTGCTCAAGGCTTCTTCCAGCATCTTCAAGCAGTGTTCCCGTCCCTAGGAAACATGGGATACTCAGACATGCTCTACAGAAGTCACAGTGCCCTTTGCACTTCCATCCCTGAGGGAGTAAGAACAGAGCAGGCAGAATATTGCTCTGTGCAAGTCAACAAGACTGAATGTTCACCAGCCCTTCTTACCTTCACTGTGAGCTTAGAGATTCTCCTGCTGGAGGCGTCCTTCAAGGGGCAGTCTGCACCTACCACAGAAGGGACATTTGGAGAAGGGACCATAGCAGGGCTGGGGCTGATGCTCCTCCCTGCATAGTCACCCCAAGAACCACTACACTACAGCCAGCCCTTCTACCTGGAGAAGCTACAAATTCCAAAGGAGTAGGCAGAAGCCACAGTAAAAATTTTAATCTATTTTGCTAGTTTACAACTGACAGCTTTCCAAAACCTCTCCCTCTAAGGAAACCTTTTATCAGGCAATCTCAGCTCTCAGGAAACTCAACTCTTTTCCACTCCCCACAATACTAACCAAAACTAGAGAGGCTGAACAGAGTAACACGAACCACCAAGTGTTCTTTTACAACAGAGTAAAAACTGTGTTGCTAGCCAGGGCCCCAAGAAGCACAGTTACAAATGGGAAAGTGTTTCAGCAGTTTCCTTATAGCCCAATTGAATTGCATAACCACTGCAGAGAGAGCCTACAAAGTCAGGTTAGACAGAGTTTTCCTTCTCTTCTGCTTATTTGGAAATGTTGTTCAGAAAGATACATTCCAAATCTTCACCAAAGCTAAGCTCTGATGCATTTCCTCCAGCCAAGCTTTCACAGCCAAAAGCCCAACCTCTGTGCCTAGGGATTGGTACCTCCAGTGTTGATGCTACATAAATTACACACAGCTGCAAAATACAAGACTTCCTTCTCCCAAAGAAAATCCACTATAAATTAAAAAAGGTATTTACTTGGAGGAACAAAATCTTCCTTTTCTGGTTCTTTGCCCTGGAAGAAAACAAAGATCAGTCAAACATTTCCATTCCTGCAACACACATGGAGGTCTAAGAAGAACAAAAGAGACATTTTATACCTGTGCTCCAGGGAAAAATGAATGCTGAAGTTACAAAGGTACTGGAAAGGTATCAAAATGGGGTAAAGGAGACAAAGGATGAGAATCAAAGCCAGAAGTTCAACTTTGGCTATAGGAATATGCAAGAAAAGCTGAGTGGGGAAATCTGTTTTGACTAATATCTGGAGTGCCAAAGACAACAGGATCCCTTTGATTAGCACTGCAGAGAACTCTGTGCATGGATAAGCTGGGTTCCTTCCTATCATGGGGCTGACCCAGAATATGGAGAACACAGCAAAAGCAGAGGGACAAAAAGTAAAAAACAGGGCAAACAAGAGCAAGATGCGATGATTTCTTTTCATTAGTGCCAGGAAGCCTTTCTGCTTTCTGCTTTTGTAAGACAAGCTGACAGAAAGCAACCCGGGAATCTCTCCCAAAGGGATAGCAACTCACCTTGCGCAGACTCATCTGCTTTTTGTAGAAGTTGTTCCACTCCCGTTTCCGACTCTCTTCATTATCTTCATCCCAATTCCCACTGCTTTCTTCATCGTACCTGGATGAGGCAGGAAAACAAGAGGAATAAACCTTTCTGTAACTGCAGAATTAACTGGGGGACAGGCTTTGGAAAGCCTTGCTCATCCAAGTATTTACAACAGATTTACAACAGATGTACTTCATGTGATTTCTGAAAGAGTCTCAGCTTTTCGTTGTACTGCCACCCCTCAGCCTGGACAGTGAGTGTACTCCAAAAACTCATGGAATTTGCTAATCCCATGAATCAGTGAGCAACAGCATGAACTAGCAGCACATAACTAGTGTTCTGAGAATGGAGGGATCCATTTCAGGAGCTCTGACAGCTTCTCCTACAGGGGTGAGTAGCCAGTGCCTTTCGTCCCTCTATCAGTCAACTATTACCCTCGGAACAGAGATGGCAGAAAGGGCCAAGTCCCACTCCTGAGACTCCATTGTTCACAGGCTGTTTTACTAAATGAAATCCCCATCACTACTACCCTGAAGTGCAGCAGCTGATTCTCACCAGATGCAGCCAAAGAGTTTACCGCCTTCCACAGCTGTCACAGCCCAAACTGCCAGGTGTGAGAGATTTAAGGCTGTTGACCAGTACAACTTCGAGGCAAAGATACCACCAAGGTTCAGTAAATCAAGTGGTAAAGTGTGTTGTACCCCAGCATTGGCCCAGCCTCCTCAGGATCTGAGTTCAAACACACACTTAGGTCACAAGTGCAGCAGTTTCCTCTGACTCACTGGACTTGCCAGAAGAACAAAACCCCCAGTCTCAAGCTGTTTGAGGTACAGCAGTGGGCTAGGCCAGCTGAGAGAGCTGTGCATCCTGGCAGAGCTTCATGGGCAGTGCAGGCAGCCAAACTTGCATCCTGGCAGAGCTGCACAACAGCTGCAACTCAGCCAGAGAACATGGAAGAAAAGAAGTTGTCATCTCCACACTGCCAAGGATTTTACAGAATTATGTTTCCCACTGCACATCTTCCTTTTGCTGTTAGCCTGAGAGGTAAACACCAAAATTTAACAATCTGCAGAAGAAGCAGACACTGGCACTCCACTAGATTCTCTGTGATGACTAAGTCCTGTTAGTGGCCCCTCAGCCTGTTGGCCCACAAACAGCCATACTAAGCCAGGAATGAACTCTGGATTGTGTCATGCTTTGCTGTCACATTGGTCTCAATTTAAACCTTTTTGATCCTTGTGACTGTGAACAGGCTAAGCCCACTTCTTTCAAAAAATTTGAAGCCAGTTTCTTGAACCAATTACACTCTACAGGGCAATTCTTAGGTCAGTCAGAATAACTTCTGGGACATGAATGTGATTGAGGCTGTTTCCAAAGCGTGTGGAAAATGAAATTCCAGCTCCTGCTGCCAGGAAGTTACAGGAAAATACCACCACACAGAAACATGTGCTGAAGATAGGAGTGGCTGGGCCTGCAGCTGGGAGATGGGCTCTTCTCTCTGAGAGCTTCGATGAGCTGAGTTGGAGTTACAGACCTGCTAAAACCTCTGCAGCCTCTCCTCCCTCCTTCATACAGCTCTGGGTCATAGCTATCCCAGGAGGAACCCGTGGGCCCGATGCAGGTTTTGCTCCAGCTGTTGCTGCAGTGCTCCAATGACTCCAGCTGCCTCTTCACTGCCCCTGGGTTCCTGCAGTAATCACAGCACTTGTTGCAAGGTGGGGTGACATCACCAAAGTACTTGGCTATGGCAGCATGGCGGCATCTGGGGAGCAAAAGGAATATGATCTGGTCATTATTGATATGGACTCCATCCTCCAAATGCGAGGTGTCTTTTGATTAAGACCTGAGTATTATTTTTCTGGGCAGAGAATGCTTACTCCAGCAGAAGTCACAGGGATTAAGCCCTGGAGCACAACCAGGGTTGTGTTCCACGCATCCGACTTAAGGTCTCTCTGCCTCCACTTCCTCACACGTAAAACAAAGAGTGGTGTCAGTATCTTCTGCTAAATGCTTTCAGAGCTTTGAGATATGCAAGAGGCAAGATGGATGAAATACGCAGTTATTAATTATTAATTCTGGATTGATGGCCAAATATATTTCATGTCCAACTACAAAGGCTCCAGGATAAATATGTAAAGAGGTCCTGTTGACCCCTACACCTCCAAGTTCAGAGTATGTCTGTATATTTCACACTGGAGGGCTTCTAATTTTATTGTTTGTGGTTTGAAGATGAAGAAATCTACATTTGAAGAAACAGCAATGTGAATGAAGTCACAAGGGAGCCCCATTCAGATAACACAGCCTGGGTCTTGATCTGCTAACACATGCTTCAGGTGACCAGTGGGTTGAGTTCTACATCCATGAAAACCAGTCCATTTGCTCATGCAGTATTGCACAACCAGTTCTGCCAGCCTTAGCAAACTAGCCATGTGAAGATGATTAGATCCTTCCAGGAATCTTTGGAAGATTTCTGGCAGACAGCAGTGCTTTTGGGAACATAGAAGTTTGGTGACAGAGATGTGCTCATTGGCAATACAGGCACGTAGTGATTTCTCTTCTAGAACATTCCTTAACATAAACCAGTGAAGACACTGATCTTGCTAGATAAAGCAGAACCAGGTGGTTACTGTTTTTTGGTGTGGGTTTTGGTTTTTTCTGTTTTTTATGAAAGTGGGCAGAATTTAGAGAAGCTTTTTAAAACTTGGGTTTCACAGCAGAGGTGGCCAGTTGTCTCTTAATCAAAATGCCGACACTAGGGATACATAAACACTTACTTGATCAGGCATCTAGAAATCAAATCCTGCAGCCAAGCAGCAACAGGAGTTATTTTAGAAGAGTTCTTTTACTGCAAGGAACAAAGTGGAGATTTTTCTTATCTAACCAAGGAGTGCCCTAGTTGGCTCACCAATTTCATCTGCAAAAAGTGGGTCACAGAGAGGGAAAGTAAGAGAATGAAGACTTAATTTATTCTTATTATAAACCCTTTAAGGCATGTCTAAACTTGTGAGAGATCTGACAAACACAGTTTGCTTCTTAACTTGTGTACGTGCATGCATGTGTCTGGAGGGAACAAAATTGCATGCCTACCAAAGCATCACAAACAAACACTTCAAGGGTCTGCAGCACCAGCTGCCTCACTCCTTCCCATGGCCAGGGAGGTTAATTTACCCAGCAAAAGAGCGAGTGAAACAGCAAAGCAACAGGTTACAGACTTGCTGCCAGAGCAATGAAACGTGTGCAGAGAGCCTGGCACTGCTCAGGTAAGGAAAGCTGCAACAGGGTGACTTTGCACTGCACAGTCTAGGGCACTGAAAGCCTAGAGAGGGCTATGACAAAGCTGGCTTTATATCCCCCTGCAGAGCTCCACTGACTCACTCCGACTTGTTCTCAAAGAAAGAGCTCCTTTCAGATGGTGGGGAAGGGTGGGGGGACCAGGATGGGGACAACACATTCGATCCCCTTGTCCTGCTTTTCCAAAAGAACTACTGGGGCTGCCTGTCCTGCCAATGCAATGTGACTATAGAAATGTCAGCAAGCTGCAAGTCAGCTTTTTGTTTCCCCAAAAGAAAACAGGCAGGCATTCTCATTAGTCCACGTCTCTCACACGCACTGATCTGAATTAGGGTTAAGTGAGGCATATAGTCCTGGTCAAGCCCTTTCCTCATTCCTACAGCCCACTCTCCAGGCTTATGCTGGGGAGGGACATCCATACACACCTCTGCCCCTTAATGCAAACAAGAGAGATGGCCCAAGGGAGGGCTCTGATAGAAGCAGAGATCAGCTCTGAAGTCACTGGAATTTAGAGAGGTTCTAGTTTCTAACCCATCAGGCTTAGCCAAGCCCTTTCTGTCCAGCCTCCTGTAACTGCCTATGTTTTGCTACAGAATTACCCAAACTGGGGCCACAGCCCCACTTTAGCCAATGATGCTAATAAGTTGGGTCATAATGGAAATTCATTTGCAGAACTAAGATTGCAGTCCTGTAATTAGTCAAAAGGCCAAAAACAGACTTACCAATAGAGATGCTGGGGGGAACCACTGGATTAATGCTTAACTGACCACAAGAGGTCCAGAAACATAGTTGGTTATGCATTAACATGTGGTGAGAAATCTTCCCAAGTCCCATTAGCACCTGACTAATGCCCATGAGATGGACAAACCATTTACATAAATTCATGGTAGTTTGTATTATTACACATGTACTAAATTTATTTCATCCTTTAAATATGCAACTGTATTATTTGCCTTCCCTACCCTCCAACAGAAATATGTATGAGCTGACCTTTGGTCTTTAGAATGTCTAAACAAAATCATCATTTAATTTGAGACATCCTGCTCTGATTTGACATATGGGATAAGCTGAAGAGCAAATAACAATCAGGTTCATTAACATATTTTTGTCTGTGTCAATGCATTTCAAGAAAATGCTAAACTGGCCACTCAGCTGCCTGCACCATTCCACCCTTTGGTTCCTTGCTTTTGTACACCAGGTAAAACAGGAGCCCTAATCCTGCAATGGGTACAGAGAAGCAGCAAAATCATACATCCCATAAAGAACCTCTGCTTCTCAAAAAAACACATCAGAAAAAAAGCTTTCCCTCTTACAAGCCAAAGAAGGCTACACAGGCTCCTCAGAAAAGCTCTCCCCACAAAAAAAAACCGACACCCAACACAAATCCCAGCAAGTTTTGGAATAAAGCCAGGAAATTAAAGCATTAAACAGACAGAAATCGTATGAGGACAAATTATCCTCGTAGATGCCAGTTGCTGAACAAAAGCCATTTAATGAGCTTTGTCAAATAGAAGAGTAAATTATGAGGTTGATGAGGAATTATAATTTTGCACCTGTCAGAAGGGCTGTGTGCTTTGTAGTACCAGCTGAACTTCAGCCACCCTCTGAGACAAGACAGTGGGTGTCAGCTGTCCCCGGGGTACAAGCAGCAAGTCCCAAGGCACCCAGAGAGTAAGTGATTGGGCCAAGAGCAGGGAGCAAATTCAGCACCCCAGCATCAGCTCTGCTCCCTGCCACTGGCAGACTGGGCTGCACTGTCCTTTCTTCCTCTGCCCCTTCAAAGAACACAAGAGAAAAGCTCCTTGAGGGGGAAGGAAGCTGGGCAGCATAAAGAAAGTTAATCGCTCAAACACACACCCAAACTATCACAGAGGGAGAATCAATTCAAGACCCACTCCAGAAAAAAACTAATTAAAGGAAAAATAAAAAAAAAATCATTCTAGGAGGAGATGCACAAAGGGAGTGAGCAACAAGTAAGTGCTGGCACTTCCAAGTGCTGGTGCTTCGGGGAGGCTGCACCAGCGGCTGGCTCAGCCTGCGGTGGCTCCTGCCGCCCTCCCTCCCTCTCTGGCACACATGTAACACGAAACTTCATATCTCCAGGACGACCAATAACAAAAAAAAAAGGCAGAGACAACAGCTGGCTGTCAGCAGCAGAGCAGAGAGGAGCTGAGCGAGGAGCAGGAGCGAGACACAAACCAGGATGAGGGGAGAGATGACGTGAAAGTTTAAGAAGACAGAAAGAAAAACAAGAGGAGAAGAGTTGGCGGCGCGGCTGGGGTAAGGCTGAGCTATTGCTGTTCGGTCAACCATAGCACCTTAAACAGTCGGCTTGTTAGCAAGGAGCTGGGGCTTCTGTAGCTCTCTCTAGGGAGAACTGCAGAATCAGCCACTGAGAGGAGCTTGCTAGCTTGAATTTGAGAGCAAAGGACACTCAGGAGCAAAGGTGGGGAGAGAAAAGCTCTTAATAGGATTGCAGAGAGCTGCGCTGCAGCCGCAGCACTAACAAAGGGATCCAGCCTGCAATGCTTCCCAGTCAGAGCAGGAGTAAGCAACTTCTCTGCTGATTAGAAAGGCTGGCTGCTCATTTTTCTGTTCCTGTTATGGAATGTGACCTTAGCTGATAAGCAGGTCCAGCACAGGGCATTCCTCACAGTGGTGACTTGATATATTAGTGTGGACAAGAGAGCTGCTCTGCTGCTCTGTCCCAGCGGCGTATGTGCCTCTAGTGAGTCGCTGCCAGCACAGACAAGCACATGTGAAACCAAGTGGGTGCCAGGCACAGCACTTCAGAGCTCCTCCCAGCTGGAGCTAAGTTTTATCCCCTAAATCCTGAAGCAAACAGAGAGCTTAGAAAACAAACCCTGGTTGGGGAACTAGCATACTGTGCAAGTTAAGCAGCTGTGTCCAATAGAAATAAATGGAAAGACTTTACACAGCTTCCAACAGCATTTAAAAAAAAATAAAAATCAGCTAGTACATCAGGCACAGATGCTGGTTTACTATTCATAACAGCATGAGAAACCACTGCTTTGAGAGAACACGTACATACACATACATGGTCTGGGGTTTATAATAACAAGACCGTCAGGTCTGAAGGCAGTGAGAAGGGAAGGAAGAGGAAAAGGATCCCCCAAACACACGAAATTACCCACCGTAAGCCTCGGTTTCACATGGAAAGGTGTCCCACAACAGACTGTGCCCTCATCTCCTTTTCCTGCTGGCTGTGGGAAGGGGGGCTGGCAAGGAGACCGACCATATCTGCCCCCATTTTCTGCTATTTACTAGCTAGATAGAGCCAGCTACTCTATTTGGAAGCTCTTGCAGCTCCTAAACACAGAGCTGGAACCTCTTGCCTCTTCCAGGAAGCACAGGAGCAGTCAGCTGTTTACAGACAGGTAGGGAGCAAGGCAGAAGGCCAATTCTCCCAGACAGATGTCTTCCCAATCCTACACATCCCTGTAGGAAGAATGTCAAGGATCAGGTATTTCCACTTCTCTCCATTCCCATTAAGGTAGAAGGGAGGGCAGGTCTTTCTGTTTCTTGTACAAACACCAAATTGGAACTGCCCGTGTGAGATGATAGTAGTTAAGGCCCACACGCCTCCAGCCTAACCCCAAGGTTCAAAGGGGATGGAGGGAAGTTTCCACCCTGCTAATGAAGGGTCTCTGTAGGTTGTTTGTTGCAGTTAAGATGGTTTCTCAAATAAAGTACAGGAAAAACAAAGTTTAAGGAAAACAGAAAAAAAAAAAGGAGGGAGGGAGGAGTGAGGGGAGAAGGGCAGGGGAGGGAGGTAGAGAAATATGCCAAGTTTTCCTCGCCAAGAGAAAATCTTAATGGGTTTGGCTGGGGGTTTGTCCAGCCACAGCCATGTTGTACACATGTGGGGGGGTGGCTGGGGGGGTAATCAGCAATATGAAACACATGTCTGGATAAAAGAATAAGGACATGGCTTGTGTTGCAGCTGTCACAGAGCACAGGCCTCAGCCTGCTGCAATGCAACAGCGGGAGTGGAGGTACCACATAAACCAAGTTTGATAGAGCAGATCCTTTCTGTAACACAGGCCCCTACCCACACAGCCTGCAGAGCTGGACAGCAGGGCTGGGAGAGACTGCAGAAGAGCTGGGTGAGCAGAGCAGCACCCAGCCCTTGCCCCTCAACTACCCTGTGTAATACAGTTCAAACAGTTCAAACCAGCTTCTTCAAAGAAAGCAGCTGTTGTAACCTTCAGTTTTGAGTTCCTATACCCATGTGGCATCTTTACTAGGATTATACCAGTGTATTTAAAAAATGTTTGTAATTTCTGAGACCTGTAGGTCTGAGACCACTCAATGACAGTGATATCTGTTGGAGGGACAACACAGCAGGGCACCAGCAATCCAGCAGGTTCCTGGAATGCAACGATGACAATTTTCTTCTCCAAGTGGTAGAGGAACCAACAAGAAAAGGTGCTATGCTGGACCTTGTTCTCACCAACACGGAGCAGCTGGAGGGTAGCATGAAGCTTAAGGGCAGTGTTGGCTGCAGTGATGACAAAATGGTGGAATTCAAGATCCTTAGGGCAACAAGGAAGGTGCACAGCAAGTTCCCTACCCTGGACTTCAGAAGAGCTGACTTTGACCTCTTCAGGGATTTTGCTGGGATAAGTATGGGAGGGGAGAAAAGGCCAAGAAAGCTGTGGCTGCCCCATCCCTGCCAGGCCAGGTTGGATGGGGCTTTGAGCAACCTGGTCTAGGTGGGAGGTGCCCCTGTCCATGCATGCCAGGGCTGTTGGAACTAGATGATCTTTAAGGTGCCTTCCAACCCAAACAATTCCATGATTCTATGACAGAACACAGATATGTTTGAAAGAATGTGGAGAAGGCATTCTCAGGGAGCTCCACCTTGCTGCCTTACCTTGAACACCAAGGCATGGACAGATCCCAGTATGTTGGTGAAGTAACTATTTACAAGGCCCTCAGAGGCCTCACAGCTACCTCTGTCAGCTGCCTGGGAAATGGTTATTTTGCTAATATTAGAATAGACTTTCAGGCTAGATTCAACCCTAGAAAAAGTTCACTTGTAGAAGAGCTACAGGTGTTATTTTTAAAACTGACCTTTTCCTTTCACTGGATGGCTCTGTGCTTTGGTTTCTCATCCTTAAAAATGGGACTAGTCATGAGGAATTATGGGGTTTTGTGGACTTGTTTGTGGGATGGAGTGGGGAAACCCAGCATGTTCTGTAGAGGTGGAGAGACTCTCAGCTCTGTGCCCCAAAGGGTAGCTCAGCTACTGGAACTGCCATGGCAGGGAATTCAGTGCCTTTTTATATTAATCTAATATTAGGTTGTAGGGGAGGGAAGGAACATTTACAGTGCTGCCTCAAAACCAGTCTCCAAATAGTGGGTGGTGGAGATGACAGGGTATTCCAGCCAAATGGCTACCCAGTCAGGGCAGCTTTATAACACAAAAAGAATGTGTGGCCTTCTCTTCTAGACCAGATGACAAAGTCAAAGCTTTTTCTCCCATGACTTTGAGCTGCAATTTACCAGTTTGGGTGTGTGCTGTTAAAAAAGCTGAATTCTCTTGATACTGGAAACTATTTTCATCTGTTTGGGAATGAATTATAGGTCTGTCTGGCTCCATTCACTCCTGTTTTAGAAAAACAGGGCTTGACTGTGAACTGTAGTTAACATTCACATGCTGGTTAACTACAGTAATGGCAGCAAACATTGCATTAACAATGATGAAGGAAAACCATGCACTGATAATACCACTCCATTTCTATAGCCCTTTTCATCTCAAAAGTACATTACAAACTTAGAACAATAAACAATAATACAGGAATTATTACATGTTCTGCCAAAATGCATCTAAACTGTAACACCACCTAGCAGCCCAGCACTGTTTTAGGACAGGAAGCATTGCAGACCTTATCCATATGAAATCAGAAGCACGTTTCAGGAACCAAGAACAAAGCTGGTAAGCTTAGAAACTGGCCAAGCCTTCACGTTCTTTAGAAAGTAGCCAAAAGGCAGAGTTTATTTTAAAGTTTTGGGCCAGGATAAAAAGCATCCCCTCCTTTTCAGCTGCTCAGCACTCCCCTTGCTTTCTAAGATTTCCCACCAAATAAGCTACCACAATCCATACAGGCTTCCCATCCCTGTATTGGTCCAATTTCAACCAACTTTTTGACTTGCCTGAGTAAGAGCAACACAAAGTGTTTCATCTACATTCCTCCTAAAAGTGCTCAGTGCATGCAGTGTAACAAGCAGCTGGCAACCAAAGGCTGCTGCATTTTCTAACTGCAACAAAGCCAGGGACTTGCTGTCTTTCTGGGTAAAGACTTCAGAGCATTTCAGAGGCTTGGCCACACAACAGTTAGCAAACAAACCTCTGGTGGTGGTTACATGTTCTGCCACTTTGCAGAGATGAAGTCACCCAACTAGGGGTTGGATCACTGGTGGACCAGGATGTCTGCCTGCATTTACTAACTGCCAGTCCTGGGCTGAAACCACAAATTCATGTTCTTTGCACTGAAATAGGCTGCTCAAATGCCACCAGAGTTACAACTAAACAAGTGCCTCATTTCTCAGCAGTAAATTTAAGCTCACCCATTCCTTACAGTTCAACTTTTGATGCACCTGTGTAGACACACAGACAAAATTCAGCTTTTCCAACCAAACACAGACCAAAAAAATATAATGATCCATTTACATCAATTCCAAATTACTTACAGCAACTTGACTAGCTAAAGGCAAACAGGGGGATGTGAGAGCTCACCTTACATGGTCTCATTTTCTTGCTTGGAGCCTGGATGCTACAACACACAGCCAGTTCACAGTGCAAAGAAACACTGACCAAGGCTTTTCTCTTGAATGTCTAGACTGAGGCCTTTTAATGCCTTTATTCTCAAAAGGTCTGGGCAGCCAACTTCATTGAGTGCTTCAGTATGGCAGAAATCCTTTAAACCAGTTCAGAAAGATAATTTCAGTGCTATTATGGCAATTTTCAGAGCTTTATTCAGTGGGCACAGCAAGATGAATCTGCATTAAAAAGAAGTATTAGCACTTTCTGGGAATTGAACTCTACAGACATCCTAAACACAGGACATGCTGCTTTGGTTTTAAAGGCTCATCTAATCCTTGCAGCTGAGCAGCACACCTGCAGATGTCAGGCATCCCCCTGCACTATTACTGTGCTCTCTTTTCATCCAAGGCTAACAACTCACAGCAGATTTGGCCTTTTTTTCTCCCCTGCCAAGCCTTGTAACAAAGAAGAGGGCAAGAAGATTTGATTACTTAGTCCTGCTGGCAACACTGGATAAATGAATTATTTTTTAAAGAACAGACAGAAGAGGAAGCAGCTGAAACCACGAATTTCAGGCTGCCACCCCAGCAGGAACTTCCAAACTGCCTGTCACAAGACATCAGCATTGTATGCACTTGCTTTGCTATGTGAGTTTCTCATCTTGCCTCTGTTCACCCTGTTTTTACTTCATGTGATCTCTAGCTGCAGCTGTGGAACAAAAGCTCATGACATTAGTCTGACAATACCTTATGAAGACTACATGGCACTGTGGTCATTCAACATTTCTTCCACAGCAAGTTCCATCAGCTTTGCTGCCCTAACAGCCATATCTCCTCTACTCTGGAGGGTTCCCATGCTCAGTGGATGCAGTTTTGAGGCAGGACAATAAGCAAGAAGAAATTCCTAACTGAGGAAAACACTGTCAGGTAGTTACATCTGCTCCAAAACCCACAGAATCTGTGGGTACCTATTTGTGTGGGTCCAGGCTGTAGAACAACACTCCAGTCTCAGAAGGTGAATTTTCAGTAAAGACCTACAACCTTAAGTTTCAAATCTGTCAAGATTTGTCTGTTCTAATAATAATAATAACAACAACAAGTTACTGCTTCAATCAAATATCGTGCACCACCTGGCCTTCACTACTGTTGGTGACTGGGAACTTGAACACTATATAATAAATAAAAGATTCTTACAGTTCCACTCTGAAATTTGCAAGTCATCTCATCCCTGTTGTGTTGTGCATGAGGAAGATAAGGTAGTTGCATAAGACAACTTGTTTGAGTCACACAGCATTAACCTTTTCCTTATGCTAATCTCTAGGGCAAGATCTTGATTCTGCTGAAATTAACTGGAAAAAGATCCCAATCAAAACTAGTTCTGACCGAAGACTTTACATCACAAGCAGAGAAGTGTTAAGAAGTGATTTATTCTTCACCCTTTTGCAACGCTCCAGAAGCAGCAACCCCAAAGCAGTGAGAGCCCTTGCAACCAGTGTGAAGCCAGAGGTGCAGTAGAGCAGAAAAACATTTGCTTCCTCACAGCTAGTTTGGAAACTGCACCACCAACATCAAACTTTGTCCCTGAAGAAGTCCAAACCAAGGTAAACAAGCAACATTCCTTGCAAGTTTTAAAATAAAAACTCCTTCACTTAGCTCCAGATCAGGTACCACAGGGCAGAGGAATGTCCATTACTGAGACAACAAGTTCTTATCATTTTAGGCTAGGCACTTTGCTGATCCACATGGAGTTCTGCAGTCCTAATCAGTAATTTTACACTGTATACCCAAACTTCAGCAGCTGAGCTCTTGTCTCTGCTGCTTGTGATACAGCCCAAAGCATGATACAAAAGGTTACAGCAGATTCCTTACCAGGAGAGCTTCTGGGCAGGCAGAAACACCCCCAAAGAGGACAAACATTTACAGAATGTTAGAGCCAGAAATACTAAATTCTTAACAAGTTTTTCTTCTAGAGCCAAGAGCACAAAATACAAATCTCTTCACCTCTGCCTGCACCACCAGCTCTTGGAATAGGAATGAAACTGGAAACTTGCTGACACAGAATCCCACAGTACTCTGCAGAGGATAAAGCAGCCATTTCTGGAGCAGCTCACTTGGGGTACAGCAATCATCTGGAAAGAACTATTTAGCCCTAAACTCTCAAGCGACCTTTTCAGGTCAAAAGCCACAGCTATGCCTCCCTGCTAAGTTGCACAGAGATCTTTCTGTAGATGAAGATTTTCCATCCACCCCCATCCCTAGGAAGCCAGCTGGTTCCGATTTTTATTCCTTAGCTTGGATTTAAAAGAACAAAGAAAACCCTTTTTCAATTGCATAAACATACAAAATGTAATTTAACTTGGCACTGCAGCATTTAAGCCCAGCATGCAAAGAAACAGCTAAGGTCTCTGTCCTCACTGTTTAGAAAAACTGAACTCCAAGTATCCATTTGTTTGAGTAACCAAACCAGATGTGCAGTCATGAACTAGTTGGCTTATTCTGGAAGTAGTCTTGGTCACTTGGATTTGTGTTATCACCAGGATTAGGATATTAAATTGCAATGATCAAGTCCCATAAAACAGTGTTGACTATTACAACACACACAAGCTAGAACATTCTGATATAGTGATATGTAAGAATTATAATCCATCCAAGTGCTGAACTGTCCAAACACCTGTTTTAGGTAAAACTATGGATATTTCTCAGCAATATCCTATTATTGGTACTGACTTAAGCACAATCTGAACTTCTATAGCTCTCATGCACACTTTTTTGTTGCAATGCCTTCCAAAAATTTTTCTTACAGGGAAAAAGAACAGCAAATATTAGTGGCAAAACTGAGGCACCTAACTTTGACTAGACCAAGAATATTTTTAATAACAACAGTTCCTGGTGATCATTCTTTCTGAGAACAAAGAAGGTGTAACGTTACTGAGCAGGGCAGGAGGGATTAGCTCTAAAAGGGAGGTATCACCCTGACAGATCCAGGGGCTGTTGCTTTGCTTAACACCAACAGTGATGGTGAAATTCACTGTTCAATTCATATATTGCTACATTAGAACAGACTGTGGCTTAAAAGAAAAAAGCTACATTCAGCTTACCATGTAAAACATGGAGCCATCTGCGAGGACTTGAAAAGCATCCAGCTGTCCCCAGTAAACACTGACTTTAGCTCTTAATATCACCATTCAGTAAACTGGTGGAGAAAACATTACTATTGGTATTGTAGTGAGGTGTTGAAGTAAGAGCCTTTAGTTTTTGAAAAGGTTCTCTCTAGCTGGAAATGCAGGAAGTCTTCAAAGGAATCTACTTTGTGTAAAAAACAACTTAAAACTATGTTCCATTTGAGTTAATGATTTGGAATTTAACTCCTTGTTAGAACTGCATTTCTTTCTTGAAGAACAAGATAGCACAACTAGTAAAACAGTCCTTACTTTTACTGGGTGAAAGCCAAGGGCAGGCACTGCCCAGTTCTACCTCTATGCCTGCTGAAATGTGTCCTTTAGAAGAAACATTGTTTTATCTCTGCTCAGTAGCAGAGCTGACAAAAACACCCTCAAAGCTAGATTTTGAAATTAAACCGGTGCCAGAACACGTAGACAATTAACAGTCCTCCACCTTAGCTACTGGGAACGAGGACTGAGACCAGACAAACTTGTTTTCCTTGTGATCACCAGCTCTATAAGAAGGCTGGCAGCTTCCTAGTGTTAGTCAGTGAAAAGGTTCATTCTCTATTTGGTTCTTCTACAGCATAAAGCCTGGAGAGGTTGAGCCAGAATGACTTCTGAAGGCTTTCTCAAGGAAATGCAAACCATTGGTGAGAAGTTGCTCCTTAAGCTCCAGAAACTGCCCAAGGCTGACCCAGTGGAGATTGTGTGCTTTTGTGTGGTTCTGCTGTTTATTGGTGAGTTTATCAGGGGGGCAAAGGGGTGTCAGAATGTCTCTGCTCTTCTGCAGGGGTATCTTGCTCCACAGTCTTTGTTGGTGGGTTGGTGTTGTTGGTTGTTGATTTCCAGGCTGTGCTTTAAGGCCAAGTTTAATTTCCAGACAATTTTTAAATACTGAGTCTGTATCTCTACGTGCATGCAGAGCATGATGGGCAATAGTACAGCTTTCCCCAAAGTTCTCTTATTTAAACAGGTTTCAGTTTAAGCAGCAGTTTAACCAACCCAGAGCTGCTGCAGTGGTTTGATGCATAGGAGATAGTTTACGAAAAATGGTACAAGGGCATCTCACTGCCAAGAACACAGAGTATGGAACTGTCATTTTGTGCTTAGTTCAGTGGAAGCCAGTGAGCTTCAGATGAGCCTATTTATGCTCCTCTGGAAATGGCAAGATCCCTCCTGCTGCTCTGTGTGGGGAATAACAAAAAGCTGCTTGATCAAGGGGGCTGAAGTTTGTTTAGACAGTGGGAAAATAAGCAGAAAGGAAGGCAGGACCCCCCCTCAAAGAGGTGCACTTTGCTCCCAGCCAAAAGGAAGGGTGTGGATCCAGCCTGGACACTCCTCCCTGGGCTGGAATTCAGAAAGGCACACCTGCTGCTTTATTTTTTTTTCATACCTACAGCTGGTTCCCCACAGGTCCAGAGCAGCCCAGCTCCAGACTTTTAAGGAACACATGCACACACACATGCACATTCACATACTCTTACGTGTTTTGCAGGATTAAACTTGTCATCCTTTTCTATTCCAGATAAACAAACATATACCTCCCAACACCAACCATTACGTCTAGAGTAACAATGTTAGCCTACTGCTTGATGAAACTAAACCCTGTGTTTGAAGTATCTGTTTTCTCAAGCTAAATACAGAAGGAGGAATAAAGACAACCCAGTCACAAATCTGTCCTCATTAAAGTGTACATTGTGTGCTCTCCTCTGAAATGCAACTGCCAGTTTGACTAGGCAAGTTCTCTTGAGTTGCTTCTGACACAACTATGGGAAGACTTTGGATCTCTGTCCTTTCCAGGCACACAGCTCTGCTTAGTTGCTGCATGTCATCTCTCAAACAATAGCTCATTAGGCAGCTAAAGATATGCCCCTACATGGTTTGGCACACAGCTCTTAAGATCAAGAAATACCTGGCAATGACTGTCCAGAATAACTGGATAACTAACACAAAGGAATTTAGGAGGAGGGAAGTGAGGATATAGGAGAAAAAAAAAGGGCAAGAAACCAGGCTTTATTAATTCTGCTGCTCACCAAGCTACTTGGAGGAGATATGGGGTTACTCTCCAGTGATTGCTTCTACATCGTGAGGCAATATTCTTTGCTTTTCTTTCCAGTCACTGTTCTGCTGCTCATGATCATTGCCTGCAGTTGCTGCTGCTATAGCTGCTGTAGCTGTGATGGACCCCCTGACCACAGACGTAGGAAGATCCAAGTCCGCCCAGTTGCCCATTAATGAAATACAACAAGAGGTGACACAGCCAACTATCCAGGACACACATGGACATCATGAATCGGTCCTACAGGAATTCCTTTCTA
>NW_009954140.1:240147-255430 GCF_000747805.2 Chaetura pelagica | reverse complement strand
CACTAGCTCACTGGAAATGGCAATAACAATATTCATTAATATGACTCAGAGGACCAGAAATCACAGCATGGAATTCCTTCTTTTTGTGACAGCCATAGCTGGGCTCCATGGCATGACCAGAAAGGTAACACTACTTTCCCATCACTGTCTCCCTTTTCTGGGGTGGGGTGGGGGTGCATGGACACATGCTGCTGAGGAAACAGACATGCTTTCACAGTCACAGCCCTGCAGCTGGGCCAGCCAAGGATTCCCTTTGGGAGCATGGAGCCACAGACCAAAGGAAAGAGCATGTGCAATGCCCCATGCTAGGCAGCACCCACTCTCTCCACAAGTGCTTCATCCAGAAGGATGATGTTGGGCACTACCAAAACCCACTGACATCACTGGGAGGTCCACGTGCCCAGTACATCTTGGATCAAGCCCCAATCTGCTCTCTTAAAAGCCACCACAACAGACACAGTCAGCTGAGATGTCTCCTGAAAACAAACTGTGGATCTTCTGATCCAGACATGCCAGCTGAGGCTCTGAGTACAGCTGGTAACAAATGTTCCCTGCTTTATTTCATCAGTGTTGCAATGATAGGAAATTGCCAAAGAGAAAACTCAAGATCATGTGCAATATCCTTTGTAAATAGAAAGATTAAGGCAAAAGGAAAAAAAACCACAACACCCCACCAATGCCACAATGTAACTGGATCATCCTGCTGCTAAACCTGCTCCCTCCCTACCCTGTCTGGTTCTGCTCTCCTGCTTATTGCAGGTGAATGGTCCTTACCGAGCATGGGAGTTACAGGGAGACAAATCCCTGTCCTTACTTGAGGGACCTGTCTGCCTGACTCCCTGCACTGTGTGCAGTTTATTTTAGCAGACATAAACATGATGCCCAAGGTATGATTATTAACATACACAAAGGCATTTCAGAGGGCTGACATGGTAACCATCACTTCAGGGTACATGTGCAACAGCTGACAGTGGGCACTGTGACAAAGTAGAGCCAAGAATGGGCTGTACAGCTGAAGACAAGTGAAAATAAATGCCTTTTCCATGCTGCAGCCACTGGGTATGTTTGGTTTGCACTTTGGTGAACTTCAGGAAGGGGTTCATGGCAGTACAAGGCTGTGGTGCAGGCCACAACTTCCATACCAGGGACAGCCAAACAGCAAACCATCAAACTGCCCCTAGTACTGTGAGGCACTGGGCTGCCTTTCAGCCCTAAACATGAAACCAGCCACCTTCATGAGAAGGCATAAAAAGTTACACTTGGATAGGTAAGTAATCTTTTACCCTTGTATTCTAACTGCTAAGTGTACAGGAGTCAAAGGGATTACACATCTATATACCAGAGCCAGCATTTAGCTAGAGAGAAAGAATCATCAGATTTATAACAGTGGGTTTTTAAATATTCTTCACACTTCAGAAATGACAACAAAATGAAAACTTTGTAAAGAAACCTCTTTTCTCTGAAGCCAGCACCCAAATTAGTAAGTAGTACATGACATCAGTAGCTTCCCATGCATTTCATGCACTTTAACTTTTGCAAATAAACTAGATTTAGGTATTTTGCTTTTTTGTACTGCTGCACATTGGAATATGTCTGCACTCAGCAGCACAGAGGCCAGTCTAAAAATTAAGTAACAAAATTCTTCAAGCTACTGATTTTACTACTTCTAAATTAATAAAAAGAAAAACTTTCCAGCAGAACATGAGTATGTTTCTCAAAAAGTAAACATTTGAGCCCAAACTTGGCAGCTGCCAACAGAAGTCTGCACTGGTATGAGCTACTGCACAGTTCCACCAAGAGTGACAAATTGCTACCTTTACGATGCTGTCCCAAAGCTCCCAACCAGCATGTTAGGGTAGGATAAGCTCAAGCATGGCATCAGTTTACTCTGATCAACACTCAGAGATGTGTCACACTAACTCCTCTGTCAGCTACATCTTTGCTAATTTCAACAAACAAGTGACAATCAAGGTGACATAGGAAGTCTCAGTTGCAGGGGACAGTCTCAACAGATGTTTCTGTATCTAAGTTAAGTCACAAGACGTGTGAAAGGACAGAGCTTACTTTCTGTCCCAGCCTGTGCTAGCTGGTGCCAGCTACAGGAATTAACAGAATGCCATTGAGAAGTGTTCCAGCAGCATGGAAGCAGCCTGTGCTGACAATCAGGGGGAAGCACAGCAGGCTGGAAACATACCAGTGACTGACATGTTACTGTCACTAGGATCAAGCTGCCAGGCCTTATCTCAACAGGAAAAGCTACAAATACATGTTTCCCACTGGTGTTACAAGTTAAACCACTGACAAATACCAGGCAGAGGGACAAGAGAAATGGTTCCTGTCTTATCTCTGTCACTTTAAGTTCTGGAACTAGAAGCAGAAGGTGAACACAGCACTGTTAAAAAAAAAAAAAAAAAAAAAAAAAAGAAAGAAAAAAATTTTAAAAAATTAAGCAATTCCCTGAAGAATTCAGGTGGCTTTCTGGAGCAGAGGAGCAGTCACCACATAGAGAAGGGGTCCCTGGATTGATTTCTACATACTTGCCTGGACCTCACAGGCCTAGTGTTCTGCAATTTGTGTACATGTTGTGAAAGACTGAGTGAGCCTAGATGGAACTGAAAGGGAATACATTTCCTTCAGTTCTGATGATCCATTTGTTGAAATAGTTTATTTCCCTGGGGAACCTAACAGAGACAGCGAGACCAGCCCCTCCAGCAGAAGTGGTTGAAGTTCTACTGACAACTTAATGGAATAGCTTTTATTCTGTAACATCTTCCCTCTCGTTTCAAAGTGATTTGCTTGGCTTGTGAAAAACAAGTTTCCTTTTACACACACTCAGCCTCACACACCACAATCTCTTTGTTCTCCCCTCCCACCTCTCTCCAGCACCATCCCTCTGGTCTTCTTCAGGAAGGAAAGCAACAGGCAGGCAGTTGTATTGCAGCTAACAGCAGTGCAAGTATCTACCTAGACTGTTACAGTGAAGTTCAGACTGGAGGGCAGTCTTGTTCAGAGTGATTTCAGACATGACAGTCTCCTAACAGAGCTTACAATGCAGATCCAGGAAACAAAGCCCTCTCCTTCCCACCACAACCTGCAGCCTTCCCCAGTCAGGGGACATAGTGGGCACTGGAACAGGTGCACAAAGATATAAAGCCATGCAGATTAAGGAATGTCTGAGCAACGACTGAACTAGGTCTTTTTAATTAGTCTTTGATTAGATTAGCCACACCTTTGCAGGAAAGTCAGTTGTTAATAATTCACTGCAGTGCAAACAGGCAGCTTCCATGCTACCTCTGCAAGTCTCCAGGTGCAATAAGGGGGTCCCTCACCACAGGCAGAGTGGGTGCAGAGAAGGTACCAGAAGAAACACCTACTGCAAACACAACAGGTATTTATAAATTCACATACAGCTCTCCTGTTTCAGGAGATTAACTGTGGTTAGCAAAAGGGATGGGAACTTTGTAGGATGTACAGCCACACAGGGTTCCTGCCTTTGAGTCTACAGAACTAGTATCTAGGCTGCCTTCTTTTTAAAGGCAAAAGAAGCTATCCAGAACAGCTTTCATATCCTGTATGCCTCTTGGTTAGAGACTAGGCATGGTGATCTGCCACTATTCTAGAAAACAAAGCATGAACTATATGTATTTGGCTGCTGAGAAAGAACCAAAAACTTTAGCAAACTGTGGTGTGAGCTTGTGCTCCTAGTCAGATGTGACTTGCTGTGGATGAAACATGCTTTATATGATTAATCCTTTTCCTTATGATATTGAGGATACAGATATAAGAGGTAGCAAGTCAAAGAAATATTAAAAAATAACAGAGATGTCTTCCTGCATTATGCCTGTGCAGTCATATTTGAAAGAAACTGAAAAATAATCCATCATTTCCCTTGAGAAGCAAGGAAGCTTTAATAAAACCACAAGATGCTTGAAAAGAGATGCTGGATGTTCTTTAGAAAGCTGATAGCCAAGTCATTATGCAAAGTACCAGTAAAAGAGCAAGTGTGTAGAACCCACTGAGATCCCAGTTTAAATTATTGCTGGACCCAAGTACTTAATGGGAGGAAAACTTCTGCTTCCATTGCAGAGTAACAGAAAGTGTTACTAAAGTAAACTGTCTGCAGGAGACCTTTTCTACATGGCTAGACTATTCTAAGCCCTATAAGAGCAACAATTGTACATTCAGACCTTTGTTTATTATTGATGGGGTTTTTTGTTTGTTTGTGTTCATTTAATCTCCAATGAGTTTTCAGAATTTAACTCCTTTTTAGAGATCTTTCCAATGGTATCAAGCAAGTTCTCCCAGTGAACACTTGTATTTCTTGTACAGATTGTACAGTTGAACATGATGGGAGAAGCACAATATTATATTTTTAATAATATTGGTAAACTATGATTAAAATAAATCTCAATTGCCAAAATCTTGTAAAGCCAGAAGCTTTCCTCTTTGCTTCTTTGTAGATGTGATTGTGCAACAGGCCTCAGCTACCTTTCTTCTGGTTTCACCATTTCAGTGAAGGGTGATTCTCCCTTTAGGAAGAGGGATGCCTGCAGGCACAGCCAGCATGAATGCTTAGAATGGTTTGGGGACTTTGGCTCAGAGCATAGAGAGGGTAAAACCAACATCTGAAATTGCTCTTGTCTACCTCCAGCAGGGTGGAAGCCAGCATGTCATCAGTACAAGAGGCATCCTCAGTTCTGGAAGGCCTAAGGAGACTGATTGTATCAAATGACTGGGCTCTTGGAGGACTAGTGGTGATCAGCACCTTCTGTCTTGTTTTTGTAGCTCTGCTCTTATTTGCTGCCATCTTTGGGTGCTGCTCATCCCCAAGGCACAAAGGGAGTGGGGTATAAACAGTGAAGCTGAGATGCAGGACTGAGGCCCTGCAGCTAAGCAAGAATCAGGCCAGATTGTGTTGTTCATCAACAGTCTTCTCACCTTCACTCCTTGGGTGGTTATTTCTCCCCATGCAACTTTGCTACATCAACAGCAAGGCACCAATGCCAGCAAGTTGTTCTGCCAGCCCACAGCAAACTCCAGGCTGCCTGCATTCAGGACCTACATGACTAGCCAAATACCAAAGTCAACTCATGCCTGATTTTCATCTTTCAAGCAAAACCACCACTTAGAGGTGGCAAATGGTCAACCACCACCTAGAACTGATAAAGATGTCTTCCACTGCTGCAGTTACATGGGCTTTGTTCCATCTTGCAAATGGGCAACAGGAAACTCTGACCAGCAGAAGCTTTGTCTAAGCCCACTCTCTAAAAGCAGCTCATACCACTATTCTCCTGTCATACTCAGACAATGGCCTAAATATACTATGCAAAAACTTGCTTGCCAGTATGTAAGTCTGTCTTTATTTGTTCTTTTTTACAATCTTGCAAGGTCAGTTTGCTTTCACTGTTTGGATAGTGAATAGAACTGTATTAATTCAAAATCTAAAAAAGAAATGCAACATGGCATCTGGGTCTCCTGTACAGTTCTGAGCAGGGAAGTCAGGCAGTGGTGCTGCAAGATCTGACTCTGGGATGTTATACAGCAGGAAGAACATACCACGCTGGGGAAGGGAAGAAAGAGTAAAGGAGACAGGATTTCTAATTAGGTCAGTGATATTCCCTTGCAGAAATCTCTCTTACGTACCCAGTGAAATCCTATTCCATTGCTATTCATCAGAGCAAGAAGGAATCTTTTCTCTCTGTCCTTGCTCAGTCCTCACTGCTGCAGAGCAGCTCTCAAGAAGGGCCTCACACCAGAGAGCACTTGGGCTCTTCACAGCATGTGTGAAGTGGAAGATGCTGTGAGATGGTTACATGGAGTTTAATTCATGTCCTCACTGGAGCACTACCCTGGAACATCCTGTGACTGCTTCTGGCTAACTGTAAGGTTAGTTCAGTGATCCCATTCCAGTTCTTATAGCACTAGTGTCCATTCCTAGAAATGACTGTCACAACTAACTCTATAGGTAACCAGCTCAGACATCAAGAAGAAACATATGAAGGCAAGGTTTCCTGGCATTAGCATCTAACCAGAGAGACAGAGCTGCCTCTCAGATTATACAAAACCCAGACACAAACAGCCAGCTGGCCACTCACTGCGAGCTAGTAACACACACCAGAAGGATCAGAGGTTCTTAGCCAAGTGAGTGGATCCAGCTCTTATAGCAAGGAGCCTCCTAGCTACTTCCCAGAATCACCTTGACTTTGGGCAAAGAAATGCTCCTTCAAGTGCCTTGGGACTATTAAGTGTTGTGCCATACTTTAGTACAAGCAAGAGTCTCCCAGAATGACCTCATAAAACTAGGATTTGTTTACCAAACATGACCACAGGGAGAGAGCATGTTCACCCAGGCATCAGGAAAGAAGCACAAGTTACAGTCACACCGAAGAAGTTGCCCTAAACACAAGTGCAAAAAATGAAACAAAATGCAGACTTGAAAGCAAGAAGCATGTTGACCATTTTCAGTTAGTGAACACATACTGCTCCCTTACTGACAAAATTCTAGCTTTGATGTCTTATCCGGCATAGAATAGCAATTAGTACAATTACAGCTCACAAGTCATGAACTAAACCTGAACAATGCATGTTGTGGTTGCTAGTCTGCATTTAGATTGGGCATGTCCATAATTTGAGCCTGTTTCTGAAGCATTCTAAGCACCATGAGCTCCTTCTAAGGTCAATGAAATCACAGATACCTTGTACTTTAGAGAGTGCAGCCCCTGAGATTGAGAGAAACATGAAATCTAAATGCTTCCAGCCTGTGCCCATTAGGCTGTTTCTCTCAGAAGAGAAGTGAGGTAGAGAAGGAGGAAAAAGTCCAAACAAAAGCAAATGCAACTAAGTCAACCCATCATCAAAGGTAGAACATTCACAGCCAACATCTCCATTAACTCCAAGGTGGGAGTGAGCGAGACACGTCTCAGGGACACCAGCTTCAGCTCAGACAGCAAAGTACCAGATTAATTCAGTATATTTTTTTTCTCCTTGACATGCAAGATCTCAGCGATTACAGGGCCTGGGAAGGGACAGGACATGGTTTCTCCAACATTAAACAGAGTTTGAAAGTAGCACACTCACCCCAGCTCCTCGCAGAAGTTCACAATGGCATCAAAAGCTGTCATCACAGCCTTGTCAGATTCCTTTAAGGTGCCTTTTTTTTCCTGAAAGTAGACAGGGACAATAACTAATAAAGGGATTTCAATATAAACAGCTAAAGAAACTCTAGTGATGACCAAATCCAACCCTTCTGATCAATATGGCAAAGAGATGCAGACACCACCCTGTGCCTGCTCCATACTTCTGCTCTCCCATGTCTCTGTGATAGGACTGGGATTGGGTCTGGCAGCCCTTTCCCTTCCTGCTGTCCCTTGAAATGGGGCTACATGCAGCTCTAGACCCAGAAAAACTCCTTTCATCTTTACATATTCAGAGGTCAGTGCAGGCAAGAAGCAAACACCGGATCAGGGCAAAGGCAGGTGGATACTATTGTGCAGCTCTTACTTGGATGTTAGAGAGCTCCTTCTTGATCAGGAAGCTGACTTGATCCCGGTCATTCCTTGAGTAATAGAGGCGGCAGCAGGATGGCTTCCCATCCCTCCCAGCTCTCCCAGATTCTTGGTAATATCCAGCCATTGACTTAGCAATGTTCCAGTGAGCAACAAATCTGCATGGGGGAGGTAAAACAACATCAAACACAAGGCTACAGGGTTCTCAGATCACTGTACACATGATTGGGTTGTTTGTGGACATCAACAGCAGTAAAAAACAGGAGAACGAAAGCACAGAAGACAGGATTTAGCAGAGCAAGGCACAGTGATTAAGCACACAGAACTGTAAGTCCTCTTTACACACAAGACAACAAGGAAAGCAGCAGAGCTGTGAGAAAACAAATGCACCTGAACAACATGTGAGCAGGATGTCACTCCAAATGGATGGAAAAGAATGAGCACATGAATATCCCAAGAGTGAGAATAATGACACTGATTGAAGGAGTTTGGGAGATTTTACCATCAAATAAAGAAAGGTCCTATTTATTTTGTGGAACACAAGTTGAATGTGACAGAACAGAATTTGAAATACTCAATTTTAAAAAGACACTTCTTTGCCAAGAAAGTCAGCATGGGAAATTCTGCCTCACCAAGCTCACTTGCAGATGAAGGCAATCTTCCTGGCCAGCAAACATGACCATGAATCACTACTAAATGGTATGTAATCTCTGAAGGAAGGTTTTCAACACACCACTGCAAGACTGCTTTAAACCTGCTTGTACCTGAGTATTCAGCAATACAGCTTATACCTGTGTTGAGAGGATTTTACAATACAGTAACACTGCCAACATTTCAACCAGTCTGCCTCAAAACCTGCATGTCCCAGAGGCAGGTATGATGCATATGGGTGTGGCTGAGAGTAAATTACAAAAAACCAAGCAAACATGTTTCTCCAAACACAAACAGGAACAGGCCAGGCAGGAAGTATCAGAACCTGACATGTTTAATCCCCATCAGGAAGTTTACTGAAGAAATTGATAAATAATCACAAACAAAACTGAGCAGTGAAGAGAGGAGCAGGTTCCATCAGAAAAAGACACACCACCTGTTTTCCCTTTTGTCCAGAAAAGTCACCTCCAGAACTTGTTAGACCTGATCTTAGTTGATAAAATATGCATTAATATCCAGAACTCTGCCAACATAGTGAAAGCTAAGCAGCAGTTCACTACTGCCTGGGCTTAGGTATAACAGCCTTTAAACTATTAACAAAGATCCTGTAAAGAGTCACTCTAACTCCATTCCTTGGAAAGTAACCGTATTACAAGCATAATTTCAGGTGCATTTCCCTCTCAATCAGCCCTATGCATTTCAGTGACTCTTGCTTTTCTTAATGACCACTGTACTGAACAGAGTGGTTTTAGCAGGTCATTAGTTCATGCTGCTATCCAAGGAGACTTCTCAGTTGTCTGCTGGGTAACACACATCACGCAGTAAATCAGTCAGTCATTGCTATGGGATCCTGCTACCTGTCAGCACCATGGTACAGCCAGAAGGATGGCACTGTTGTGGATTGATGGGATTGCCTCAGTGATGTCCTGCCCCTCTCCCACAGTGTTCAGAGCAATAGCTTTATGTGGATTTTAGCAGGAAGGTTGGAACCTGGTTATCTTTAAGGTCCCTTCCAACCTTAACCATTCTATGATTCTGTGATTTTTGGAGTAAACATTAGGTCTGTGATGGGTGTTGTCTGATCTGCACCTGAGTTACCCCTCTACCAAGCAGCTCACAGTTCTACCTCAGCACAGCTACACAGCAGTGCAGGAATTCTAATAACATGGTGCAATTATGGCGACTGTTAGAAGTCCCAGAGGAACAGCAGTTGAAAACACGTGCAAAATTTCTTTCCTTGGACTGAAGCTGTATTTTTTTTGCATGATTATTGCCATTTGTGAACTGCTATTTTTCCCCACTGCACTGAAAAAGGGGATCTCTAAAAAAAACAACTGGCTCTGACTATTTTTAGTAGAGGGTATATGAATTATTTTAGGTGCAGTTTTTCTTCCCACTGCTTTTTAACAGCAATTATTGCACTAGGAGAAATGAAAGAGACAGCTGTGATTGCATCAAGATGGCTTTTTGTGAAACCCTGGAGGGTGTGGCAAAAAAACCAAGCATTCCTCCAACTTTTTTGGTTTTGAAGATGACTAACAAAAGAGGAGCTCTGGTGCCTTGTTTTTCATTTCTTTACAAAACCCTTCCAGGTTTGTTTTTGCTGCTTCTAAGATTAAAACAACCCTCCAGCTCTGGTTTTGTGGGTTTTAGCAAGTGCTCATCTGGCATGTGATCAGATTTATCAGGTAACAGAAAGACTTAGGCTTTCCCTTCCCACTGCTCAGATTTCAGGCTCTGGTTGTGCACAACACTCAGCCTCACACACCTGACATTTGCTTTGTCTACTCCCATTCCAAAACTGATGGTTGCAACAATAACAGGGATCTTCTCCTCCATCCATTCATTCTGGACTGAAGTCCTCTCAGCTGCCTTGAGTCCTGGGAAAGGAAAAAGAAGAAAAGAAACCACAACAAAAAAAAAAAAGAAGAAAAAAAAAAAAGAAAAAGAACAAAAAAGAAATTAGAATTTTCTTCCTCCTCCACTCCCCCCACCAGTAAAACTGACTGGGTACACACTCTTCTCTGCCCATGTTTAAACTGGCGTGTGACCAAGCAGAAGTCAGCAGCAGCTGTTTCTATTCCAAAGAGAAAAATTCAGATCCCTCCTGGGATAAAAGCAGTGGTTATATTTAGGCCATGCAAGATCCAGCAAGACCAACAGTCCTGGAGTGAAGGGAATGCTGAAGGCCCCACACTTACCTCCCAGACCTGAGGCATGAGCATCAGACACATCACAGACCATGCCTAGAAAGCTGGTAGCCCCAAGCAAGCTCTAAAGGTGGGACAGTTCAGTTCTACCAGCTACTGAGAGGTACAGCCTCCAATACCTGCATGATAGGCCTTGGCTTTCACTCCTCGGTAGCTCAGCTCAATAGCCAACTGGTCACACACGTCCCTCGTCCTGCAGTACACGATGCCACAACCAGAGTACACCTGGGCAGATAGGAGAGAAGTCCATGACACTGTCTGAAGACAATCAACAAAGCTGCAGTCATCAGGACAGTGGAGACAGGAGGGGTGCCTAAAGCTCATCTCTTCTACAAGCTGATTTCTCCAGCTAATGAAAGATACTGCTGCAGCACAGGAGGAAATCAGACATAAAGAGAGTTTCCTTACAAGTCCTACAACACCCAACATCGACCAAAAATGGTTCCCCAATCCTCCACCAGTGGGCACAAGGCAAAAAGCATTCTCTCTCAAATAAAACTCAAGTGCAGAGGCTACAACTGAGTCGCTAAAATTTATCTGGGGAATTAGTGTTAGAGCAGGAAATTCAATACAACACTTCAAATGCTCCTGTTCACCCTTGCCACAGTAGAAGGGCAGAACACCATCAATCATATAATCATCACCTGGGACATGACAAGCTAAATGCTGGTTGCATATTCCTAATCCATTTTCTTTCAGACTAATAACTCTCTGAGGACAACTCTGGAAGTCTTGCAGCCTTCACTATTTTAGAGGAACTGCAAAACATAGAAGATCACTTGCCTTCCAGGGACCTCCTCCTTCCCTCCCACAGACCTGTGAGGGCCATACCAAGCACTGGAAGGTCAGTGACCATTAAGGTAGCTTCTGTTCAGTTGATCCTCCTTCCCCAAATGTAAAACCTACCCCAGTGGTGTCCTTCACTTGAAGTGCCTTCAGACAGAAGTCCTTCAGGTTGGCATATGCATCAGTCAGGAGCTCTTTGAACTGCACATCATAGAACAAGTTAGATCTGAAGCACGGAGTCTTAAATGTGGAGAGTGGCTGCTTTAGCTTAAGTGCTGCCACAATGTCCTCCTGGACCTGCTTGGTGGCAGTGGCAGTCAGGGCAACACAGGGTGTGCCGGGGATGCGGGCGCGCAGGCTGCCCAGCCGCAGGTAGTCGGGGCGGAAATCGTGTCCCCACTGGGACACACAATGAGCTTCATCGATGACCAGGTAGGACAGGAGGTTTCGGGACACCAGGGAGTTGAGCGTGGGTTGGAAGGAAAAGGCAGCTGCCATCTCTGGGGTGATGTACAGGAGTTTTACTTTGGGCTTCTCACTTGCTAAGTCAGCCAGGATGGTCTTCTTTTCCTGGGCAGAAAGCTTGGAGTTCAGAGAGCAGGCTTTGATCTTCAGAGCCAGCAAGTGATCCACTTGATCCTAGGGTAAATACAAGATTAAAACTAAATGAAAAGCAAATGGAAATAAAGAAAGTCACCATCACCTAGAAAGACTACTAGGCAAAGCCAGGTGATGCCCCAACTTCCACCTCCAGGGCTGAGTCTCAGGACAACATACACCTACAGTCCAGGTATTTAGAACTTCAACTCTAGATGTCTTTCTGTTCAACTGTGAAAATATCTATCCAGCTCTTACATCTAACAGCATTTTTATGCATCCATTCAATTTAAGACCATTCCATTTAAGACAGCCCTTTTGCTGCTGGGGAACACTGGCAGGGATCTGTGCAAAATAACCCACCATAGCCACAGTGATCTGAAACCAGCCACCAACACCTCCAAGGAATTAAGACTAGCAACTCGTCACAGATGGAAGATGAACACCACCACCCTGCAGTCACAGAGTGCATTTCATTCCAAAATAACTAAGGGATGTTATAAACACAGCTGAGACAGGATGAAATACAAGGATCATGCAAATCACCAGTGAACAGAACCAACTCTAGATGAAAATCATGCCATGAAAACCATGAAGAAAACATGGCATCATATCCAGATCCATCCAGATGAACCCTGGGCATACAAATCCACCCCCCTAACCCTGCACTGAGCTACTCACTTGCATTGACTAGCACATCCCATTTCAGAAGGTATGAATAGCCCTGAAAAACTGGTACCTCCTAACTTCTCTCAAAACCTGGTTTCAGTGATTGATTTAATATCCCCTGTTCTCTGTTCACAAAGTCAGCTCCCAGCCTTCCCTATAATAAACTAGACAGACTAAGCTCTTCAAGTTCAGCTACACTGAAACATATCACGGTCATTTCAGGCATGGCCACTCCCTCTCAGGCCCTGATGAGATGTCTGAAGGTTCACACCTTCACAACAGCTCTGTTCCCTAAGGCTCAGTGAGCCACTCTCAACCTGCTTGTCACACTGACACATTCTGCTTCACTTGGAAATCTTATCAATGGTCATTTTTTTAACCTCCATTGAAGTGATAAAGTATTGTCTGTCAGAACTCCTCCCACTTGGAACAAATTCACTGTTTATAACACCTTTCTGAGATTTATCACCAAGCCTGCTCTTCATTCTTAATGCATGTTACATGGAGACTGTCTGGGAGATAAAAAAATGCCACAAAACCCAAACCAGCAGCCTACAACACCAGATGTCATGCAGTGCTAAACAGATGCTTTACAGAAGTCTAAGCAAGGCTACAGCTGCTCTCCCAGGGAGGTGCTTCTCCCAGCAGGTGATGAAACAATGAAAAAGGCAAATACAGAAAAAAAAGAAGTCTCACAGAGACTCAAGGAGCAGCTCAGCTAAACCAGCCTCTCCCCATAACAGAAAGACTGACTGCCACAGAAAGACATTTTGATGCAGATCAAATTAGGCCTTTAAAGGCAACTTCATCACTCCTGAAGGTGTCTATCTACAGGTAAAATGGCTGTTTTCTTCTGGGGAAAGATCCAGTTTGGTCTATTTGAGGTGCTCTGCTTTGCTGCTTCTGTACAGCACACTGGAGGTAAAGGACAACTGGGGAAAATGGAGCAAGGCTCAGTTATAAAAACCACCAGGTTATTATTAAAGAAGAAAACCCTCCTTTTAGAGAACTGCCTAATATCAGACCAGAGTTACTCTGCTCTGCAGCCAAGTTGCAGTCTCTTCACCTACCACCAGGGTAAGGAAAACACAACAGACATCAAGGGAATACAGGGGCAAGGCAAGAGCAAAGACTCGTGGGCAGAAGGACAAGAGGCAGCTGCTCCTCCAGCCTCTCCCAACCCCCTCACTGGCTGCTTTTCCACATCTAACAGGAGACAGTTACCTGAATCAGGGCAATCAGAGGTGAAATGACAATGGTGATGCCCACTGCCAGCACTGCAGGAAGCTGGTAGCACAAGGACTTCCCTGCCCCTGTGGGCATGCACACAAAGACATCCTTCTCGCCTGAAAAGACAACAGAAGAAAGCTCAAGGCTACTGAGAGGTGGCCAGGGCTCTGGCTGGAAAGGCAGGCAGAAAGGCTTGTAGTCTGGGAGACACAAAGTGTGTGTTTGGGGGGCATCCCAAGAAATGTCACCTCATGTTATGTTCTAAAAGCACAGCAATACTTTGTGTGCCTGGAGTGGTTTCCTTCAAAGAATCTCTGATTGCTTTGTAAACATTTAGAAACAGCCTTACAAAAGTACCAGAAGATACACAGAAACCAAGATAAAGAGAAGTTAAACAAGTTTTTCATGCTAATTCTCTTTCAGGTGAGCAGCTTTCATTTGTCTTGCAGAATTCCAGTTACAAAATCCCCAGCCCCATGACAGATCTTTACCACATTCTCTTAAAAGTTTATCCCAGAAGTGCAAGTTATAAGAAACAAGGGTTGGAAATCTCAACCACAGTCAGAAACTGTCACTACTGAGCAGTGACCACTTCAGTCAGGGAGATGCCCCTGAACAGTGTTACTAGGCAGACACCCTGCTGATAGAACACAGCTCCTGGCTGCTCTGCTGGCAACAGCCCATCTGCAGAGCTGCTGGAGAGAGAGGAAAACTGTGACTGTCCCCTGAGTGCTGGGTTTGACCCTGTTCTGATTCCCACTGTGAGATCTGCCAGGGGAGCTGGTGGTGGGCAGCCATACATGTGAGCTGCCTGTCCAGCCAACAGTGGGATGCTGGTGGGCACGTGGACACCAGGAGAATCATATTTCTGGAAACAGCCACATGATTCAGAGGACAGATCTAAACTATGCCAGGAAATCACATCTTCTGCTGGCATCATCTCTAACATTGCCTACAACAAGATGTTTACTCTGAAAATGTATACATGGACACAGTTTTGACCTCATCTGACCATAAACATGCTGGCAGGTGCCAGTGGAGACACCAGCAAGACTGCACGTTAAAGTTTCCTGTTTTCTGGTTGATGCCATGATGGGATTACAAAATAAACGTGAAGGGGAACAGGCAGGGCAGAGCTGTGCTCAGAGCTGTGCAGCACATGCTCCTGCTCCTTGGCTGCAGGAATGACCTCAGCCCAGAGAAGGGCTTGGAGAGCCAGGTGGTCCCACACAGTCCAGGTGACGTCTCCTCAAACCAGGTGTGATAGCAGCTCCTGCAGCATCACCTTCCCAGGAAGGCAGAAAACCAGGTGTGTGTCACACCTTTCCAAGGCTGGGCCTCACCTCTCACCACAGTCATGGTCGCACTCTCCTGCAGGGAAGTCTTGAAGGACTCGAAGCCAAAAACCTTCCGCAGCGTTTTCCTGACCCTGCCCTCCAGGCCGGGGGGAGCTGCGCTGCTCATCCTGGAGGGGCTGGGAACAGGGACAGGAACTCAGCCCACCCCGCCTCCCTGCCACCGGCACCAGCGCCCCGGGGCTGCCCCGCCAGGCTCCCCCCTTTTTTCTTCCCTCCTCCCCTCCCCAGGGATGTCACCCCGGAGCCCTCATGGAGCCCAGACCGGGCACAAAGCGGG
>NW_009954140.1:226256-239177 GCF_000747805.2 Chaetura pelagica | reverse complement strand
GGCCCGGCGCCTCCCTCTGTGTGAGCAGCGCCCGGCGCCCTGTCGCCTCCTTTCCCCCCATGCCTTTCTCTTCCCCTTTCTCTTTAGGAGAGAAAGGAGGTCTGGTCTCTGTTGGGTACGGAGATGACGACTTCACACGCCTGGATGGGGACGAGGACGGGTATGAGGAAGAGGATGATGAGAACAGCAGGCAGTCAGTGAGTATCTCTCAGCTCTGAGAGCTTTCCTTTTCACGTGTTGCCTTTCACTTTCTCTCCAAAAATAGCACCTGAGTTCCAAGCCCTGATGGAACAGGGAATATCTGACTCCTGGTGTGGGTTTCAGCACTTCCCAAATACTTCTGTTCACTTTGTTGTCAAGGAGAAAGCATTTGCCTTGAAGCCCATCAGCAGCTTGGGGCAGCTTGTGTTGCTTGTAACTAACTGTCTGTTTGAGTCTTTTGTGAGGAAAAAGGCTGGTTCAAGTCAACAGCCACACTAACTGAAATTTATTCTACAAGTGTAGTTGGCATCCCTCAGAACCTTGTAAGAGGAGCACACTGTTGCATGGTCAGCTGGAGGATTAAAATAAAAGTTCTGTGATGTCTTAAATTGTTATTTTGTGTATAGCACAACCTGCTCACTGACCAGGTGACCTTGGTGTGACAGTGTCCTGCTCATGTGAGGGGCTTTTATTTGTCATAGGTGCCTGGCACGGTGTGTAATGCCACCTCAGTGCTGAGATGGTCACACAGAGCGTGCAGCTGTGAGTGCAGCTGCAACACACAAAAGGATTTATGGTTCATATAGTCCTGTCATGGGCCTGTACAAGCAAAACAAGAAGTTGTGGGGCAGGGGGGAGGTCCTTGTCTCCTTTCTTTCTCACCAGCCTTTTGCTCACCACCACGTTAACAATGTGTTACCTTGTCCTTGTTCTTTACCCTGTAGTCAAAAGAGCAGGTCTATGTTATTCCTTCCTCACTGAGATCTGCTCTGTGTGCAGTGGATCAGTCTCCTGAGAGACACTCACTGTTCCTGCCACCTGTTTTCCCATGTAGCAGACAAGAAATCTGTCAGTCTCTTGTTCTTGCTTTTGGTTTTGTCCTGTTGCCAACTGGAGAGGGTGCAAGGAAGAGTCCTCAGGGTCACAATATTTATTGTGAGGTGTTTTTAGAAAGCAGGGAGAGTTGGATTCAGGTTGTCCTGGGTTAAAAGCTGAAGACTTGCTTGTATAATCAACCTTAACAGTGACTGAAAAGCCTCTGGTTTTCATTTTGTTTTTACCAAAGGCAGTTCTCAGTAATGCTCTTTTGTTGTTTCAGTGATGTCCCCTGCTAGGTTGGGAGGTTCTGAAAACTGTTGCAGTTACCTGCCTAGAACATGAGTGATTCAACCCATCATTGCTTTGTTGAAAATGACTTTTATCTTCATAATATAGGTGGGACTGTGGAGGGGAGAGGAATCTCATTTAGGATAAACACCAGGTTACTTGGTACTGGGGTTCTTTTCTAGCCACAAACTAAACTGTGACAGTTAAGACTGAATTATTTGCATGTGTGCATCTTTCAGGAAGGTGAGCTGGAGAGTAGCTAAAGTGAAGGAGTTTGATATCTCCCTTCTGTAGGACAAGCATGCTAATTCAGGCAATTAAAACTTACTGACATTAGTGTTGGTCAGTCTCTAGCTTGCCTTGCCAGAACTTGCTCATGTGCTAATACTCTGAGTTGGGCATTTCATTCTGACCTTTTCCTTTCCAGTGATCATCTCACTTCTTTGTTCTTCTTTTTGAAGCTGAAACTCTTTTCAGTTCTTGTTTTGAGGCAAAAGTTGAAATCTGTTGCAAAGTTTGGAGGAAAAACCATTTTGCTGAGTTGTGTGAGCATGAAAAACACTTTGTGCTCCTCAAACTTATTTTTAACTCAGACTATGTACTTAAGTCTAGGAACACAGGTAGCTCTGGGATCCCTGGCAGTGGAGCAGTGGGGTCACCTCCTAACTGGGACCAAAGCTGGAGCTTCCTTCTCACACAGTGCACAATTTTACACAAGGCTGAGTTCAGTATTTTAAGCTCTCTCAGGGCAGAAATTTGCCTAGTTTCTTGGTTTATTTCTGGGTAGAACCAAAAGCTGAATGGAGTCTGTTACCTGACACAGTGACATTTGTGGTTCCCTTCTCTGCAGTTCAGCCCATCCACAAACAAGGCTGCTCCAGCCCTGCCCAGACAGGGAAGATGTGGTGTCTGCTGGTGTCACCAGATCTGTGGAACTTGGTGCTAGGCCAGACCTTCACCAAGCCTGCATGTTTGGTTGGATGGCAGGCCAGCTGTGTGTCCTCTGTCTGTTGCTGATGTGTGCTCAGGGCTATAATAGGTCTTGCAAATGCTGCTTTTTCTGAGTCCTCCTGAACAGGAGCAAATTTAAGAAGCTCCTCTGCCAACTGGAAGAGACAGAATTATCAAATGACAAATGCTTTTTTCCCAATTCTGTTGCTTCTTAGTGTCTAGTTCTGAACATTTAGGAGCTGCATGTGGGGAACATCTGCTACTGAGTGATGCTTTTGCCTAGAAAAAAAACAACCCCAGAAGCCAAACTAACACTTCTTTCCCTGTCTGTAGGACTTGTTTTTTCGGTCATGAGTGGGTGGGGCAAAATTACCTTCCATGGAAAGGGTCTTGGGCTGCTGAATGCCAGCCCTTTGCTGTAAGTGCAGTTACTTGCCAAGCCTGCCCTTTAAGCTTAATCCTGTAAATTCTTGTCTTGTAGGAAGATGACGATTCAGAGACTGAAAAACCTGAGGCTGGTGACCTAAAGGTATTTGAAAGTGTGGTGGTGTGGTGGGGGGGAAGTTCAGTACCAGAGGAATGAGTCTTAACAGCATGGCTTGGTGTTCGTTGGTGATCTTCTGTAGCCAGTTTCATACTTCCCTTTTTGTAGCTGTCATGTGGTTTTTTGACTTTAGTTGTGGCTTCTGCCAAAGGCCGTTAAGCAGTGGGGCTGTGGGCTGAGCCACAAGGAAGATCTGCATTCATGACCTTAAGAGTCATCTTGTGCATTAGATCTGAGGTAGGTTTTCTGACAGCATCTCACCTGTTTTGCAGTGAGCTGGGAGATGTAGCATTCAGAGTTCTCCTGTGGCCAGTGTTAGTCAAGATACTTTTTTTGTTTGGAACCAGCTAATGAATGAATCATCTCGTGCTCCCAGAGGTCGGAAAACACATCACAATCAATTCAGTTGTCCCCAGCTCTCTTTCTGTCCTTCTGAATTTTGTATTTAAGATTTAAAAAGTGAAATAAGATCCCCAGGTGATAACTGCAAACTGAAGTTCTTCAGAGCATTTGATTTAGCCTGGGACAAGATGGAGGCAAATTAATGTCTTTAGCTATTCTGCTTAAATTAGTTTTATCGCAGCAGCTTCTTCCAGTATCCACAATATTTTGATGGGTTTGTAGTGACAGATGGTTGAAAACCTTGGCAGCTCTACATAGGTGTGTGAAGAATTGTTGATGCCTTTGGCCTACAGGGAGGAGACACTTAATGGAATGTATTGTCTCCTTTTCTTGTTGCAAGAAAAAGAAACTCCTTTTATTGGAAAAAATTGGTGTTCATCACCCCAAACCTTGTAGTGTAGGGTCTTGTTGCAATGGGCTGCATTTCTGTCTCCTCTCAAGGGGCTCCAGGACTTCAGGGAAAAGATCTGGCAAAGAGAGAGGGAATGAAATCAGACAAGAGTAGCTCTTGTCTGAGTAATGATGCATTGGCAGAAATCTTCCCACTGAATTGTGTGGCTGCTGCTTGAATGTGTTGCTGATGTTTCCTGTTGCCTTGTTTCAAGAGCCTCTTGATTTCAGGGAGCCCTACCTGCTACTGTCCAGGTGCACTTTGCCCTTCTGAGGAGCTACAAGTGCCATGGAGCAAGGGTTTCACCTTCAGTGGGGAAGCAAAGGAACACAGAGTGTATTAAAAGCATTTGGGTACACTCTGCAGCAGAAACTCTGCAAGAACTGAAAATGTAAATTAAACTTGGAAAGAAAAAAGAAAAGGTAATTCCTGCCATCCTAGCATGGCATGAAGGGTGAGGAGTTGAGAAGAGTAGCAGAGGAGCAAATCTGAACTTCAGCACCTTCAGGCTTCCATGTCATCTTTAATAGATGTCTTCAGACAGAAAAGAAAAAGGGAGCAGCCTCCTCTGGCCTGAGTTGTTATTTTTAGTTCTAAGTAGCCAGCTGGCAGCTGGGGAGAGGTCCAGCACAGCTCTGCTGCTCAGCAGCTGCAGGGGGCAGGCAGGTTCTGCAGGGCATTCAGTGGGTGGAGCTGCACTAGCCATGCTGGTAAGAAATTCACTCGGGATGGGGGGAGATAGAACACAATTGTAAAAGTAGTTTTCCTTGGAGCACTTGCAAATGTTTCCTATCCCCCTTTTCCACCAAGTGGCAGTGTTCTCCTTCCTCATTGCTTTGAGCAACTAGAGAGTAAGAATCATAGAATCACAGAACTATTCAGGTTGGAAAAGCCCCTTGGGATCACCGAGTCCAACCATCATCCCTACTCTACAAAGTTCTCTCCTAAACCACATCCACCAACACCACATCCCAACGACCCTTAAACAAGAGGTGTAGTTACTGTAAATCCAAAGTGTGACAAGAAGTGAGGCACTTGATTATTACTTGCTAACACTTTTGGATAACTTTGTTTTGTTTTGTCCCAGCTGAGTGCTGTAGCTACTCTATCAGTTTCACTCTAAGGCAACACAAACCTGGAAACACCTTTAAATAGGTGTCACAGGCTCTTTACATATGGCATGGGCTTTTCTAGGGTCTAACTGTATGCAGAAACTAAAAGGCATGAATGAGGTCAAACCATTCCAATTCATCAGGTAATCAGAGTCTTTTTAAGCCCTGAACAATATACCTTGTTGGAATGGGTGTGAAATGTTGTGTTCTGCAGGCATTGGTTTGGGCCCCCAGCCAGCAACTGGCTGTGCTACAGCCCTGCTGCAGCTACCAGATAGAAACCTCCAGAGCCCCCTCAATGGACCAGACCTGCAAGAGGAAGGAAAATGAAGCTGAAATGAAATATTGCCCTTGTGCTCCAGGTCTCACCTGAGGGGTCCCGTGCTTCATATCCTAGGGCTGGATGAACAACAGATTGCAAGCAGTGCTCAAGGCCAGAGCCCAGCCCTGCAGCTTGGCTCCCTGGGGTTTCCATAGGGGAAATCATTAACTCTTGGGCCTTGATTGTGCTATCAGGACTAGTGAGTGCAATAAAGCTGATAAATACTGCCACTCCCTCCCAAGTGAATGTCTGGCACATGGTAACAGTTTTTCCAAGCAGGTGGCTACTTTGATGTTTTCCTGGTTAAGGGTCCCCTCTGTATCCACGTGGCATTGGATGGAGAGGCAGCCAAACTGGGATCTAGCAGAAGGGTGTCAAAATTTCAGAGGGATACTAAGCATGTCTAAGAACCACCTCTTGATAATCATCAAGTCGTTCTTATGTCTAGCTTTTATTGATCCAGTAAACCTGAAGAGTAATTTTACTGTGTTAAGATGTGTAGGTGTGTACTAATACTTAGAGGCTTTTGATTGCAATGTTTTTTTTTTTATCTTGCCTGCCAATTAACCTGTTTGATTAAATACTAAAATGATATTGACTTGAAGTAAAAGCAGTGAGTGATAAGACCCATTAACTGGGTGTGTGTGAAGTAATGTCATCCCTGTAATTAACTCTTATTTTGATAAGGCATTTTAATTTCAAGATATATTCAACATGCCAGATTCCCAAAAGATGCCTGAGCCTACTTTCACCTCAAGTGGAACTGGTTTGCTCCAAAGAAAGGGAAAAGGTGTTTTTGGGAAAACTGTGTCATTAAAGTACTGCTGGTTCATTTAGGTATTCCCCAGCAAGCTGCATAAAAGGAGCTGGCATTAGTAAGCTTCAGAAAACCATGTTAATCTTTTACTTTGGTGGTGGCAAATTATGAAGGTTGCTTAGGAAGTATCCACCCTTGATATTTTCAGCTGTTGAGAGGTAGTCTTAAAAATTCAATTTAGAATGTGGTAAAGGTCACATCACTGAAGAACACTTTATTAAATAAACTGCTGTTCTGCCCCAAACCAGTGCACTCTGCCATGGCTGAAGTGGCTGGGTGTTAGTCTTCTTGCAGAGTGGCTGGATCTGGTAGGATATAACTGATTTATAAGTGTATTGTAGAGGAAAGTGTGGATGTCTCATTAGAAACAAGAAGTTCAATCATGTTCTTTTTTCTTCTGCCACCTGCTTGTTGCTGTCTGCTTTGGTATTGGCCTCAGAGGGGAAGAACTGGCAAAAGAGCAGCTGTATTTTTTTAAATGGCCTCGTGTACTGCCTGCCTGTGCTGGGCACCCCTTTCAAAACTTCTAGAGGTTGAACTGTGCAGTTTCCAGGGCTGGGTTAAGGTTGGATCCCCAGTGGTTTGTTTCCTGCCCATCCCTGTGCCTGGGAGCACAGCCTGCAGGTACCAGGGATAAGCCCTGCAGTCTCCAATACATACATGTCTGTATTCCATCCTCCTTTGATTATAATGCTGTAAGATGCTATCTGCACTTCCAACCCTGCATATTTTCCCCTCGTTCTAGGCTGGCACGGCTGTTTCCCTGTGCCCTGTCCAGGGAAGCAGAGAGTTTGGCAGTTCAGCAGTGGACGCTACACGTGGAGAGCCTTTAGGGGGAGCAGGGTTAACTCAGTTTCCGATGCTGTCCCCTGCACTGCTGCAGGGAGTGCTTGGGTATCAAAACAGCTGATACCTGGTTCCCGTTTTTTTAATTAGGTGGTTGACCTTACTTATTGCCAGGGAGTATCAGTGGTCGTTGGACAGATTTGCATGGAAGAAACAAAATCACATTCGTCATCTTTGATTATTTTGCCCCTTGCCCCACATACTTCTCTTTCTCCAGCTCTGTCTGCCTGAGAGGGAGGTGGATCCCAGCAGTGTTGGTTTCTGAAGCTGGCTTACCTGCTTTAGAGCTGCTGGCTTCAGTCCAGCTCTTGAGCTGTTTGGAAGATGAGACATGTCCATAGACATGCTTGTTCCTTCCTCCCCGCCAGGCATACATGCTGGTGCAGACTCTTCACTCCCTGCAGTACTAAATACCACAGATTATTGACACAGGTGTGGCTTGCCTTTCTCCAAAGGAAAGCCAGGCTTATTTTGTTTGTCTTTAAACTTGAAGAAAAGTCCTTTCTGGAGCTGGTTCTCCTTGCATATTTCACCTGATAAAGGTCTGAGTTGTTCAAGTCCAGTTCTGTTGTTGCAATTATTCCTGTCTGCTGGTTTGAAATAGGCTGTTCTGAATTTGCATGTTGGTGCGTGTCAGAGTCAGAGTCTGAGCAGTCAGCACAGATGGAGGATAGCCTCAAATGCCAATAAATATCTGAAAATAGCTTCTTCCAGATTCCCTGTCCTCAGTACAGAAGAACCAAAATCTCTGTGGGATCCATTCATGGAGGAGTGCTTATCCCAGTGAGGGTACTTGCCTTTATATCTTGGCTCTACACCAAACCATGGAGAATTATTTTTGGACCTATATAGTGAGGACGAAAGCTTGTGCAATAAGTTAATTTTTCTCAGGTCTTCTGAGCTTTTCCTATGCTGCTGTGAGGCTTACTGTTTCTCACAGCCCAGCTTGACTTTCTACTTGATTCTGCACTGCAACAATCTTTCAGAAAAAATAAAATCATCAAAGTGCCTTGACAGGTGGAGCCCTGTCATGTGGTGCTGATATTTCACCTCTGAATTCCTGTTTGACTCTAAGAAGCAAAAGTGCCTTGAAAGCAGAATTTATGGGCTCAGCAGAGCAAGGTACATCTCTGCAGGCCATGCTGGTTGCAGGGGAAAGGGTGCACAGGGTGATCTGCAAACGTTAATGTTGTAGGGCCCATCAGAGGTGGAGAAAAAGAAAGAGGAGGCAACCACCAGAAGCAGGTAGCAGAACCAGGGTGCCCTGTAAGGCAGGTATTGTTCACTCTACCTCCACTTGGAAAGCAAGAGTTCTGGCATGGAGTTCCTTGACTGGAAATTACTTCTAACAAATAATCTTTGTCAAATATTGAGCTAGCCAATGTCAGGTGAACAGAATCAAGCTTAAAAGAAGCTATTTAAATGCTTTTCTTCTATGAATGGTTCCTTTCTAAAGCATTTTCTTACTGAAATGTTTTGCCAGATTTCGGTTGGGGTTTTCTGATGTTTTTTTCAATAATACTGAAATGAAATGAAGGTGCATTTTTAGGCTTTATTTTGCTAAAAAAAGTAAAAGGTAATGTCAGGTACATGGGTTCTTGGTTTTGATAAGATGCTAAAGGAGTGTCTCAGGAGTTGACTCTTTCCTGACTTATTTTTCCTTCCCTTTTGTCTGCTAAAGTGGCACCTCAAAATGGGTAGGGTTGTACAGACTGTACATAAATGTCACTGAAGGTTGGATGTAGCATTTGTTTTCTTAGAGGTGACTTACTTATTAGTTGCTGTTCTTCTCTCAATATCTAGATCATAGTCCCTCCAGTTTTTTCTTAGTTAAATTTCTTATCCTGTACTGGGCACTCTGCCTGGAGCTGTACATCAGAGCTGGCAAACAGGATGTGGCTGTAGGAAATGGGCTTGTTTCAAGCTTTCTCTTGGGATTCTTCTCTCTCACAATACAAGAAAAAACAGGGGGAGGTAAAATAAAAGCATGAGACTTGTGTTCCCTTGCTTTCTCTTCCCCAGATTGTGAATACATGTGACATGCACTCTGCTTGCTGCCCTCAGCCTGGTACCCAACCAACATCAGGCAGATCTGGTGAGCAAGAAGCGAAACGGTTCATGTTGTGCATTTTTAATATTAGATGAGAAGGTTCTGATGTTCTCTTCTCATGAGCACATCCCATGTTTGTAGAAGAGCAAGAACATAATTGCTAGCATGTTCCTTTCAAGAGTACAAGGAAAAAAAAAAAAAAAAGAGGAAAAGAAAGAAAAAAGGCCAAAAAAACCCTGCATGTGATCCAGGGTTTGGAGAGAACTTTCTCTTGCTTCTTGCACATAAACATTTGATCTTCTTTCTCTGGCAAGGTCATCCTCACTGTGAGTTTTAGATAACTCTTCTAACAGTTTGTGGTAAGTTATAGAGTTTCTTTCCATTGAACTCAGCCAAATGAGGCTGTTGATAAGTTAGGAGTACTGGAGATACTCTGGATTGTAGAGAGGAGGAAAAATCACTTATTGCTGGTGTTTGCTCAGATGAGAGGGAACCACTGTAACAACTATTGCAGCAGCAGGTCCACTGGTGACTAGTGGAAGGACTGCACTGACAAATTCTCTGCCTTAATGTCTTCAAACTAATCCACTAGCATGACAACAGTGTGACTGGTTGTACATTTTCTGGCTGTCAGCTTAAATTTGTGTTAAATTTCTTCATGTGCAAGCAATCAGGTGTAAGAGTTGGGGGAGAGAAGAAATTCTACAACATAAGAACATTCTCTCTGAAAGAAAATGTTGCTGTGGAAGTTCCCAAGCCTCTTCTTTTTGATACTAACTGGAAAAAATGAAGCTGTTGGGCCCAGTTGGCTCCAAGTCTCAGAATGTGATTGAGCAGTGGCAAATCTGGCATTGACTTCTCAACTTGTTACAATGTGTATCCTACTTAAAGCAATCAACAAAGTTTCTGGGTCTCTGTCTTTTCTGTCTCCCTGTTGAACCATTTCTTCTTGGAATTAACACTACCCCTGTACTAACACCTGCAGCTGCCTCTGTGAGAAACTGGTGGCTGAATTTGTACCTTTTGGCGACAGTTAATGCCAACAGTTACGTCCAAAGTGATGCTTTGTACTGGATTTATGGATCTGGTTTCAGGAAGGATTTAGTGAGCATTGTTGTAAGTCAGTCCATTCTTTCCATTAAATAAAGCTGTTCTGGGCAAGCCTTTCCAAACTGGAATTCAACAGTCTTGGATTCATATTGTTTTTGCTTCCTTCCTTTAATCTCTGTTCCATGCTGTGAGGATTGTTTGGTTGTTTTTATTTTCCATGGAACCTGAGCAGAGACTGTTTTTATGTAACTGAATGGAAACACTCTAGGACTGACAAAATGGTCTATATTTCACCTCAGCAAGGTGAAATCTTAAGCCAAAATGCAGTTTTTTTCCTTATACATGTAAACACCCCCCCCCTTCACCTTCCTCCTCTTCTTTATCCAATTATGATACATGAAAATTGAACCATCAAAGGGGGTTCATATCAGTCAGGCTCCTGCAGGCACCCTTGTCTTGCCCAGGGCTTGAGGAAAGCATTTGTCTTGGGGAAGTAGAAAAATGAAAAACCTTTTCCTGAACACACACAGGAATAGTAATAGAATAATGGTTTTCTGCTGCTGCTGAGCTGATGTGCAGAATTGCTCTTAGAAGCACAGAAATGGTGGCTTAGGTTAGTGGTCCAGTTAGATGTTAAAAAGTGGGGTTTACTCTTGGGTTTTGTTGTGTTGTTTGTGTTGGGTTTTTTTGGGTTTTTTTTAACATTTTGTAGCATTTGCAGTCTTGAGAGGCTGCTCTTTGTTAGTCTCTGGCTCAGAAGAAAGAAGTCTGCCTACTGCTTGTCTTCTTTTCTTCCAGGCCTCTTCCAGGTTGGCTCTCCAGCACCCTGGCATCCCTTGACTTCTTTCAGTGGGTCTGTTGGAGCAAGGCCCTCTGGCTTTAGGCCCTTACACCACTGATCTTGAGAGATCCAGGCTGCAGAGCAAATAGCAGCCAGAAAATCAACTTGTTGAGTGCATGAGAGAAAGAAAGTGCAACATTGCTTTTTTAAAAAAAACCTCAATCTAGCCATTCTTTGAGGCCATCATGTAATACTAGAGGGGATAAAATTACTGGGGAAGAAAGAACATGAGACACTTATTTTTATTTTAGTTTTCCTTTTTTGTTTTGTATTTCCATGATGGTAGGAGGGAATTTTCAGCATAACTCATGTGTCCACGCTGACTTTGCTCAAGTAATGAGAGACTGGCCTCAAAAGTAACTTCACAGATGTTCCTGCACAGCCTTTTAGAGATCAGGCTTGTGAATCCTGTGCAGTGTTGGAAGGTGCCACTAGTGAAGCCTTAATCTTGTTATTTTTCAGTGGTCAGGGTCCAAATAGAAAAGAACCCAATAAGTGATGCTTGTAGCTCTGGGATATTTGAAGGCTCTTTGAGCTTTCATATATTTACTCTTCACAGAGAGATTTGACTTAAGATTCCCTCTGCCTGGAACCACTCATCTGCTCGATTTTGTGCTTTTCATGTGAGATACTGATACCCAGTGGTGGGTATTGATGTTGTAATAATCTATAAAAAGACCACCTTGCCCTGTGTGGATTTAAGTAAATTTTCTACTTCAAATTCATTTATCTTCCACATTTTCCATTGATAAATGTGCTTGGATTCCTTTAGAAATCTCGTCTGCTTGTGAATATTTCTTCCCTTTCACAAAGAAGATAGCAACCCTGCAGTACCTGTTGCACCTCATTACTTAGTAATTCTGTCTCATTCAATTTTATATTGGGTTAGATCTACAGAAAATATGCTGGGGTTTTGTGGTGGTTTTGGTTTTTGCTTTTTTTTATTAAAGGCTGCCTTTTCAAATCAGTTGATTGTATTCAAAGTGTGTCCCAGACTTAAATTAGCCTAAGGAAGTGTAGGACAGTTCTTGTTGGGTGATTACTCCACTGGAGGTTTTCAGACTGTCCTTAAGTTCTGGATCTTCAGCAGAGACTCAGAAGTTTGAGCAAGGCTTCTTCAATCTTGCATCTGCCAAACTCTATGCCTTTGGTCAGGTTGTTGATACTTGCCTTGCCATAGTTTTAGACAGTAAACTGAGCAAATATGAACAAGCACTGTAGGAGGAGTTGGTCATCCCTTTGTTTTCTGAAGGCATTTAAGAGGCTTGAAAGTAGTCTGACTTAATGAAAAGCTGTGTTGATGTCTTCAGCTTGCTAATGATGGAGCAGTGGGTGTAGGTACACAGTAATCATCAGTAAGCACAATTCATATCCTCTGGGCAGTGAGGTGTGGCTGTAATAAGTTAGTGAAATTGTTTTCTTGTGCTTGGTGCAGCTCTGGGTTTTCTGAAGTCTTGGCTGTGGCCTGAGGATGTGGAGACTAGACTTGCTGGAGCTTCTGTGGTGAAAGGGGTGTGGGCCATCAGGCCAGGAATATATGATGGCAACCTGAGAGGACTGGCTGTATTTATCCTCCTTCAAATCAGGCAGATTTGTGCTGTACTTCAGGATTAAAGGATATGAATTAAAGAACAAACTCACTTCTGGTGAGAGCAAACCTACTGATGGTTCTGGAAATAGACTATTCAACACGTCTGATATTGCAGAGATATTTGTCTCATGTACACAAAGGAGAGGCTTTGGACATCAAGTTATTGCGTAGAATATTAGTTCATGTTGCCTGAGAACTGTGTGCTTATGCTTAGTTCTGGTTCCAAATAGCTACAGGAGACTTAAAAATGGGCTTCTGAAAACTTCAGAAATGCAGCAAAAACCCTTGCAAGCCTGTTAACTGAGAGGGCAGCCTTCTGGAGAGCATTTAGCACATGTCTAAAGCACCTGAATTTGACTGTGCCACTGCTTGGTTATATTAGTCATTTACGGGATTTTTTTCTCTTGCCTTTATGTTCTTGGATGGTAAGAGGATAATTGGGCAGAAGACAGGAGGGATAATGGAATAATAAATACAGTGCTGGATAAGAGGAAGGATCAAGAGGTGCTCAGAGTCATAGCCCATCTCTACCTCTTCCTTCTTGGTCCACTTAAAACAAAAGATAAGGCTGCAGGATGTAATTCAGTCAAGGTTGGAACAAAAGCAGTTCCCTCCTTTTACCTCAACAAACATTTACTTGTTATCTCAAACCAAAGCAAGTAATACTTTTATTACATACCTAACATGTTCTTTCCC
>NW_009954140.1:220277-226233 GCF_000747805.2 Chaetura pelagica | reverse complement strand
CTTTCCCTAACGGAAACACAGCAACTTCTGACCACGTTTGCTGCCCAGTGAGTCACTCAGTGCTGCCTGGACAGATGTTTCTGTAGCTCTTTGAACCTCTCCAGCCTGCATACAACACATGCACGCTGATATGAATTTGTCCTCACAACCTGTTAGTTACTGCTGCATTGCCCACACTGCTCTGGTGGCCAAGCTGGTGCTCACCACCTTCACACTGTGTCCATCTGGTTGAGGTTCACCACTTTAGCACCCCATCTGCATGGGTTTGTGGAAAACACAGCCTATATTCCCTGCATTCCTGTCCAGTGCTCTCTCCAAAGAGAGCTCCTTCTCTGGACATAAGTTCTGCTTTGAAATGTCATGTTTCTCTTTTAATTTTTTTTCTGCTTGTGCTTTTCTTTCTGAAGACCCTAGGAGAAGAGGTGTTGATGTGCTACCCCAAGTGCATCAGTTTAGAGGAGTTGGAGCTGTTACACTATGGTCCATCTCACAAAGGGCCTGGGGCCAGTGAGAAGATGTATATTCCTTCATGTACTACTTTCTCTTTTTTTTTTTTAAAAAAAAAAGCTTTATATTTTTGTGGTCCCAGTGTGCTTGAGGAGAAACAGTCCTGTTTGGTTAGGTTTGTTTTCATGAATGGCTATAAAAAGTGCCCTGTAGCAATTAATGCCATACAAAGAATTTGCTTTTCTGCTTCCAGAGGGCTTTGGCTTCTCTGGAAATTGGGTTTTCACAGTGAATTTGACACAGCCTGTTCCCAGATCTGACTTGGTGACCTTGCTGCTTTCTCCTCACCTTAAGCATCTCTCACCTGACTGGAAATGGATTAAAGGAGGGGGTTTAGAGAGTGGTTTCTAAGCAGCAAGGAGGCAGCATTATGTCTGTGTCAGGTTGAATGAATAGCTTCAGTGTTTGGACGCACTGAGGAATTTTGGATGCACAGTCCAGTGAGTCACAAAAGGTCTTTGGGAGGGAGGCAGTGGGGGAGAGGGCAATGTTGGGATACAGCTGATACTGTTTCAGAGACTTTATCTGTGCTGAACTTGATATCTCTTGGGTCTCTCCTGGGGTCTCTCAGAAGCACCAAAATATTTGAATGCTGGTCTCATTATGGTGAGAGCATATTTAAGAGTGTCTTATCCTATAAGGTAACACCTCCTGCTCAGCAGACTCTGCTGTGCTCCTTCAACTGGAGCTGCGTTGTTTTATATGAATACAACCAAGGAGAGGTTAACTGTGCTCAGGAGCTTTCCACAGAGAGCATTACAAGTCAGTGGAAGTTGCCCTGGAGTTTCTCATAGAGCAGACTGACTGTATCACTCCTGGAAAGTAGCAGCCAAGAGAGAATTGACAGTGGGAACTTTCTTCAAAAACAGAAATGCAGGACCTGCATCACCTCCAAACTCCTGGCACTTTGGTTTGTAGAGGATTTATTAGCCAAGACCCTGAATGGTGCAATCAGAGCAGGGAATTCTGGCACCACACATATGTGGCTGGCAAACCTGGGCAGCCCAGGACCCTGCTGAGCCCTGGGTGTCTGCAGGGAGGCCAAGCATATCCTGCTCTGGTCGCTGTGCTCTGCCTCTGGCTCTAGGAAAATTTCAGCTGTTTTCATGTTACCCTGGGGAATGCAACCTGCTGACCCTGCTCAGAGACTGCATTGCACAGGCATTCCCAGGGCTTAAGTAGTTTTCTGTGGGCTGGATCCAGCTTGTGTTTAGCTGTGCTCCAAAACACTGACTCTTGGCTGGTGCCAAGGGCAAGTCACAAAAAACATGAAGAATCTGTGGTTTGATCTGTTTTGAGGAAAGGCTTTGAGTACAGCAGTTCTTGTGGAATTCAAAAGGAGCTGAGTGTCCAGCGGTCACTGAAACAAAGCCTTAATTCTTTCATTAAATTTAGACTCTAGCTTTGAAGGGAAACAGAGCACCCTGTTAGGCTTTGACTTTCCATGGTACAAACATTGTCCTATTATCTAATAACTTGTAATTTATTCTTCATTTTTATTCTTTTGTCTCATAAGTAATGTGTAAATTTCTAAAGAAATTGACAGCATAGCTTTTAAGATTGGAAGCACACCTTGACTAAAATCTGTTTTTCCCCCCTTCCTCCCAGGAATTCTCAGAACTGGAGAAAAGAGATCCTCAGGAGCTGGTTGGTAAGTTCACTTAGAAGTATCACATTCACATGTGTTTTCAAACTAGACCTTCTATGCTCCCCCTTTGTAAAAAGCATCTTCACTCTGTCCTGACAATCCTCTAGTTTGAGTTACTGCCTGCAATGATTTATCTCAGTGGAAAAGTCTTCTTTTGGGAGAAAGGTACCATGCCTAAAAATAAGATATTTCATATATTACATGTCAAAGATGGATATGTAAAGGGCTGTGTATGTTTTTATCTAGGTGAGCTTAAAAACAATAAAGCAGTAGCTTTGTCCAGACACCTCTGTGAGAGGCAGCATAACCACAAGTGATGACAATACTTTGTTCTGTGCCTTCAAAAACTTACCTAAAACATCCCCCCCTTAAATGTGATCTGTGCAGGGATTTATATCAGCTGTGTTGACATAGTGTACTGTATGTTTTGTGTGGTTACTGGAACTTACCTGATCTGTGTGACATCTCACTTCTCCATTGCACCATTACTAGATTTGGAAAAAATGCTTGGAAAGTCCATGTTCTTCAGCTTGAAATAGGATCTTTTGCTTGGTCTCTGTGGAGCTGTACAGAAAGTGTATTTTATGTTGAAGCTCTCACTATCTTGAACTAGCCCTTTGTTCCTGAGGTTACTAATGCAGTTGTGTGGTAGCATGTAATAAAAAAATAATTACTTTAGAAGTTGCTTCATTCTACATCAAGTCAGCTTGTCAAGGCTCAAGCATGAAATTTCAGCCATAAAATATGATAAGTGTAAAATAAGACAGTAAATAATAGGCTAATCAGCTGTGACTTCTACAACAGCCATTGCTCTGAAGTTTTGAACATAAGTCCTTTTCAGTTGGCCTGCCCAGACTTTGCACCAACCCAACTGGTATGCTGAATTTTCAGTCGTTACTGGGCAGAACTGCTGTAACCACTCTCACCTTTGTTTGCAAGAGATCTGTCTCCAAACTACTGCTGTGCCCCAAAGTGCACACTAGGAACACAGATGTTCCTAGTTAAAGAATAGTATCTAAAAACCAACTGCCCTTCTGCTCTCTATGTATGGGTGAAACTCCACACTTGCAAAGCAATGTAGTGGGGAGTCCTTTCTTAGTGAAGGTGAAACAGTTTTGTGGAGTCTCCTTTTCCCCCAGTGACTGCCCCAGCCACAGAAGATCAGAAGACTGAATTTCATTGGTCTCATGATACCCCAGACTTATATGCAGACTTGAAAGCTGCACAGAGGGCACTTAGTATAGTGTCACACACTCAAGTTGGTCAGTCTGAGACCTGGATTAAGGTTGTCAGTGTATATTTATTATCCTTTCCCAACAGCAGCGCATACAGAGCACCATGTAGAATGGTAGCTTTGTGCAGAGCTAGGTTATTAGCGGTCAGCTTACTTGCCATGCTGGATTCAGTAAGTTTTCTGCATTAGGCCATATCTTATCTAGTTGAAACAGAACTATTGCAAGAGCATTAAGGTCAGTGAAGTGCAAGAACCACTCCGTGACTGAGACCTAGAGCTTTTAGAGTTAGAATTCTTGAATGGAAAAAGGTGCAGGATTTTCCTACATAAAGCAAGTCATTTCTCCAATCTGAACATCTCAAGTTTTGTCTAATATCAGGATGTGGAAGTCCAAGTCTTGATTAGCTTTACTTAGCCAGCTTTCTACAACAGCTTTTTGCTTTAAAAGCTTGTGGCCATGCCCTTCTCAGAAGATAACCTTGCATTGTTCAGCATCACCTTCAGTGAAGTCCATGGTTATCCAGTTGCTTAAATGAAGCATAATGTGGGCTCCTGCCAAAAGTATTGTTTCTGTTTTACCACCTCCAGACACACTCTAATGTTTGTGTGCCTTGAGCTGGTCTGGTAGTTGGAGCCAGCTGAAATCCACCTTCACTGCTCTTTTTTTCTTGTGAGTCTTCCAACTGGATCCACTCCCTGATCTGCTCAGCACAGGCGAGGTGAGCTGTAGAGTTGGCACAAAGAAAACAGGGATGAGCAGCTGGGAAGGGCATGGTCCTGACTGATCCTAAAGGACTGATGACAAAATCAAAGCCTGAAAGAATGAGAGGGGAAGTTTCCAGCAGTAACTGCCCTGAGGTTGAGAAGGAAGAATATGTGGAGTTTGTTTTGATAGATTTGTGTATCAACGTTTTCCTTTTGCATTTTCTGTACCACTCTGAAGAATTTATGGTAGTGGCAGACATTGCATTTGCTGTTTCATGCAGCACTGCAGAATAATATTTATAGGATACACTTGTTTCCCCTGAAGTTCTTTGCATCATGGTTGTTTACTTTTTGGACTGTAAGAAATGTTCTCTCTGGCCTTTAGGATATTTGAGCACAAAGTCAGTGTTCATGAGAGCAGAAAATATGGCTGAGTTGCAGGTCTCTTTCTGCATTTCTCAGCCCACAGAGCAGAAAGGGAACTAGTGTCCTTCCATGGATGGGTGACTCACTGGCATGTTGTTGCCTCCAGTTCTTCCCTCTGATTTGGCTGTTTTGGTGCCAGGAAATTGGAAACCTACACACCCTGGTTTATGCCAAGGGGACTTGATTAGTGCCAAAGAATGCAGTTTAGAGACCAGGCACCACTGGTTTGCATGTCTCCAGGGGAAACCTATGCCCCTCTGATTACCCTTTCCAGGTCTTGACTTGGCTTTTTGCATAGTGTGACCTTTATATACAAACAGGTACCTGATCCTGTGTGTATTTCCTGGTGGCAGCGCACAAGTGGACCTTGAAATGGCCTGGAGTTCTTAATCCTGCCTTATTCACCCCCCAGTCAGCCTGGCTACAGTCAGCTCCCTGTTCCTGTGCTCTCTATTCTTTTGCTTATCTCTGCAGTGGGAAAATATGCCTACCCATGCTTGTCCATGTCCCCAGCACCACCTTTGGCCTGCAGGGAGTCCTTTCCTTCTAGAAGGAGCTGAGTGCCTCAGTTCAGGCTGTGGCACTTTTTCTCCTGCTGTGCAGTATGTCTTTGTACTGTTGGATGTCCTGGTCAAATAACCCATCTATCTGAAACTGAAGCAAATTAAAATGTAGTGTTTCCACTTCATTATCTGCCTCTCCAAGATCTGAGAAGCAAAGATGCTCCATTGACTACTGAGATGCTGAATCTTTGCTGGATACACTCTAATAGTTGGCTGTGCTCTGGCCTGCAGAGAGCCAGAGGAGCAGCTGAACATCTCTGCCTTGCCACAGAGCATCTGCTGGCTGCACAAAAACCTACAAGCACCTATTGCTTGAGCTGATGAAATTTTCAACTTTCAGGTTAGAAAGGAAGAATGCACAGACTAAGCAGCTGTAGCTGTGTCTTTAGCAGGAGGAGGAGCTGCACAGCTGGCAGTTTATTGGCTCCTACTTTCTTTAATCCCCATATAAGTAATGAGATCTTCTTTATGTCCTTAGTTCTTTACCTGGTCTGTGAGTCTGATTAGGGGAAGATGTTTACTTACTGTGAGCCAGGCTCTGGGTGTGCCCATAGTGATTAATTGTGCTCACAGCCAAGTTCCTGAGGTCAGCACATGGAAATCCTCCAGGCTGTGAGCCAGCAAATCACAGCCCAATTAGAATCAGCAGCCAATGTCACTACCTGTGACTCATGTAAAAGTAAAACTTTGATCTTGGCACCAGTATCAGGATGCTCAAAGCAGGAGGATCTATCTGTGGGGACACACCTTGTTGTCAGTCCTGCAGGCTGTGCTTCCTGTCCTGCAGCCTGTGGAAAGCTGTGCTTGGGACTTGGAAAACACACCATCTTTCCTGCAGGAGCCTCTGGCCATGTATGCAAGTTGCAGGATTAT
>NW_009954140.1:189531-220233 GCF_000747805.2 Chaetura pelagica | reverse complement strand
TCCATGGGAAGAGGTCATGAGATAGGCCATTCTGCTGTCTGTTTGGGGAAGAAGTTAGAGGAGCAACCTGGTCTAGTGGGAGATGTTTGCCCATGCAGGGAGGTTGGAACTAGAGGATCTTTAAAGTCCTTTCCAACCCAACCCATTCTATGGCTGCTCGAGGGCATGGATTATTTGCAATTTCCTTACTGTAAATAAGCCTGAAGGGGTTAAACTCATCCTTTTCTTCCTAATGGTGTGGCATCTGAGTCTGGCTGCAGTATGATGAAATAAGTGAGTAATGATGAGTCTTCATGCTCAGTCTGAGCTGCACGTAGCCTTTCTGCTGACTTGGTCTTCAGCTGCATGCAGCTATGGTGGGACTGCAGTAGACAAAGATGTCTTAGTGCCTGTTCTTTGTAAGCCATTAAGAGATGCCTTCCATCCCCCATCAGTATAATGTTGACAAATGATTGTTTTCACAAACAACCGTTTTGTTTTGCTCAGACAAAAGAGCAAAGAGCTCGAAAACCTGAAAAGCCATGGGTCAAGATGTGTTGTGTCATTGGAAGTCCTTGTTCTGCCCCCAGTGTTACTTCTGTTTCAGGGGAGCTTAGGATTGATTGCTGAACATACTCTTATGATGTTGTGACCTCTTCAATGGCTAGACAAGAGTTCTTGCCCATAGTTCCTGAGTTTATATGAGCCCACAATGAGCCCTTTCCCATAAATGTTCTGTTTCTCTGTGGCTCTTCTGTTAATCTGCAAAGATAAGGAGCCTGTGGGGTGTCTGGCTTGGAGCCAGGCTTGATTTATTTATTTATTTATTTTTGTCTTTGGAAGTCTTAAGATTTGGTGGCCATTTTTCCTTTTAAATGTTTCTGTTGATGCTGTGAATCTCTCAAGCCATTAATCAGCTTTCACCTTCTCCAGAAAGTCCAGTATTCCATCTATTATGCACACATTGATTTGCTACTGTCTCCTCAGGGTTCCTGAAACTCTTAATTAAACTAGAGGCTTCCCCATCCCACCAGCAGCTCTAACCTGTAACAATTGTCTGCCTTGTTGTCCTGGAGCTCCAGTTTGCCTTCCTTTCTCTAGGGGCTCTGGCAAGCTTTCCTTCCTCCACAGAGGCACCCTCTGAGTAAATGCCAAAGGACACTTTGTTAGTTACTAGCAACTGCTGAAGAATTTAACCCTTGGCAACATTTTGTTCAAATCCAAGAGTGGTCGCCTGCCAGCTCTGCTTCTCCAAAGGATATTGTCCTTAGTGCTTTACAGTTGTACAAAAGGACTAGAAACTGTAGTAGCAGAACATGTGTAGTGTTGATTGTAAGCTCAGCTGTCCAGTGCTCTGTGCTGGAAGGCAGGGCTGTGTTCAAACACTTGTGTCTGTCCATCAGGCCCTTCTGGGGTTCAGAGGAGCTTGTGTGCTGAAACTGCTGTTCAGGCAGCTTTTCCTGAGGAGTATATAATTGAGGAGCCACAAATGTGGATGGCTTTCTTGATGTGACTTCTGTGCTGCTGTCAGGATTCTTTGATCCACTACAATGACACTGGGATATGTTCCTTGTACAAATTACAGTTGAAAACCATCCCAAGCTGTTTAAATGTGGCACAAATCTCTGCTTCGGGACTCGGCTAGAAAACTGCCTGGGTTTCCCACACCTGAATGGGGAAGCAGGAAACAAACATTGCAGTTGTTTTCACTGTTAACTCAGTAAACTAATCTCTACAAGGCAATAAGGTTCTCTAATAATGTATCCCAACACAAACAGCTATAGAAATCTTGCAACCTGAACTGTCTGTTCTCAGTCCTGCCGAACGAGTTGTTCTTTCTAGCAATATTCATACTCGCTAAGCAGAGATCAAAGTTCCTGTTAAGGAAATGTTAACTTAAGGATGAAATGTAATTTCTTGTGGTTAACTCCTGACAGCCTTGGGGAGGGTTGTTCTCTTCTTGAACCGTTTTGGTTCATGTAGGTAGGTCTTTTGAATAAATAGGATGCAAAGTGATTACCTGCCAAAAACTGGCAGTGAGCCAGGCTGCTTCAGATTGATCCCATCATCCTCCATGTGCACAGTCTGTTTGTCTCAATGAGAATATCCTGGCATGAGTTTTGTCAGTGGCTCCAGGTTATCTGAGCTATTCAGAGCAGGACTTAAAAGCTCATCTGAAATACCTGGACTAGTGGAGAGGTCAGTAGGTGGTGCCCAGTACAGTGTTTGAGAGAGAGATTCCACGAACCAAACTCTTTTCCTCTACATATCCTATCAAGATCCTCAAAGGATCTTGTCAACAATTGCAGCTGGAGCCAGGAGTAGCTTTGCTTTTTGCATTCCTACTCTGGGGTAAAGAGACCTGTGAAAATAAAGCTTTTAAGCATGGGTATGACACAGAACCACAGAAGAAGGTTAACATGGTTAAAACAGGCATCACCTCCCTCTGCCATTTAATCTTTGGGTTAAACTGCTTCTTGCTTAGCACTCTGAAAACACCACAAATACCAGTTGACAGCTTTCCCCTCTTACCTTTACCCATTGTTTCTTAGTGCTGGAGTAGCACTAGCAAGGACATAAAACAATTTTAATGACTTGCACAACTTGAATTCCCTTCAGTATTGCCAGAACTCACACCCAGTTTGCTCTCTACAGCTTCTTTTTCAGAGCGAGTGCGGAACATGTCTCCAGATGAGATCAAAATCCCTCCTGAGCCTCCTGGCAGATGTTCTAACCACTTGCAGGTTGGTATCAGTCCACTTCCACCTTATTTTTCTAAAAGGCTTGCATTTCAGTAGGGAAGGGGATATTTGAGAGCTCTGCTTGGTATTTTTGCACAGGTCAAAAATCCAGCATAAAAACTGGGGTTTTACCACCCTGAGTTTGTGGATGCACTGTGAAAGTGCCTTAGACTTGTCAGCAATTCTAGTTGAGGAGTCTCAAAGTAGCTTAAAGCTGTTTTCCAGTCTCTGTAGGTCTCTTATGCTTTAAATGGCTCTTGATCCCACCAGTGACACAGAAGCAATGTTTATTGTGAAAGCTGCTCTCCTCTTACCTCAGCAAATTCAGCTCTGTAGGAAGAAACAAATCATTGTTTTTCTGTACAGGGCTGAGAATCCCCTAACTGGAATAGCTGAGGGAGTATTGACTGGATTCCTGTTCCACCTACATATCTCGAAATGATAAACATTTAGAGGGAAGGCCAGTCACTTCGAGGCAGAAAAAGAAAACAAATGCATGTTTTCTCTGGTGCACACCCAAGTAATTGCAGTGACCAACTTTGCAATAACCTTCTGCTCTGTCCCCCTCCTGATGGAGAGCAAATGAAAGAGCAGAGGTTGCTGTTTCCTACAACCCATTTGAGTTGTAACTGCAGCTATCTGTCCAGTAGAAATAAAAGTAAAGAATTGGTTCTGGAATGCTCTGTAAAGTGAGGTGCTGATGTGCAGTGGTGTCACAGGCTGATGCCAGGGGGGCTGTCGGTCCCCACAAGTGGTGATTCAGAATGACTCACTATCCAGCTCATGCTTTCTTCTCCACACAGGGTACCTGGGCACACCCATCCCTTCTCTTGCATTGCAGGAGAATCTTACTGTTCTGGCATCAAGGAATCCGAGTGTGTTAGATCTGAGGAATGCACAGAGCTTGGGAAAGCAGACAGAATAAAGCAGATTTTCTCCCACTTTGAGAGCAGCTTACTAGGCTAAATCAAAGGAGAACTTGTCCTCTGTTAGCAGGTCAAACCACATCTTAGAGCACTGTGAGCAGGGAGATGGGGTTGTTCCTTAGAGATGCAAAATATTCTAGGCTTTTCACTGTTGATTTGCTCTTTCCTTTTGTCAGATTCTTCCTCTAATAAACTGTATCTTGAACTCTGCCAAAAGGGTATTTCTTATTATAAAGTTGATCAAGTAGTTCCCCATCTGTGGACTTTGTGAACCATAGTGCTACTTCCATGGGGAGGGGACAGAAGAGATCATGTATTCAATCACTTTTGCTCCCCAGATTCACATTTTTGCAGTTACTCCTTCAAACCACAATGTGTGTGCTGGGTGTGGAGGTTGTGTAATTTCTTCTTGCCAGTTTTGTGGGGACCTGATGAAAATATATCTTATCAAGTCTTTTTAAAAGTTGATGAAATAGGAGCTCTTAACAGTCCTCTTTTATCCCAGGCATCAGCAAACCCTTAGACAATAGTCAGTTCTGTGTTGGTGCTGACTGTCCTCACAGAGGGAGACACAAAATGACTTATCCAGAAGCAACAAAGGAAAATTAACTCAGCTCTCCCATTCTGAAAGACTGAAAGTCTAACCTCTGGTTTTACTTCATGTGCCTCTTGTACATGAGAAATTTGTCCCAAAAAGATTAGGGAAATTACTGAGAATATTCTCCCAGGAGTATCACTTGAGTATATATTCCACCTGAAAGTTTCTGCTTTTGCTAACCCTTCAGCATCACCAGAGTAAAAATACTTTTAAGGTCTTTCACTACCTTGCTAAGGAAGGAAAAAAATCATGTTTATATCAAGATCTGTCAGTCCTTTTGGAAAGCAGTGATCAGCCTGTCTGGCCTTAGGGGAGAGGTGGAATCCTTGCTCTCTGCAAGGAGGTCACTTGTTCAGTTGGCTTGTTTCCACATGTACACTTTTGATAGTCAGCTGGAGTGCTCCTCCTTTTTGAACTGGCTCACCATATCATCTTTCTCCCTTAGGATAAAATTCAAAAGCTCTATGAGAGGAAAATAAAAGAGGGCATGGATATGAACTACATCATTCAGAGGAAAAAGGAGTTCCGCAACCCCAGGTGAGCCTGGGGAAGATTCCAAGAATTTTCCGCTTTGCTGGAGTTGTAGCAGAAACAGGGCTCTAAGCAAGAGGTACTGCTGCTTACAACAATGACAGAGCCATAATTTGATTGTAACTGAAACAGTAAAACTCTCCTCTATGTTCTGTGAGGCATCAACTAGTGTTGGTGTGTTGGTTAAATTTTAAATGTACAGGATGAAATATTTTAGAAGATGTGTCTGTTCTGGAGCTGGGAGCTTTATTTGGTAGAAGTGAAAAGTAATGTGTTTGTTTCATGGCATTCCACATCCATCATAGGAAGTGTAGCTTCCCAGGTTCTGATTTTGCTCTTGCAGTGTGAAGAGCTGATAACCTCTTTCTAGTTATAAATCTGAAACACGGGGGCTGTGGCTCAGTGACTCTGTTCTGAACTCTTGCCTTTCCTTTGCAGCATCTATGAAAAGCTGATCCAGTTTTGTTCAATTGATGAACTTGGGACAAATTACCCAAAGGTGAGGTGCAATACTTCTGACTGGCAAGGTAGTGGGTAAATGTTTATATAGGGGTGCAAGGTCTTACCTCAGGTATTCTTGAGCTGGCTTGTTTAGAGGCCCTTTAAGGGAACTTTAGTCTGATCCTTTGCATTGAAGTGACCATTTTTATGTGGTACTAAGTGAGCCTCAGTGCCTCCAGCTTTGCTATAATGATTCTGAACAAAAGCTGCTGAAGTGTTTAGATACACCTGAAACTCCATGGGGGGAATAACAGCTGAGCAGCAGAAAAATGCATGATTATCCCATTATCCTGTTGGCTTCAGAGCTGCTGCTTCGTTCACAACACAACATGGCCCTACAAAAGAAGGTCTGATGTGATCTTCATGTCACTGGGATACAAAAAGAAATCAGAAATTAATTTCATTACTGAACAGAAATACAGAAAACATTTTTGAACTGGCTTTTGTGTACATGTGGAACTAGCCCTAATCCCTAATCCTAATTGTTTTTCTTCAGGACATGTTTGATCCTCATGGCTGGTCAGAGGATTCCTATTATGAAGCACTAGGTAATTCCAGGAAGTCTTGGGTTTTTGGAGGTTTTTTTGTCCTAACTTAGCTCTTTGTGTTTTGTAGTTAATTAACTGCACTAGAGTCTTCACTTCCTTTCTAAATGAGAAATCATCACATGCTGCTCTTTAACCACTTCATTCTGGTTGGATGTGCCTGAATGTTATTGATGCTTCATCAGTCTGGAAAGCCCTTTCATTGAAATTGGTTCTACAGGGTTTTCATCTGTCAAGTCATTAATTTAGTCCTGTGATGCCTTGATTAAAAAGCAGTAGCTGGTTTCATGGCATTTTACAAATTTTCCTATACAAAAATGTGAAGTTTTTGATTGTTTATGATGGGAAGTGTGTGAGTGAGAGAGAATGATGCATTTTTACTGTTCCTGGTGCTTCTTGTAACTTCTAATCTCTCTCAGCTAAAGCCCAGAAGATTGAAATGGACAAACTGGAGAAGGCCAAGAAGGAACGCACCAAGGTACTCAAGATACAGACAAGCAGGGCTTTTGTTTGCTTCCCTGCTGAGTTTAATTGCCTTGCTTTGCTGTTTCTTAGGAACTGTGCTCTGTGCTAATCCTTTCTGGTTTTGCCTTGTTTCTGACCTTTCTTTTTGCATGGCTTTTTCCAAGCTGCACAGATCAAGTTCTTTGTCCTTTCTTATAGGTCCCTTTCTCTAAGATGTTTATTCCACTGAACTTCCTTCTGGTGTGTCAGTATTTTTAAACCAGAGCTCCTTAAATAGTATTCAATAAGCCAGATACAGGCAATAGAATGCACAAATAGCTTTTTTCTTAATCTGTGACATTTTGCCTGGTGGCATAGCCTACTTATAGCTTAATTGCCCCACCATATCTCCTTTTGACACAATATCTGTTTTCTGTTCATGATATTGCCTTTTTGCATGAACATCCAGAAATGTTGGGCCTAGTTTAACTTCAGCTGGGCTTGTTGCAAAATGTACAGTATTATGTACCCCCCAAAGAGAACACAGGCTTTGGAAGATCTGATTCCTGTGCTTCAGTGGTGTTACCTTTAAGCCAGTGGCTGGCATTAGAAGACTGTCTAATGTTGGAGATGGCCATCTAACCTTGCAGAAGGCTCCTTCCAGAGTCAGTGTGCAGGGGTACTTTTTCCCTGCGTGCATGTTGTGTCTTGCTCCTTGTTTTGTTTTGTGAACAGTAACCCAGGTATCTGGTTACGTCCTAGCCCGTATGTGCAGTTTTGGAAGTCTGAGGCTGCATGCTGGTGTAGCCCTTGTTGCTAGGTTTCCTCCTCTGATGCAGTGAATCATGCAGGCAGGGACTTGTCTTGCATGTTTCTTAAAGGAGAAAAAGAACAATAACTTTATAAATATGTTCTTTAATAGCCAGGATCTATCTTTTCTGAGTTATATTCAAATTTTTTATACAAATGAACACATTTTTACTGTATTGGACTTAGGAGCTGGGTTTGCAGGAGTCCTTAATGTTCATGACCCCAGTACACTTTGGTCTGAGGTCTACATCTAATCCTGCTGCATGACAGTCAGCTTGGAGGCCAGTCTCACATGACACTAAAGCTGTTCTCAGAGCAGCAATGTGGGTTAAAAAAGACTGTATAATAACCTATTTTTGTCTTCTCCCCTTTCTCCTCTGTGTCTCTCCCTTCCCAGATTGAGTTTGTGACTGGCACTAAAAAGGGTACAACAACAAGTGCCACTTCTACAACAACCACAACAGCCAGCACCACTGTGGGAGGTAAAGAACAGTTGGGATTGTACCTATTAAGCTGTAGCAGAGCTGGGATTAGTCATTCCTGGAAACTCTGAAGAGTCCTTATTGACTGTGTATATAATGTGAATTCAGTGTCCCTGCCAGGAGTTGATGGACCAGCTTTTCTCTAGTCCCTGCATCCTGTGGCTGTCCTTCTGCAGTGAAAGCTTAGGAGATGGGTTGGATAGTGAAGAAGTTTATTAGTGGGTCAAGAAACCTGCTGATGTTTATGATTTTTAGGGTGTTTATGGGACTGATCCATCCAAGAGATTTGGAAGGACTGAAAATCATTCTCCTGCCTTTGAAATGGAGAGGAAAGGGGAGAAAAACACTGGAGGCTGATGAGTGTGTCCTGTGCCTGAGCAACTGTGTGCTCTGTTAAAATGCAATATGCTTTGGGGCAGGGAGTGGACCTGTCTCCCATTTGGCTGGAGTTCAGGTGTTGAGTTTTGCTTTGACTCTTGAGGTATAAAGTTGTCTTTGCTCCTCAAGATTTGCTGCCTGCGTATGCAGGAATTAATGTGAGGGCAGGTTGCCTAGTCAAGCAGTGGGGTTGGCAAGACAAGGGGCTACAAGGGGACTGGTGACTTTTAGCATAATCCTAATCCTCCTTTGTTTGATCTGGTCAAATTCACAGATGCCCAGAAGAGGAAGAGCAAGTGGGACTCGGCCATCCCTGTAACAACGATAGCTCAGCCCACCATCCTCACCACTACTGCAACACTGCCAGGGGTTGTCACAGTGACAACCAGCGCGAGCGGATCCAAAACTACAGTCATATCAGCTGTTGGCACCATCGTGAAAAAGGCAAAGCAGTGACTGGTGTGCTGGGCCTGGAATTTTTGGGTTTAATTTCTACTGAAGCCATTGTTCTCGGAAGGGAGGGGTAACTTTTGCGTTCGGTAAAAGATGATGAGACTCAGCAACAGACAGACCACAGTTCCCTTTGGAAGGAAAGGGGGCAGGAGCAGGCACGCCAGCCGTGTGCCCACAGGAATGGACCTCTGCTGAAAATTACTCTGCCTCTTCTTGCTGTGGGAAGAACCAGTCTGTTCTTCTGTGTTGTGCTGGAGGAAGGTGGCATCTGGAGTCAGCCTGTAAAAGTGAGCTTATTAGTGACTGCATTAGGGTCTTCTTTCCTACTTGTAAGTCTGGTTTAGCTGGGGGGAGGCAGTAGGAGTATCAGTATTACCCATGTGTGTTCCAGCCTATGCTCAAAGGCTGCTAGCAGCTTGTGGCATGTGCCTCCCTCACGTGTGCTAACTCAGTTCCAAAGGAATTAAAGCAGACACAATTGGTCAGTGTCCATCTTCAGATGCGTAGCAGAGACTTGAGGTGATCTACACCTTTGAATGTGGGCTCACTCTGTTACAGTGCTGGCATCTGTACCTGGGTGCACACCTGGTAGATCTTAGTGGCCACCTGTTAAATAGTTGAACTATTAAGGAAACTTTGCTGAAATAGTCTTGTAACCATCTGGTAGGGATGGAGATTTCTATGCAGACCCCATCAGCTGTAGAGGTTTGATTTGGGAACTTATTTGCAAAAATAACTCTTCTGTTGCCATGGAATGAGATGGGACAGCAGAGGAGAGTGTCTGATCTTGTTATTGTCTATCTTTGTACTAGATTTTGATGCACTGTGAAAATGCACACATGGCAGTTACTGCTTGCTCCACTGTTGTGAAAAGGTATTTTCAGTTGAAAATGTTATTGTATAAATCTTCTTACCTGTGTAGCAAAAAATTATTATAAAAGTTGAAAAGTCTTTAAAAAAAACAAACCAGAACTGGTGTTGTTCATGTGTCTGCATTTCTCATCTTGGTGAGGGAGAATCAGTATCCATTTGTTGTGCTCTGGGTTTACAGACACCATTAGGTGACTGTGTAGTAATTCCATGAGAGGGGGTTGGCATGAACATTTTTTCACATGGGTAATTTTTTTAAATCTCAAACTCTGGGGTGAAAAAAAACAAATGGAGGCATTAAACTGATTTTGATTGGAGATACTTCTGTTGCAGAGGATGTTCTGAAATAGTTGGTAATTCAGCTGTTCTTCATGCTGGTTTTTTTCAAACCTGTTCCTGAATCTTAAACTTCTGAAGAAGTTCATTTCTAGTACTAGCACTTGGGTCTTTCCTAAAACCCTAAAAAGAAACTCAACAGCACTGAAGTGTTTTCATTTTTGTTTTTTTTGAGGTAGGTGGGATAAATAAACTGAATTATTCCATTTCTGTAGAGAAACAGCTGCTAACCTGGACTTCTTTGCAGTGGTCACTCCAGCTTATTTAAATGGTCTTTCATTCTTAGATCATGGTTTTTCAGATTCAGTAATTTTTCTGTTTCCTGTTGTTTAAGGTGACATTTTTACCCAGTGTCTTTTTTCTAGTGCTTAAGCAGTGATGGGAGAGCAGGTAGCTAGATCAACAAAAGTAGAAATTTCTTAGAATTCAGTGTTGTTTTTTTCAGAGGTTTTTTATGTACCTTGTGTCACTCCTGATCCAGGCTTTGCATTTAGGGAGACGTGGTGAAGAAGGAAGAGGTTGGTTTCCTGGTAACAGCTCCTGTGGCTGAGAGGTATTTTCTGCTCTGGGACTGTTACATGCTCTGCAGAGGATGACACATTTCACCTCACCTACTCAAGGTGTTTATTTCCTTGCCTTGAGGAACAGAGTTTTCAGAGGCTTTTTTTAAAAGGCCAAGGATGTACTTGTGGTAGGAAATACAGCTTTGCAGCTCCTCAAGGCGATTTTCCTGTCTAGAATGTCTTGTACAATTCCAGCCTCTTCAAAACTTGTGTGGTATAAATATCTATTTTGAAGGTTTGACAGTGAAACTGCAGCAGAGTGGCACCAGCTGCTGCAGTTTCTCTCAGGCTGTAGCTTGAAGGCAAACTTTGGGCAGCAGAAGGATCCCTGCAATTGTCTGCTGCTGTGAATAGGGGCAGGAGGTGTGTTTGGGCTTCTGGAACAACTGACATTCCTCTAATGAGTTTCCTTACTATGTGTGCTGAGAGCAAGTCTGAGCTGAGTGAGATTAAATATCTGAATGGGATGTGTGCCAGGACACAGAAATGGAGCCCAGTGCCAGAGGCATCAGCCAGTCTTGTGCATCCCCTTCCTCTCCTGCCTGGGGCTGCTGATAAACACAAGGTGGGACACATGTCAATTTAACCAAATTTACAGATTAAAGAAATCACAATGGAAAAGATTTTGTGCCTTTGTAAGAACTTGACAGTCTTTTGCCTGAGTCCCTGTAAAGCTGAATCAGAAGTGGTCACTCATCTCCTGACAGACAAAAATCCCTGGGAGATGGTGTTTTTTTCAGACTGTTCCCACTACCATGATGTGAAACTCCTCCCTGACTCTTACTTCTGCTTGGTTTCTCAATTTCTCTTGTAATTTTGAAAGACTGCTATGGAAGTGTGTAACTGCATCTGACTGATAATGCATGAAAAGTCATTCTTGAGCCTAACCAGGAACAACTGTGCTACATGAATTAGCTTGATTATGAGGAAATATTATTTATACAACTAGTTAAGCATGTCAGCACTTGTTCTTTGTGTGCCCTGCCATGCTGGGGGAGAGGAGCAGCACAGGAAAATGTGTGTGAATTTCTTCTTTTCAGAGCTACTCTCAGAATGCAGCTGAACAGATCCAGAGGAATAGGTTTGTGGGAAGAGAAAAAAAAACTTGATTTAAAAAAAATGAAATAAGAAAGTATCATCTGCAGCTGTGAGTCTGAAGCTGGGCTCCAGCCTGCTGCTTGGCACCTGGCACAGGACAGCTCCTGAAGGTCTTGGGGATGAATCATTTAGCCACAGAAGCTACTGAACATTGTTTAAGTGCAAGTATCTTATTTGTACCACACATCCTGGCACCCCACCCCTTCCTCTTCCATGCACCCTCTTCCTTCTTGCTCTGTAACATCCATAGTCATTCCAAAGCTCTGGATTTATTTGCAGACTTTGCAGGCAGAGCTAAGAAGTGCTGCTCGTGTAGCTCCTGCCTTGCTGCAGCAGGCAGGGAGGGACAACACCCTGCAATGCTGGAGCAACAGGCATGATCCTCATGGATCAGCAGGGCTTTGGTGGTGCTACGTAGAGGGCTGAAGAGGAAACTTCCCCAACCCAGCTGTGCTGAGCAGGGGTGGCCGTGAGGCACCTGCAGCAGCAGTTTCCAGGCTCCTGCAGGAGACCTGGCTGAGCTGGGCTGTGCTCTGGCAGCCAACTCTGCTCTCATGGCTGGAGTGTTTGCTGTCTGCAGTGGAGAAGGTACCTGGAAAGATGCAGGATTTGGTTGGTGGATTCTTTCTCTCCCTTTTCCAAAAAGCTGGAGCAGAGATGCCAACCATTGTGTAACTGACTTGCAGGCAGGACAATAGCTCACTGCTCTTGTTTATCTTTGTTGTTGCTATCGGAAGTAATAGAGGGATCTACAGGTTGAAAAGTGCAGTTCTAGGAAAAAGCCTTTCCTACCTTGGAGAACATGACCATGCAGGTGCTGGCTTGAACTCAGCTGTGGTCAGCCAGTGCACCAGAGGAAGGTGGAGGAAGCTTCAGGTATTCAAGAGCCATGACCTGAGGGAAAAGGATCCTTTCCTGGCCCATGAAGCCATAGCCTGAAGCCCCAAAATGGGAGGTTTGACTCATTTACTTATCAGAAACCTGTATGGCTGTGGTGGTACCAGGGCTGTGTGGTGGCTGCTGAGCACAGGGGGGCTGCAGAGACTGGGTGTTCAGTGCCTGTGTCTGAAACAGCCCCTGAGAACTGCCAGCTGCCCCTGAGCTGCACTCATGAAAACTCACCACTCACACAGCTAAAAGGTTCTTTGTGCTGCTGCTGCAATAGTGGTTGCTCAGGCTGCACTTTGACTCCTAAAAAAATTCATTCTTGCCTCTCCTCCCAGTGGGGACTAACCATGCCCAGGAGAGGAATACCCATCCCCTTTTCATTATTCCTCAGGCTGAGAATTACAGGCTCATGCTCCTTGAAAACCATAAGCCTTCTCTCTGCTTATCACCTTTTCAAGCATGGGTGTCTCCCAGCTTGAGGAGGTTTGTCTTAGCTGAAACTCCACATTCAGGTGTGTGTCTCTGCTGTTCTGGGCTGCTCAGCGGAGGGAGCAGGGCTGCTGAAATGAAGTCATCCTTGGCAGAGTTGGTTCTGCTCTCACCCTCCCTTCTGAAGTCTCTTCTCCCACCTCCATGCCCTGAGGTGTTGATTTTCTTTCCTATTTGCTTGTTGTGATTTGGAGATCTATCTTCCTTTGATGCTGTTGTGGGAAGGGATTTTGTGTGTTCAGGTTTTACTTTTCATTTTATGTCTCACTGGCTGCTGCTTAACCCGGAGAGCAGGTGGGGAGGGGCAGCCCTTGCCAGCCCCACCTCAAACTGTAAAATGTGAGCACCTGAAGCTATGTTTTACTTGGATTGCTGCTGCACTGTCTGTTTTATGAGAGTTATTTACTGAGACTTGAAAAAAAACCCCAAACCTAAAAGCAGAAGTCACCCCTGCCAGGGCTCTGGGCCATGCCAAGCTCTGCCCATGACAGCTCCAGCTCTGGCAGTGCGGAGGTGATTGCTGCAGCCAACACCTGCACGAGCTCCTTTCCAGCTCTTTATCATTGCAGGGGAGAAGAAGTTGGAACTTTCTGTGAAGCCCCTCAAACAGATGGTCTTTGCAACGTGCCCAGAAGGTCACCAAAGGGTATGTGCTGCTCACTCCTGCTAAATGCCAACTCAGGAAGGCCTAGAGTTGTTTCCTCTGGAGAAAGAGACGTGATTTTCAGCTGGGCTCTCCAGGACTGTCTAACATTAAAAGAAATAAATTACTGTTGAGTTGCAAGACCCAGAAGGGGCAGTGAGGTTCCACTCAAGTCTCCTCTTCTTCTGGGGAGTGTTGGCACCAGCCTGTTCATGCCTCACTCCTACAGAGCAGTTTTCCACCCCTGAGCTTTGCCGTGCGCTGCTGTTCCTCTGTTTATGTTCAGCTTCCTTCCTTTTGTTCTAAGCCAGAGCCATGGACACCAAGGACTTCCAATATTTGGGCTTTGTTTATTTGAGACTTGTCTTTGGCTGGGGCTGAGCTCGGGCTTTCCCTTGCCAATAAACAGCAAAGCACCAGGATTTCACAAGGAAAGGTTTTGCCTCTTCACGTAGAAGGCGTCTGTCTGTCTGTCTGTTTGTCCTCTGCTGCGTTTGTGTGATCCCAGCATTAGGAAGAAAACAAGCTTGACTTTTGGTGCAGCAAGGAAAGGTGAAGTGGCTGGTCCTTTTAACCTCTCTCCTCTTTGCACAGCCTCTTGTGGTGCCTGGAGACCGTGACAAGAGATGACAACCCACCTTCTCTCCCTGTTTGTGTTGGCTGGCTCCTCACAAGATTCTCACCCACACTGCTGAATGTCTTCCATGGGGCAGCCAACACAAAGGGGAGGAAAGGTGGGCCAGCATCTTGCTCAATCTTTCAAACATCCCATCAGTGTTTTCAGCCCTATGGCAGCAGGGTAGGATGAGAACGTAACCCTGGACAGGTCCCTTTTCCTCTGGATGGATGTTTGGGTTGTGGTAGGCTGAAGTTTTATCCCAAATCCTTCACTAACATTTTCCTCTTGTGTTGTTTTGGTGGCCAGCTGTCCTCTTGCTGCTTGTCTGTCCTGGGGCAAAAGGGCATCAGTGCCATTCAGCAAAGAGGTTTTCTTTTAGCTGAGTGTTCCTGACACTGAACATCCATTGCAGAGCAAACAGCCACACATAGTTAGTGCTGTCTTAGGGGAAAGGCTGAAGAAGATAACATGGGAGGATTTCATCCTGCACTTTTAATTACCTGGGTAATTATATCAAACATAATTTAGTGCAATAAATTATGTGCACATGACTGCACATTAATAATACATTATGAAGCATTCCTTAAACTTATGCCAGATAGGAGGGTGTTGCTAATGCTGTGTCCAGAGCAGCTATGGGATCAAGTCTTTATTCATTTTTCTTTGAGCAGTGTGTGTTGTTGCAGAGTTCAGCAAGGGAATGAATGTGCTCCAGCAGCAGGATCTGGGCTGTAACCACCAACAGAGACCTAAAAAAAGCCCCAGAGCCATCTCCATGCACACTGCAATGGCAATTCAGACAGAAGAAAGGTTCTGTATGAGCTGGTGTGGCATAAAGCAAGAAGAAAAGAATTAACCCTAAAACCACTTGTAATTGCCAGTAATTGGCACTCGGACTGGTAGTCCCAGCAGACAGAGCAGTAATTTAGTGTGAGCTACAAAAAAAGACTTGTTTTCACTCCTAGGGCAATTGTTTTTTTAGGCCCACTTTGCCACAGCAGAACATTCCCTGATGTGTAACTGTGAGCTCCACCATGGATGGGGTTGTGAGCTTTGGTGGAGCCTCCAGCAGCAAAATCTGCTGCTCCCTCCTCTCCAAAGTCCCTCTTCTTGGTGATTTAAACCAGCAGATGTTGCAGCAAAAGCCTGATCCAGCAGGCAGCAAGTGTGAGAGACTGAACAATGGCAAAAGCTTGAGTTCACCAGGTGTTCTTCTCAGGTCAAATATTTCATAGAAATTGCCTGAAAGTCAACCCATAAAATAATTTTTTTAACAGAAAATGCTGTGAAAATCTGTTAAGTTCTTACGACTTTGAGAATGTATAATTCCTCTTTGCTTTGGTGCATTAAAGTTTAGTGGTGGGATTAGCTCAATATCAGAAAGTATCTTGCCTTTTGTCAGCCCTGAACTGCAGCCCAGTTACAAACCTCTGGGAAAATTCATGCTCCATTTGCTTGGAGATCTGTTAGGGACAAAGGGACACTTCTCAAAGAAAGGTGGAAAATTAACATCTTGGGCTCTTCTGCCAGCACCAGGGTAAATAAACGGGCTCCTTCTCACACCTGGATGTGCTGAGCAGAGCTGGTCCCATTCCTCACTCCTCAGGCTGCTGGGATGAAGGGGAGGGAGATGGTGTCAGGCAGCCCTGGGGCTGCTGGAGGGTGTGTAGGTGAGACCAGAGGCACTTGACAAGAGGCAACACAAGCATCCTCAGTCTCAGGTGGAGAAAGGACCTCCAGAAACTGGGGACACTAAAGACCATGCTGGAAGCCATCTGCTCCCAGGCTTTTCTGGTTGCCTCCAGGGCTCCTGCTGGGGAACCATTACTAAAATACTTTTAAGTAACGTATTTCTTGCTTGTAGCTCAAATTGTGTTGTTGTTTGCTTTTTTTTTCACTCCAGCACCTGGCAGCAGGGCTTGTCCCAGTGCCCAGGGAGAACTGTGCAGGTGGGAGGTGGGATGGGTGCTGCTGTGGACAGGACCAGAGGAGGTGAGCAGACACCTCTGCAAGCACCAGGACCTGCTGGGGAAGCTGAAGCCAAATTTTTCTCTCTCTCTCCTCCCTCTGTGGCTCCCCAAGGCAGAGTGGGACCCTCTGCCTTCAGCCCCTCAGCAGTAACCACCTGCCCTTTGCCAGCAGCTGCTGCTGCAGCTCAAGCATCAGAGCCTCCTGTCCCAGCCCCCAGGTTGCAGTAAATGCCTGTTGTGGTTAAAAAGAGCAAAACCCAAAACAAAACCCAAACAACAAAGCCCCTTAATTTTCAGGATTTTTTTGTTTAAATACAGGAAATGGCATGTCCAAAAGGGCCAGGGTAAGGTTGAGATTGCCAAGTCATGTAACTAGGAAATGCCAGAGTTCAACTGCCTGGGCCATCTTCAGCTGCACCCCTGCCTGTTTCCCGTTTGCTGCAGTTTTTAATGGCAGGAGCATGTCCTCCTTTTTCCTGGGGCTTGATCAGTTCACACACATTTTTTTTCTCAAGCTTCCTATTTCTTGTAGTGAAAGGAATCCTGCCCCTTGCTTTCGTTTGAATCAATTCTTGGTCTCCATCGGTAGGGAGTAAATTAGCAGCCACTGTGATGCTGCCTTGATAACAAAGAGGCCCATTTTTGCTCTCAAAGAAAGGCAGGAAATATGCAAATTTTTTGTCTGGATGTTGCTGTTGTTTGTGTTGAAGCTGGGGGGGCTGCAGTTTTCCTCGGGAGGATTTATTTGGGAGGTAAAATGCAGCCTTTGCTGCTTCTGCTCTGGTATGTGTACCCTGCACCATGGGAGGTGTGACTGGGGCTGAGCAGTGATGAATTTCAGGCTCTAAAGCAAAAGGATGCTGTGGGACAAAAGAAAACAGCCTCACCTGAACTCCAAAGCCTTCTCTTCTGTTCCTTTGGCTGGGGAAGGGGTTTTGGATCCAGCCCAGCAGAAGGGCTGGACGCAGTGGTGGGATGGCAGAGTCTTGTGCCACGGTTGGATGCCCCAGGAGCAGCTGTGGGTGGGTCTCGGTGCTACAAGGGGCTGCACTGCCCCAGAGCCAGATCTCTGGCACATTGAGGAGTGGGCTGGAATGCTTGGGTACCGCGGGCTGTGGATCCATCCTCTTAATGAGCCTGGGACCGCAGCTGGGCGGTCGTGCTCACAGCAAGAGCTTCCCTGATACTCCAGCCGGGAGCTCCCGGGGCAGCCCCAGGGATCACACCCCATATCCAGCTTGTGCCAGTGGGAAACGTGGAGAAACCCCCAGCGCGGGGGCTGGGGAGCACCCAGGGCTCTGCCCCCGCGGGACCGTCCCATTCCCGCTGGATGGTGCTTGTGCGGAGGGAGGGTCCGGGCTGCCCGTCCAGGTGTGCGAGGGAGGAATGCCAGGCTCTGAGTCACGGGCACTCTCTCCGCCCTCCCTAGCTGGGATAAAGCTTGTCCTCACCTGGGATCCAACCTCATTCTACCGCTGGTCCCACCTTTCCTCCCTGCCAGCCCCTCGGGAGGCAGAGGCGGCAGCTCCGGGACAACGAGAGGGGGGGGGAAAAACAAAGTCGCTGCTCGACGGGAGGTGCAGGAACCTGCAGGGAGGAATGTGGGATCCCCGGCTGCCTGCCCTGCCTGCCCGGCTGGAGGGTGACGTTTAACCGGAAAGAGAGAGGGGACAGAGGAGGGAGGGGAGAAAAAAGAAAAGAAAAAAAACAGAAAAGAAAAGGAAAAAAAAAGAAAGAAACCCAAAAAGCGAAGGCCGAGGCTGGGATCGGGAGGTGGCAGCGAAGCAGCACGTTCCCCTCTGCCTTCGGAGGAATTTCTTGGCTTGGTGTGTGGGTGCCTGTTGTTGAGGCTGCAGCAGAGGATTTGGACAGTGAGTCAGACCCAGCGCTAATGAGGTTTGTGGAATTAATTCATCTGTGCTCTTTAGCCTCCAGCCTGCTTTCGTGTCACGGCGCTGATTAACCAGGGGGGTGCAAAGAAGGTGCGGGAGCAGGTGGGCAGGGAGTTGGGGGGGGTGTCAGGTCCCTGCCTGCTTGTTCCCCCCTTTTTTCCTCTGCTTTTGGCTGTTGGGCAGAGTCTCGTGCCTGCTGGTTGGGGTGGGTGAGGCTGGTGACAGAGCTTTGCAGGGCTGCACGGGTGGGTTTTGTCTCTGAAGGTATTTGGGTGGGGGGGCTGTGGCCTGGAGGTGGGGCCAGGCAGGGTGGGAGGGCAGTGCCCAGCCCTGCGGGACCCTTTGGGGCAGGTCTCTAAGGGTGCCCCTTCCCAGCATCCCGCTTCCAGGGAGAGAAGGTGGTTGTTGTGCCTTGGACCCAGGGGAAACTTTTCACGGGTGGAACAGCACAAGGGCGGCTGGGATGTGGGTCTCTCCGACCTGCTGAGCCCCCCGGAGGTTGTTGTGCAGAAGAGGTGGCTGCCCCAGCCCCTGCTGGGGGGGGTTCCTGCAGGGAAAGAAATGCCCGGGGGCAGTGGGGGCTCAGGGTGGGCTTTGCCGACCTGCACGTGGTGGGGGATTTGCGACGTGGTGGTTCTGAAACGGATGGGAATTAGGGAAATGGGCGGAAGGGTCAGAGCCGGCAGGTGGGGGGAAAGGGGAGTGAGGAGCAGCCAGGGAGGGGAGGGAGAGGAAAAGTGTCTTGGGGATCAAAGGAGCGGGGAGTGTGCCTGGAGTAGCACTCTGGGGGGGTGGGAGGGTGTCGGGGCTTTGCTGGCATTCGGGCAGCCCTGCAGGAGGGTCCTGACATTCCTGCCTGTCCCTCGGGATTCCCGGGGGGCAGAGGGAGGAGCCGGTACCGCGGCCTCTCCCTGGCTCCTGGCAGCTCCCCGGGCTGGGACCCCTGGGCTTGGTCCTTCAGTGCAGGAGGCCAAGGGCTGTATCTGGGATCTGGAGCACAGACCTGGGAGCCAAGATCCTCCTCGCTGGAAACAGCAAATGGGGACACTCGTGTGGAGCCTCCTGGCTGCAGAGACACACCTGGGGAGAGAGGGGGGATGGATGGAGCAGACAAACACGACCAAAGACAAATACAACTTCCTGTTTAAGCGACTCTTTGATTTGCAGGTCTTTTTCTGGGGGTCTGGTTTGATCAATTTCCAAGTTCTGGAGCAGGGCAGAAGTTTGTGCAGCACAGATATTATGGGCTGTGTTTCTGCTGCCAGTGGCACCGAGTGGCAGCAGTGATGCTCTGTGCCACCAGCACCTGCCTGCTGGCAGCTGCCCACTGAATCCTTGGAGGTTGGTGACTCCCAGGGCAACAGGGCATCAAATATCAGGCTGAGTTTTATGGCCTTTGATCTCAGCACTTAAAAGACATGGTAGCAGTCAGATGTCCCCACCCTGGAAGTGTTCAAGGCCAGGTTGGATGAGGCTCTGAGCAACCTGATTGATCTACTGGGAGGTGTCCCTGCCCATGCAGGGTATTGGAACTAGATGATCTTTAAGGTCTCTTCTAACCCAAACCATTCTGTGATAAATCCCTCTGAGCACAGTTGACAAGATGAGGCTCCCATTTCTTGTCCTGCCTTATCTGCATATCCAATCACTGTCATGGAGATCAAAGTGTGGACACTGAGGGAGATGTTTCCTGGGGCTGATGCTGTGTGGGTTCAAGCCCTGTGCTGCAATGATTTCTCTGAGTGCTCAGCTTCCTGCAGTTCCATTGGCTTCAGCGACCAATGCAGGATACACTGGAATCCAACACTGTTGATGCTAGAGAGGATCTTTCCAGGGGTTTCCCTGGGCCTCAGGTCAGGCCATTAGTGTTGACTGGTCCGTGTGCTGGATGTTCCCCTGGCAACTCAGATGTCTTCACTGCACAGAACTATTTCCGTTTTCCTCCCTGTTTTAACTGGTTTTCACATTCTCTTTAGTTCTTTAGTCAGAGCTCATGCAGCAAGAAGCTATAAACTAACCCATTTGCATCTTATATTTCACACTTGCATTTTCCAGAAAGGAGATCCTTTTAAATTATCTTTATACCAAATCTTTTGCCTTGACCCCTCTCACTTGCTGTGCTGGGGCTGGTGGAGTCAGAGCCACCTCCAGCACAGCAGCCACAGAGCTCGAGTTCCAGCTTTGTCTCTTTTGTTGACCAAATCCAAGCACTGACTCCTGGGTGGCACTGAGTCTTCTCAGTCACATCTGGGTGAGACAGTTCACTCTGTTGAGGATTTGGTCTCTGGATCCATGTGGGGGGTCCTGCTGCCCTGGGCAGGACAGAGGGGAGCTGCTGGGCTTTCAAGACCACCAATTCATTCAACAGCTCCAAGGCTCCACGTTCAGCACTTCCCAGGCCTCACCCTCTATTTGTTGTTGGTTTGACCGTCCTGGAAACTCTTAGTGCGATAGGAAATGGTGGCAGGGAGGGGTCTGTTTTGGTCTGGGGGAGAGATGCAGGCAGTTGCTTTGTTTTCCTCTCCTCTTTTTTTTCCTTCACCTGCCAGGAAAAGCAAAGTTTGAGCTGCTCTGTGCTTGCAGGTGTGGGCAGTGCTGGGAGCAGCCTGGGCTCTGGCTGCTGGCACTGATCCTGCTGTCCCAGGGGACCTGTCACTCCAGGCACCCCAGCTCCAGGGCACAGGGGTGCTGTGTCGTAGCAACTGCCCTGCCCTGGCATTCCAGGGACTTTGAGCCTTTGGCAGATTCCCCAGTCAAAGGACAAGCCGCTCTTGGCTTTGCTTTTGTGCCCTGCCCTGCTGAGATCAGAGCTCGCCTGGGGCAGGCAGGGCTGTCCCGCCCAGGCAGGGCAGGAGCTGCCCTCGTCATCCCCAGGATTGTTTCCGTCTCTCAGCTCTCTGCAATGTAGTGATCCATGTGTTTCAGGAGGAAGAGGATGGATGTTCTGCCCCAGGCATGTGTTGGGCTGCTCCTCCTGTCCCTGCTCTGTGCCACTGGCCACTGCCAAAGCAGCAAAAGTGAGTGCAGCTGGGATGGGTCTGTCTGTGGTCTCCACTAACCACCTATGCAAAACCTCCATCAGCTCCCCCAGGAATGGAATCAGCCTTTCCCATGGCTCCCTGGGTTTTCTTCCATTCCTGATGACCTGATCTTTCCTGGTAGATAACCCCTGTGTGCTGTCCCGAGCAAAGAGCTGCACCGAGTGCATCCGAGTGGACAAGGACTGCTCCTTCTGCACCGACGAGGTGAGACCCTGCAGGGGAGCCCAGGGCTCTGCTTCCTGCCCTGCTGGTGGAGGGATCCCACCATCCCCAGGGAAAGCTGGGAGAGGGACCCAAGAGCAGGGTCAGCTTGGTGCTGGCATGGCCAGGAACAAGCTTCTGGCTCCAGCTTTTCCCTGCAAAGAGCTGGTCTGGGTGGGAAGCACAAAAACATGGGTTTCCTTTGGGGCAGGCACATGTGGAAGAAGGGGAATCCAGGCAAACTTTCAGGAATACAGGGGTTTATCAAAAAAATGCCAGTGTCCCAGATCTGAAACAGTGTGTGCAAAGGATGGAGGGAGAGTCTTATCCCAAACAACCCAGCAGCTTGCTGGTGGTCACGTTTCCCTGATGCTGGGAGACATTGGCTCTTCAGTGCCACCTCTCTGCCCTCCTCCTGCTCCCAAAGGCCCAGTAAATGTCTCAGCAGGGGACCTGACTGGTGCTTTTCCTCCTTGCATGGAGGATTTGCTGCTTTCTGTGGTTGTCATGTTGTCCTTGCCCCCTTGGCAGACCTTTAAAGAGCCTCGTTGCAACCTGCGGGAGAACTTGCTGCGCTACGGCTGCGGGGAGGGCAGCATCGTCTACACCAGGGGTGAGATGAGGACCCAGCAGGTGGGTACTGGGGACACAGCCCTTGCTCAGCTTCTCCTTAGGGGTCCCACTATTCCTCTGGAGGAGGTTCCCAGCTGGGCACACATGGACACAGGGGAGGCTGTCCCCATCTCCAGCTGTGCATATGAGGGAAGGGGGAGTGATCATCCCTTCCTTTTCAGTTTCCACAGACCTCCCTGCTCCTTTCTTCCTCCTTGTTGCATCCGGTCCCCATCTCCAGCTGTGCATATGAGGGAAGAGGGAGTGATCATCCCTTCCTTTTCACTTTCCACAGACCTCCCTGCTCCTTACTTCCTCCTTGTTGCATCCATGCAGGAGGTGGAGTCCATGCCCTTCAAGTTGCTCTTTCTTCACAGAATTTCAGTATTGACACATCCCTGAAGAGGACTCAGGTGTCCCCCCAGGGCATGTTCATGCGACTGCGAGCTGGGGAGGAGATGAGCTTCAACATGGATGTCTTCCAGCCCTTGGAGAGCCCCGTGGACCTCTACATCCTCATGGATTTCTCCTACTCTATGTCTGATGATCTGGACAACCTCAAAAGCATGGGCCAAAACCTAGGTGAGACCAGAATTTGGAGAAGAGGGGAGTCAGCCTGATGGAGGCCAGCAGCAGCTCCTGCCTGTGGGTTCTCTGCCAGCCCCAGAGAAAGGGACAGAGCTGGCAAAGGGCTGAGAGGTGTCAGGTTGAATCAGTTGCTCATTCTTGCTGCTTTGTGCAGCTCGGTGGGGTGATGTCTCTCCTGGCCCTGCAGGGATCATCCCCTGTACTTTTTCTACCCCAAAAAAAGACAAGCCCCAAGCACAAAGAGCTTAAAAATAGACAGTTTGAGAGTCTAATCTAAGACCTGACCCTCAAAACATGTGGCCAGGAGAGGACTTCTTTCCCTGGAGCAGCGACCTCACAGACATCTCTTTATTCATGTGTCTCTTCCTCCCTTCCTCGCTTCCCAGCTGAGTTCCTGCAGAACTTGACCTCTGATTACACCATAGGATTTGGCAAGTTTGTGGACAAAGTTTCATCCCCGCAGACAGACATGAGACCTGAGAAGTGAGTGAGGCCAGCGGGTTCCTGGGATGGGAGCAGAGGGGAGGGCAGGTGCCTTCTGTCTCTCCGTGGCTTTCCTGACCTTCACTGCAGTGCGAGAGCCTCCATCCCTCCCCATCTCTTGGCTGTGAATGTGTCCCCTGGCCTCCCCACCCTGTGCTTGGGCCTTGCTGTAGCACAGTGCCAGAGCCAGCAGTGTCCTCCTCCAAGTTCAGACCTTCCTCCCTCTGCCACGACAGCTCACACATCTTGTCCTCTCCTCCATCTCTGCCCTTATCCCTCCTACCTCTCAGTGCTGCCACCTCAACTGCACCTCTTCCCTTGAGGGACTCCTCAAGCTTCCTCTCCTTGCATCCAAACACCCCTTTGCTCCTGGCCTCCCCTCAAGAAAACCCACCCTGCTCTCCTGTTCCCTCCCAGGCTGCGTGAGCCCTGGAACAATGCTGACTCCCCCTTCTCCTTCAAGAACATCATCCGTCTGACCAGCAACATCAACCACTTCAGCCAGGAGCTCAGGAAGGAGCGCATCTCGGGCAACCTGGACGCCCCTGAGGGTGGCTTTGATGCCATCCTGCAGACAGCTGTGTGCAAGGTGAGGGTGGCCTGGGATGCAGGAGCCAGCTGGGCAGGGCTCTGCTTTCAGTGAGTGGATCTTCTTGATCCTGGGTGGTGAGCAAAAGAGCAGCATGTTGGGCAGCTGAGCAGCCAACCAGGGAGCCCAGGATAGACATTCAGCTACAGTCAGTTCCCACCCTCCCAGCTGCACTCTCCTGATGCCAAGTTGTTTTGTATTCCCAGTTTTTCCTAGGTCTTAGACCATCAATGTGTGTATCCCTGGTGTCTGATCCCCCAGCACAGGCACTGCTGGCTGGGCACCCTGCCTGTGCTTCTGTGCTCCCCTCATGCCCAGGGGGATGAAACTGCTCCCTGGAAAACAGCCCGTTTGGGCTTGGCCACTTGGCTGAGGGATGAGTGCAGCTCCCAACACGTCCAGGAAAGCGTGGGCTTTGCCCCCTGCACATGGATGTGCCTGGCACCCAGCTGCTGGGACACCCTGAGCACTGGGGGTGCAGAGGAGGGAAGCAGAGACCTGCTGGCTGGGATTCCCTGGGCCACCTGGCTGGTTGTGTTTGCTGCCAAGTGGAGGTGGTGCCTTATCCCTTGGGTTTCAGCTCCTGCCAGGGTTGCAAGTGCAGTGATTTGGGGAGCACCAAGATAAAGGTTCCTTCTCCCTCTCCACGGCTGTAGGATAAGATTGGCTGGAGGAAGGACAGCACTCATCTGCTTGTGTTCTCCACTGAATCTGCCTTTCACTATGAAGCTGATGGTACCAACGTCCTGGCAGGGATCCTGGCAAGAAATGATGAGCAATGTCACTTGGATGCTGATGGCACCTACGTATATGACACCAAGCAGGACTACCCTTCAGTGCCCACCCTGGTGCGCCTGTTGGGCCAACACAACATCATCCCCATCTTTGCTGTCACCAACCACTCCTACAGCTACTACGAGGTGAGGAGACCATGGTGGTGGTGCCATGTGGGCTCACTTTTCCTCCAGGATCATTGCTCCTCTGCCTGCACCTTGGCTCTGAGGAGAGAGCTCTCTCCCATCTCTTGTCCCCAAGTGCTTAAACCAACATCTTGATACTTTGGAATGATGCCACAGTGTGTTGGGGGGCTGCTCTGGGTTGTAGGAGGTCTCAAGGTGTATTATTGGGTGCAGGAATCTGTGATCCTAGAGGTGTCCCTGTGTTGGTGTCTGTTTCTTGTGGAGCAGTGGGGACACAGAGCTGGAGAGTAATTTAGGATGGAAGGGACCTTTAAAGGTCTTCAGTCCAAGCTCTGCTCAAAGCAGAACCCGCTTCATTGCTAGAGGAGGTTTCTCAAGGCCTTGGCTCAGGGGGCTCCTGTCTCTGCAGAAGCTGCACAGGTATTTCCCCATCTCTGAGATTGGGGTGCTCCAGGAGGACTCTTCCAACATTGTGGACCTGCTGGACACAGCCTTTAAGGTAATGGTCCTCTCTGGGGCTTCACTTTCCCTCCCTGGGAAGGCAGGGGGTGTGAACACCTTCTGCCCAGGAGAGGAGGTGGGATGTGGCCCCTCTGGGACAGGCCATGGGGTGGTCCCAGGTGTGCTGCTGAAAATCAGTGCTGTGGTTATCTTCTGCCACCCAGCGCATCCACTCCAAGATGGACATCCGGGCTGACTTTGTCCCCAAAGCCATGAAGACAGAGTTCACCTCCTCCATGTATGAAAAGACAGAATCTGGCTCCTTCCACATCAGCCGTGGGAAGGTGGTAGGTGCTCTGGAGGGAAGGTGTGTGTGTGTGAGGGGCTGAGCCCTCCACTGCATCCCTCCTTCTTCCTTCCCCCAGGGTCAGTCTGGCCAAGCTGTGGTCCAGCAGAGCTGGTTCACCCCTGCCACGTGTTTCTTCCTCCCAGGGCAAGTTCAACATGCACGTGAAGGCTCTGGAGTACGTCGGTGGGCAGCACGTCTGCAGCCTCCCCGAGAGGGACCGGCAGGGGGTCATCCACGTGAAACCCACCTCCCTGAGTGACAGCCTCCAGGTCACCACCTCTGTCATCTGTGATGTGTGTCCCTGTGAACAGGTACGTGGGGGTGTGTGTTGCAGAGAGATGTCCTCCTCCTGGCCGGCCGGGGCTGGGAACGCGGTGGCCGTGTGTGGGGTCCTGCTCCACCCCTCAGTGCTGCCCTGTGGGGGCTCAGCCCAGCCAAGGAGATCTTCATGACAGCCTGTACCAAGCTGGGCATGTTGTCCTGTGGCAGAGCTCGGCCTTGTGGGCAAAACTTTGCCCCTAGGGTCTGCCTTTCTGATTCCTGAGATGGCTGTGAGGGCAGCTGGGCCTGCTCAGCAGTGCATCTTCCCTCTCCTCTTACAGCAACAAGAGTTTAGCTCACCCAAGTGCAGCTTGCACGGGGACTTTGTTTGTGGACAGTGCATCTGCCATCCAGGCTGGTAAGGCCCTTGCCCAGCTCCCTACCTCTCCCAGGACTCCTGCTGGGTCTGAGGACACACAGTGACACCCACTGATGCCCTGGGCACCTTGCCCAGGACCCTGCTGCCCTGCCCCCCCCCCCTGCCTCTCTCAGCACCGTCTCTTCCTCAACCAGGAGAGGGGACACGTGTGACTGCTCCCCAGAATCGTCCCCCAACAACGAAGCCTGCATCCGCCCCGGGGACACGGAGCCGTGCTCGGGCAGGGGCGAGTGCCTGTGCGGGAGGTGCCAGTGCTACCCCGAGGAGCTGGCCCAGCGCTTCGACGGCGCCTTCTGCCAGTTCGACGTCCTGCAGTGCCCGCGCACCTCGGGCTTCCTCTGCAACGGTGAGAGCAGCCCCGGCTCCCCCTGCCGTGGGCTCTGCTGGGCCTGTGGGCACGGGCAGGGTGTCCCTGGGAGGGTGGCAGTGCCACAGACTCCGTTCAGGTTGGAAAAGACCTGGGAGATCATCCAGTCCAACCCTGAACCTGACTCTGCTCACCCAGCTCCCTCAGCTGCTGCCAAACCCCTGCCCCCAGCACCAGACCTGAGGGATTTTTAAACACCTCCAGGGATGGTGGTTCCACCACTTCTCTGGGCAGCCTGTTCCAGTGCTTAAAAACCCCTTTCTGTAAAGAAGTTTTTTCCTGATCTCTGGCATAATTTGAATCCATTTCCTCTCATCCTTTCGCTCGTTACGAGTGAGAAGAGACCAAACCCCCCCCCACTGCAACCTCCTTTCAGGTAGTTGCATAGGGCACAGGCTGGTTGAGCATCCAGTGATGGGCTGTGGGGACCCTGCCCTTGTGCAGGTGCAGGGAGGAAGCTATGGGGTCTGTTCCCAGCCCCTGTGCACCCCTGAGCAAGCAGCAGAGCTGCGGGCAGGGCCGTTCCCAGGGTCACCCCTTCTCTCCCGCCGCAGATCGCGGCCGCTGCTCCCAGGGTGCCTGCGTGTGCCAGAGCGGCTGGGAGGGCCCGGGCTGTGAATGTCCCACCAGCAACGACACCTGCATCGACAGCAGAGGGGTAGGTCCTGCCCTGCCTTGCGTGAGGAGCCACCAGACCAGGCAGGGCTCCAGAAAATGGTCCCCAACACCCCAAGCTCTGGCTCCTTGCTGACTCCTGGAGCTTGCAGTGGGTGCTGCTACTTGCTCTCAGGTGCCAAGTGTCACCCTCTCCTTTCCCAGGGCATTTGCAACAACCACGGGAGGTGTGAGTGTGGCAGGTGCATCTGTGACAAGGCTTCGCTCTACACCAGCTCCACCTGTGAAATCAGCTACTCCCTGGTGAGGCTCAGCCTGGGTTCCCTCTGGGTTTGTCACTTCTCCTTCCCACGCAGAGCCTTCAGGGAAGGAGAGCAAAGCAGGGATGAAGGCACACCTCAGTCAGGAGCAAAATCCTGAGCAGCGGTTAGTGTTGCCCATGCTGCCTTTGGTAGCCAGGAAAGGTCTGAGATGGGAGTTGTTTTGGAGCCCCAGACTTCCTTTGTCCTCCAGTTCCCTAAGAGCAACTGTTGGATGTCTCTGTGTCTGTCTTCACCCTGGTAAAGGGCAGAGGCTCCAGGCTCAGCTCCTGGCTTGTTCTGCTTTGCCTCAAGACTGGAAAAAAAGCATGTCAGGGTCTAGTGCCTCAGTTTCCCCATTGACAAACACAGACTAACTCCCCAGTGGGAGTGGAGGAAGCCAGCTTGGTCACGTTTTGGAAAGGCCACCTAAAACCCTTATTGCTGCCCAAATGCAGGATGTTGGTGCAAGAGATTTTGGAGCCACCTGTGCTGGATGGATAAATCCTTCATTAGCTCCTTGTTCTCTGTGACTCCTCCATTTGGCCTTGCCCTGTTGCCAGGGAGAGGACGCAGTGTTGCCTCTCCAGCTCTGCCTGTCAGAGGTGATGTCCTCCCTCTCTCCCCGTGGGCTTTCCCCTGACCATCCCACCTGACCTCCCTACTCAGGGCTTCCAGGCTGTGTGTGAGAGCATCCGGGACTGCGTCCGCTGCCAGGCCTGGGGAACAGGCAACATGCAAGGGAACTGCAGCAAGTGCCACCTCCAGATCCAGATGGTGGAAGAGCTGAAGAAAGGTACAGGGAGAAGCAGAGCTGGGTGCAGACATGTGTGATGTGTCCTCCATGAGTCCTGCCCTGTGTGTGCATGTGCATGTGGGGCTGCTCCTCAAGCTTTTCCTGGTCCTGATGACTTTGTGACCATGTCCCCCTCTCTCTGCAGAGGAGGCCAGTGAGTACTGCTCCTTCCAGGATGAGGATGATGACTGCACGTACCACTACACCCTGGAGGGAGACCCCAGTGTCCTCCCCAACACCACTGTCCGTGTGCAGAAGAAAAAAGGTGAGCAGGGACCTGGGGCATGTGCAGCCTGGGGTCTGGATCAGCAGTGACCACAGCACCTCTGTCTGTTTGCTGTGCCCCTGGGCAGGGCCAGCTGCAGGCAGCACCTCCCTGCTTGCCTGACAAGGGTGGGTGACATTGGCTGTCACAAGAACACCAAGGAGTGGGGTGTAGCATCCTCAGAGACCAGCACCTTTGGAGACAGGTGCCTTTTACCTGCCAGCATGAGCAGGGATTGATGCCAGGTGCTGAATGGCCCCTTGGGGTGGCTGGATATCCCAAAGAGGTGGAATAGTTGTGAGCACCAAGAGAAAAGTCCCTGAGCTTAATTGGGCTGCCCCATCCTTCAAATTGCTGTAGTCCAGCCTTTCCCCTCTGCCCTGCCTCCCTGCACACCCCACACCGGGGCTGGTCCCAGCAGTGACGTTTCTGTTGCCCACAGAGTGTCCCCCAGGGAGCTTTGTCTGGCTCATCCCTCTGCTCATCTTCCTCATCCTGCTCCTGGGGCTGCTGCTGCTGCTCTGCTGGAAGTTCTGTGCCTGCTGCAAGGTGAGTGCCCCAGCCTGGGGAGATGAACAGGTAAAGGCCAGAACCATGACTGATTTCCAGAATCCACCCAGCCTCCAGCATGTTCTATCACTTGTGACTTTGGAGAAGAAACCAATTCCCCTCTCTCCAACCTCCTTTCAGGGAGCTGTAGTGAGCAATCAGGAGATATTTAAAAGATGTGCAGGTGTGGTGCTGAGGGACATGGTTTAGTGGTGGACTTGGCAGTGCTGGGTTAATGGTTGGACTTGATGATTTTAAAGGTCTTTTCCAACCAAAATGTTTCTGTGGTTTTGTGGCCAGATTGTCAGGGGCTGGTCCCAGTGGTATCCAGCACCTCTGCAGTTGCCAACATGAGTCGCTGTGGGATTCACCCCCCTGCCCAGGAATATCCGGCTAAAATGAGTTTCCAGAGACCCATCCACCCACTGCCCACCCCTCCCTGCCAGAGTGAACCCTCCTAGCTGGAGATGGGTCTTTTTTTTCCCTTGGTTGCCAAGTGATTGTGTCTTTGGTCATTTGTTTTCTAGGCTTGCCTGGCCCTGCTTCCCTGCTGTGCACGAGGTACCATCCCTTGGAACTGGGGGGAGAGGGATCTGTGGGGGTCATTGCTGTCCCAGAATGGAGGGACCTGCTGGGATAAGCATCCCTCCTCCTTCTCTCTGGGCTGGGGAGGGGGATGAGAGGAAAAGCTCCAAGCTGAGAGCCTGAGCCAAGGAGCCTTTGAGCTGCTGCTTCTCCCTGTCCCACACCCTGATACGTCCTACTGCTGGTTCTCCCCTGACCAATGTCCCTTGTAATGCCAAGGTGGTGTGATGTGCTCTCCCCACTCACGGACACCTCTTACCCTCTCCATCCCTGACATCCCAACACCCTTAGCGTGGTGGAAGCCCTGAAGATTCCCCAGAAGAGAGTCTCTGGTGTTGGGAAGTTGCTGGCAGGCTTGATCCCAGTTTGTCCCTGGTTCTGCAGGTCGCACCATTGGCTTCAAGGAGGACCACTACATGCTTCGCCACAGCCTCATGTCCTCCGACCACCTGGACACCCCCCTGGTCCGCACCGGGTCCCTCAAGGGGCGGGACACAGTTCGCTGGAAGATCAACAACAACGTTCACAAGCAGGGCTTCACCTCCCTCGCTGCCACCAGCCCCAAAGATCTCAGTAAGTGCTACTTCTGAGGAACAGGGCATGGAGGGGGGGCTGCAGCTGCCATAAAGGACACCAACCCTTGGTGGTGGCCCCCAGCTCCAGCAGCCATGGAGTTAGTTCCAAGCCTGATTGCAAGGGGAGGGAGGTTGTTCCTTTACCTGCATCCATGCTGGGGGAAGCTGAGCAGCACATTCCTGCATCCAGCCTTGTAACAGGACAGATGGTGACCTTGGAGACCTCCTGACAGCCTGGCTGGGTGGTGGGTGTATCCTGTGTGTGTCCTGGTCTCATTAGCTCAGTGACCCAGCCTTGATTTCACTGCCTCATCAGTCCAGAAACACCACTGGGCACTGTTTCCTCTGCTGGAGCTGGCAGAGCTTCCCAGTTAGCCCTCCAGATCCCAGAGGGCTTTCTCTGCTGGTGCTGTGGGGTTTGGGTGCTGGTGATAGGGGAACTGAACCCCCAGCATCATGGGTGTCCCCACGCTTCCAGCTTTTGGCTGGGTCGTTTCTGTGACCAAGAAGGGAGGAGTTTGACTTGGGAATTTCTCTTCCCAGTTCCCTACGGCCTTTCCCTGAGGCTGACCCGGCTCTTCACGCAGAACCTGGTGAAGCTGGACAGCCGGGAGTGCGAGCTGCTGCGCAAGGAAGTGGAGGAGAACGTAGGAGCCCGGGCACCGGGGGGCTTGGGGTGGGAGTAGGGGACAGACACATTGTGGGGGCAGGGGGAGCATCCCTCCCCTGTGATCCCAGACAGCTCTTGAAAGGAAGAAGCCATTTTTCCTCTTTCTGAAGGAAAGCACAACTTCTAAGGTCACAGTTGTGCCAACTCAGGCTGATGAGGTCTGAGGTGGTCTGAAGCTCCTGCTTGGCTTCAGTTGGCAGCATCTTGTTGTGTCCTGGGGAAAGACCCTGTGGTGGTCTCTGCCTGGTTTGGCAGCGGGAGGGGGGAGGACCCAGAGGTGGCCAGAAGGCTCTGGTGTTTG